>NC_079457.1:25722224-26042755 GCF_903798145.1 Danio aesculapii
TCGTTCTGGTAAAGCTTAGATGAGATACAGCTGTGGATGCTCACCTAAAAATCCTGCTGCTAAAGCCTAGATGAGATACAGCTGTGGATACTTACCTAAATTTACTGCTGCTAAAGCCTAGATTAGATACAGCTGTGGATAATCACCTAAAAATCCTGCTGGTAAAGCCTAGATGAGATACAGCTGTGGATACTTAAATAAATTTACTGCTGCTAAAGCCTAGGTGAGATACAGCTTTGGACACTCACCTAAACATTCCGCTGGTAAAGCCTAGATGAGATACAGCTGCTGCTAAAGCCTAGATGAGACACAGCTGTAGATACTCACCTAAACGTTCCGCTGGTAAAGCCTAGATGAGATACAGCTGCTGGTAAGGCCTAGATGAGATACAGCTGTGGACACTCACCTAAAAATCCTGCTGGTAAAGTCTTGATGAGATACAGCTGCGGACACTCACCTTAACATTCCGCTGGTAAAACAATCCTGCTGCTAAAGCCTAGATGAGATACAACTGTGGATACTTACCTAAATTTATTGCTGCTAAAGTCTTGATGAGATACAGCTGTAGATACTCACCTAAACATCCTCCTGGTAAAGCCTAGATGAGATACAGCTGTGGATACTCACCTAAACATCCTTCTGGTAAAGTCTTGATGAGATACAGCTGTGGACACTCACCTAAATTTAACAAGCAGATTCAATTAAATGTTATCCAAGCAGAGGATGGTTTTGATCTATCGACCTCTGGGTTACCACTTTGTTGCTACGGAGAATGGGGGATCCAGCTGGACACTCACCTAAACATCCACCTGGTAAAGTCTAGATGAGATACAGCTGTGGACACTCACCTAAACATCCTTCTGGTAAAGACTACTAAAAACACTACATACATATACACACAATTCACATACACACACGATACAGTCCATACACATAAACACGCGATACACATGCACACAGGATACATTCTATACATATACAAGATACATTTTATACGTATACACACACACACAATACACTTCATACACATACACACGATACACATGTACATAGGATCCACTCTATACGCATACAATATACACACACTCTACACTCCATACATATACACTCTATACGTATACATACACAATACACTTCATACATATACTCACACAATACACTCTATACATACACACTTCATACATATACACACACAATACACCCCATACATATTCACACAGGATAAACTCTATACATATAAACACACAATATACTCTATACATATACATATATATACACACACTCCATACATATGAACACAATACACTTCATACATATACACACAGAATAGACTCCATATGTATATATATATACACACTACATAAATATACACACACAGGAGACATTTTATACATATACACACGATACACTCCATACATATATACACAGGATACACATACTCCATACAAATATACACTCAATACATGTACAAACACAGGATACACTCTATCCATATACATACACTCCATACAGGATACAATTCATACATATACACAGAGGAGACACTCTATACATATATATTCCATACAATTACACACAGAACACAGTCCAAACATATACACACAATTCAAATACACATGTATTTGACACTCTATACATTGCTGTCAGACACTGGCTTTGAACCCCAGTCTCCAGTGTCAGATTCTGAACGCTTAACCGCTGAGCCACAGGAGGATACTGTCTCCTCTTGATACAGAATACACTATACAAAAGACAATTCATAAATACACAGGCTAAATAAACCGTTTACAGTTGCAGTTGCAGTTTACACTCCAAACACACACACATGATATACTCAGTACATACACAAACTTTATACCTAAACACTACATACATATACACACAATTCACATACATACATGATACAGTCCATACACATAAACACACGAAACACATGCACACAGGATACACTCTATACATATACAATATACACTTCTTACATATACACGCACTCTACACTCCATACATATACACACAGGATACACTCTATACGTATACATACACGATACACTTCATACATATACACACACGATACACTCTATACATATACACTTCATACATTTACACACACAATACACTCCATACATATTCACACAGGATAAACTCACACTCCAAACATATACATAGAATTCAAATACACATGTATACACACTCCATACATTGCTGTCAGACACAATATACACACAATACACTCTATATATATACACACACACATACACGATACACATATACACACACACACACATATACAATACACTCCATACATATACACACAGAATAGACTCCATATATATACACACAGGAGACACTTTTTACATATACACACGATACACTCTATACATATACATGATACACTCAAAACACACACACTCCATACATATACACACTGAAAAAACTCTATACGTATACACTCTACACATATCAACCACAAGACACTTCATACATATACACTCTATACATATACAAGATACACTCCATACATATACACACACACTCTATACGATACACTCCATACATATACACAGAGGAGACACTCTATACATATACACAATGCACTCCATACACTTATACACAGAACACACTCCAAAAATATACACACAATTCAAATACACATGTATACACACTTCATACATATACACACACACAAAATACACTTCATACACATACATGCACATAGGATACACTCTATACATATACAATATACACTCCATACATACACACACGATACACTCCATACATATGCACACAGGATAAACTCTATACATATACACACATAATACATAAACACACACGATACACTCCATGCATATGCACACAGAATACACTCTATACATATACACACACAATACACTCTCTCTATATATACACACACATAATACACTCCATACATATTCACACAGGATAAACTCTATACATATACACACGATACACTCCATATATATATATATATATATACACACACAGAAGACACTATATCCATACACACACACACCACACATATATATGATACACTCCATACATATACATGTAGAATACACTCCAAACATATACACATGCATACACACTCTATCAGACACAGACTTTGAACCAACGTCTCCTGTGTCAGATTCTGCATGCTTAACCACTGAGCTACAGGAAGATACACTCTCCACACGATACAGAATACACTCATATACATATACAAGATACACTTCATACATATACACACATAATACAGGATACACAATGCACTCCATACACTTACACAGAACATATTCATAGAATTCAAATACACATGCATACACACTCTATACATTGCTGTCAGACACTGGCTTTGAACCCCAGTGTCTAGTGTCAGATTCTGAACGCTTAACCACTATTATTATTTATTATTGTCATCAACAGCAGCATTATATTCACATCTTGCAAGAGATAAAAGCTGCCAGCATGCAAAAACAATACATATAAAAAAAAAAAAGAAAAAAAAAAAAAAGAAACTGACCGGCCCACATTTTAAAACTGCTCCGGCTCTTCTGGCATTTGCCAGAATATACACACAGGATACACTCTATACATATACATACACTTCATACATATACACACACGATACACTCTATACATATACACATCATACATATAAACACACAATACACTCCATACATATTCACATGATACACTCTATACATATACACACACACAAATACACTATACATAAACACATACAATACACTCTAACATATACACACACAATACACTCCATACATATTCACATACGATACACTATACATATACACACACACACTACACTTCATACACATGCACACAGGACACTATACATATACAAGATACACTTCATACATATACACACACTCTACACTCCATACATATACACACAGGATACACACTATACATATACATACACGATACACTTCATACATATACACTCACAATACACTCCATAGATATACACACACACGATACACTACACATATGGCCGTTTCCACTGAGTGGTACGGTACGGTACGGTTCGGTTTGGTGCGCTTTTATGGCCGTTTCCACTGTCAAAAAGCATACCAAACCGAACCATACCGTACCACTTTTCCGGCACCCTTTCGAAAGGGTACCAAACATGGAAAAAGGGTACCAAAAGGCGGAGCCACACGCGCAGCTGAACGCTATTGGTTTACAGAGATACGTCATTCGCTTACGCAACAAGCCAGAATGAAAACAAAAAACCGCCATGTTTAAAATACACAGCCGAGAGATTATAGCGGAATAATATATACATATAATAACAAGCCATGGTCGACCCGGGCTCAAACAAACCTTGTCGTCGTCTTGATAAACAGCCACAAAGCCAAGAAGAAGAGCAGATTTACCCTGTGCCCCGTAGTTTTTTACGAGCCAGTCTGAGGCGCGAGCGGTTTCGCTTTCTTGCTAGCGCTCGCACACGTCTAACATTATATCTGAAATAACAAACTTCTTGAGCTGATGATAATAACCTGAGCTTGATTATTGACGTGCTTTTGAAAGCCGATCCTGTCAGACACTGACAAACGCGAGAGTGAAGCGCGAAAAAGCAAAGGAGAAGAACGGAGAAAAGGAGCACATTATTTTTCAGCAAACATGAACAAAATGCCATGTATAACTAACTTATTATCTTCACCTTTTGGGACTAATATGAACTGGGAATGACGGAATTACTGTCTAACACAGGCTACATGTGCTGCTGAAGATTACATACACAGATAAGAGGTTTTCACTGACTGTGGGCTATGTTTTGTGCTGTTTTTGAACCTAAATACCAACGAAATGTCTGCTATATGTAGTTCTTCTGTAGTTGGTATCATATCGGAGACTGTAAGGGGCGTATGTGTTTAAAGATGTTCATTTATTAGGTTATTTAATATAATTACAGACGTTACAGTAGTCTGTTTCGCACTATCATGATCTGCAGTTATAATCAACTCATGTTTTATAAGAAAAGTTAGTATAAACATTTCTACAAACAAGTATTATGTGTATGAAGCACTGTGTTGTGGAAGTGCTTTCATATGATACGTGAGCGACCTGTACAGCTTTATTGTAGACATTTCCGCGAGCGAGAATGACGTCGACTGAACTTTCTGTCATACCCACGCCTCACCAAAGGGTACCCTTGTTGTGGAAACGCAAGCCTGATAAAGGTGACCGTACCAAACGAACCGTACCGTACGTCCCAGTCAGTGGAAACGAGCCAATATATATATATATAATATATATTATATAATATATATATATTATGTATATATATACACACACACACACATATACACAACACATATATATATATATATTTATATATATATATATATACATATACACACACACACATATACATATATATATCATCTGTCCTCATCTTGCTGGATTTATCAGCTGCTTTTGACACTGTAAACCACCAGATCCTGCTATCTACGCTGGAGTCACTGGGCGTCGCAGGCACTGTTATTCAATGATTCAGTTCTTACCTCTCGGACAGGTCATTCAGGGTGTCGTGGAGGGGAGAGGTGTCCAACCCTACAGCATCTAAACACTGGGGTACCTCAGGGCTCTGTTCTTGGGCCACTTCTCTTCTCTATCCTACAACGGCATCTTTAGGAACAGTCATCCAGAAACATGGATTTTCCTACCACTGCTATGCTGATGATACCCAGCTATACCTCTCTTTTCACCCCGATGATCCCTTGGTTCCAGCTCGCATTTCAGCCTGCCTGTCAGACATTTCACACTGATGAAAGATCATCATCTTCAGCTTAACCTCGCGAAAACGGAAATGCTTGAAGTTTCTGCCATCCCGACTCTTCACCATAACTTCTCAATCCAGATGGATGGAGCAACCATCACTGCATCCAAAATGGTAAAAAGCCTTGGAGTAACGATTGATGACCAACTAAACTTCTCTGACCACATTTCTAGAACTGCTCGATCTTGCAGATTCGCACTCTATAACATCAGAAAGGTCCGACCCTTCATATCTGAACATGCAGCTCAACTTATTGTTCAAGCTCTTGTTCTCTCCAAACTGGATTATTGCAACTCTCTACTAGCCGGGCTTCCAGCTAATTCTATCAAACCTCTTCAGCTGCTTCAGAACGCAGCAGCACGAGTGGTCTTTGATGAACCCAAAAGAGCACATGTCACTCCGCTACTCACCCGTTTGCACTGGTTGCCAGTTGCTGCTCGCATCAAATTCAAAGCTCTGATGTTTGCTTACAAAGCGACCTCTGGCTTTGCTCCTTCGTATCTGCTCTCACTTCTGCAGATTTATGTGCCCTCCAGAAACTTGCGTTCTGTGAATGAACGTCGCCTCGATGTTCCATCCCTAAGAGGGAAGAAATCACTTTCCCGAACTCTCACATTCAATCTGCCCAGTTGGTGGAATGAACTCCCTAACTACATCAGAACAGCAGAGTCACTTGCTGTCTTCAAGAAACGACTAAAAACTCAAACTGTTTAGTCTCCACTTTCCTTCCTAATCTTAACTGCCTCTCTGGCTATACCACTAACTGTACTCTCTCTCATAAAAAAAAAATAAATAAAAAAAATTAAAAAAATTTACTAATGCTCAGCTTCTTAGACTTTACACACCTGAAACTTGTCTATAGCACTTGTTCACTGCTGCTCTTATAGTTGTGTAAACCTGCTTCCTTGTCCTCATTTGTAAGTCGCTTTGAATAAAAGCGTCTGCTAAATGACTAAATGTAAATATATACACATACAACATATATATATATATATATATATATATATATATATATATATATAATATATATATATGTATATATATATATACACACACACACACACACACAAGACACTCTATGCATATACCACACCTTATATATACACACGATACACTCTGTAATGATCCGTCGGCAGACTGAGGATCCATTTTCAACTTTATTAAATCACAATAGGATGATCGTACAGGCAGGGTCAGATAACAACAAACGAGGATGGTGAAGGAGAAACTTAACTCAAAGTCCGTGGGCAGGCGATCAGTCAAGACAGGCAGCATACAGCAGAGAGAGTGTTCATTAAACTAAGCAGAGGGTCACAGAAGGCAGGCGGCATCAACAATCACAGAAACGGGGAAACAGTCCAGAGTCGAAACACAGAATCAGGTCAGAAATAGAGAATCGCTCAGAATTGTATGCGGGGCAAAAACAAGACTTCGCAATGAGTAGCAGCGGAGATGGAGTATAAATAGTCATTGGGATAGCTTATAGGTGCTAGGGTAATCAGACGAGAGGAATGCTGGAATATGTAGTGAAGCTGGATTAGTAGTCCAGTGACGGTGACCTTTGATGACGATCGGGGGGGAACCACAGAGGTCAGAGATGTTACACACTCCATACACTTACACACAGAACACACTCCAAACATATACACATGTATACACACTGCATACATTATTGTCAAAGACAGGCTTTGTCAGGCTTTTTTTTCAACCCCGGTCTCCAGTGTCAGATTCTGAATGCTTAACCACTTTTTTTTTTCTTTTTTTCTCATAATTACAGCATTTGTTTTTACACAACACATTTTTTTTTTTCGTAAAAAATATTGACATTCACAAGTTTACATAAAGAGTTTCAAACATTTCTAAATCAAAATCTTTCTAAAATCTTACAAACATCCAGTGTAAAACCTTACAAAAATCTCCTATTTTTTCTTTTTTTTTAAATAATGGGCCAGGCAAAGAGCATAATTATCAAACTTTCTTTTAAAAAACCTGCCATATGTTTAGTACAACATCTTCTTTTTTTGCTCTTTCTCTTCTTTCCCATACAGCACTTTTAATCAACATCACAAGTAGATTTATTATTTTCTGGTTCATACATTTCTTATCAACACCCAACATCAGTATTTTACTCCACTCAAAATCATCCTTATCATTCCCAATAAGCTTTAGAATCATGTCTTTGCATCTCTTATTAAAATCTTTCAATTGTTTACAATGTAAAAACAAGTGTAAAAATGTTTTCTCCTCGTCCTTACATACCTTACAAATAGCACTTTACTCCGTCCCAATCTTGCTTAAGATTGCATCTGTAAATATTGCTTTATGTCTAATAAAATACTCTAGATTTTTCTACCTTTGTCTGTATCATTCTTCCATTCATATTATCCCAAATTGTCCTCTTGTAAACCATGTAGGACTCAAATGGTCCTTTGCATGTTCAAACATTGAAGGAGATCTGAGTTGAAATAAGATTTTTATTTTAATGCAAGACATTAAAATACAAATTCTGCGCAGGAGAGGTGTAATATCAGTTCAGCTCCCCCTATTATGATCTCCTTCATGCTTTTATACTGTCTCTCGCACACTATCTAACCCTCAACCCTATTGACTTATATGGTGTTGTCTTGACAGTTTGACCATTCAGCAACCAGATATTCCTCTTCCTGGTATCTGTGTATCTTCTCTTTACAGTTCGCCTTTTAAGGCAGATGTTTCAGAGCACGTACCCACAGCTCATACGTCCTGTCATTCTCAGACCTTTCTGCATTCTCCATCCACCCCCACCCGATAACAGGATGCGCTGTTCTCTAGCATCCTGCCACATTTCTCTATACTTGTGCACATAATATAGCAGTTAACCCTTTAAAGCAAAAGCCTTCATTTACTAACAAAGCTTAATAAAATGCTTATCCTTCAATCCCTCTCTTGGCCTCTGAAAAGAGGCCACACCACTTTAATAAACACTTAAAAATCTTAGAATTCCTGGTCCAATATGTCCAGATGAGCTTGGGTCGAAAACCTCTGTGAGGAAAGACACCCAAGCGGTCCCCTAGTTTCCTATGGGCAGCCACCACATGTTCACCTGACTTAAAACACTAAGTACTTAAAACGTAATAATAATAAAAAAATAATAAAAAATAACATTCCCTACAAACCAGTGTGCTCAGCCTGGACTGGGCTGAAAACCCCTGTGAGAAAGTCACCCAGTCGGTCCCCTAATTGACGTTTGGACTACCACAACATGGCAGCTGAGTCAATCACACTGAAATTATCTAGACTACAAACATTTCAATAATCAAAATTTAAATCTTAACACATTTTCAAACAGCAAATTTCTCAAACATCAATATCTAGAAAACATATAACTTGTGATGAATCAGCATCTGCAAAGAAGCACAGTTATTAGGAAAAAAACAACATTTATAAGTCATATTCCTCCTCCTCTTCCTCCTCATCATTATATCCAGAAAATACCAGCAGAGGCATTGTGTAAGGGGGTGGAGGTCCTCTTTCTCTTCAATTGCTGCTATTATCACCCTGTTACACGATGTTCTGAGACACGGGATGCAACAGGTCACTATTATGGCCACAAATGTTGCTATAGAGATCAAAATTTATGTAAACATGGTTTTATATTTTCCAAACACACCGGTCAGCCAATCATCAAATGGGTTATTTACACCAGAGTGTTCTGCCATTGTTTTAGAAAGGGTTTTTAATCCTTCTAAAGCCCTCGTTACTGATCCGTCTGGGCCGGTATTATTTGGAATTAAAGAGCAGCAAAAATCTTCAAAAAAAAAATGCAAGTCCCACCCTTTTCCACCAGTAGCATATCTAATGCTATTCTGTTTTGTATTGCCATTAATGAGGTTGGGGCCAATTGTTCTGATAATCCTTCTACTACGGCGTCTCTTGTTAAATTTGCCAATCTCATCACATTATAGTGCACATAATTTATTCTATCCACATTTTTACTTGGGGTCACAGGGAATAGGGCTAAATTTATTGGGATATTCTCGAACCCAGCAGCAATTTGGTCTACTAGTTTGTATTTATCAGGGACTCCTCTCGGGACCCCTAATGAATCTATTATAGGTTGGGGAATTTGTGGTTAAGTCGAACGTTGCGTCCCTTTTTCTTCTCCCAGCTGTACTTCCACCCCTTCCCTCTTGTCTCTTGCCAATCAGTGTTACTGGTGCTGTCAACCTAACCATTGCACATATACCTTCCGTAGTTTTCCCTTTTATTCTTACAAACAATCTTTTTCCTCCACAGTAATAATATAGTCCTCTCCGCGCCCAAGGTCCTATTATATCCCCTGCATTGTTGATAATCTGTTTGCTCCACAAAGGGTTAATATGCAAAGGGTTAATATGCTCTACCCTGACTAGCACTGTTCCGGTGGGAGTAAAATTAAAACAGGTGAAATTTCCTGGGTCTGCAGAAAATGGGCCTGTTTTTGTCTGGTTATTTATTGGCGGGAATATTTCTGCTAGAGTGTCATATCCTTTTGGTCTATACTGCCTAGTCAGATTTATCATACACCCATATCCTACTGGGTCATTTGTTATCAATGGGGCTGGTTCTATTCTAAGGGTTGGTCTAGCTTTTGCACATGCAACACAATCTGTCATTCCTGTTTGTTTAGCTGTGGAAATCATCCATTCTAACCACAAATTAGTTTCCCCGTATCCTGTGGCTTTCTCTAGTATATCCTCAAGGGTTAATTTGGTATAATCCATTTGTATTACAACCCTTCGACCTCTAATTTCTCTACTATGATCTCTGATTGGGGGTCCTATAGTCTTTGTCTTGTTTCTATCTATTACATTGACCCTGTCTAAAAACTCAACTTCTATGATTCCCAGGGGGTCAGTTCCTGATATCTCGACTCCTAATAGTATATGGAGAAACTTAGACGGAATGTTTTTCCCAGCATAATGGGTCTCATCTAGGGGGTATCCTGTCCACTCCCCTATGGACATAGTAATAGAGTTCTGGGTAGGACTATAATCCCTTTGTATTTTCAGTTTTCTCCACTCGTTTTTAAAATTCCCTAACCATGTTGGTTTTGGCGTCCATTTCCCTGTGTACCCCACTACTTGATCCCACCCTCTACACCACTTATTATCTGCCTTACCCCTCGTGTTACACCATGCATTCATAGTCTGATCAAAGCAAACATATATGTCATATCCTCGCCACGAACTATTGTGTCCCCCACAGTCAATTACCTGACATAGTTCAAATGTGTAAGATGTTGTCTTTTACTTTACATATTCTATGGACAGCCCTCCATAATACTTGGAACACCTGTTTTCTTCCCCTAGGGATCTTTTTACTCTGGTTGGTTTTACAGTTGAGGTTTCATTCCTGTTCTGACTTTTTCCTACTCCTAGAATTGTCCCCACTATTATCAGTGTTAATATCCCCACTATCCCCAGTAGTTTCCCGTTTTCCTACAACTTGACCCTCATGTTTTATTGATGCTGGTTTTCTTTATTATTCAATTCTGATCCTCCCTTTATCTTATTTTTCACAGCGTTATTGTCATGATTACCAGCGATCTCTAACCACCAGAGGTCGCTGGTAAGAACTCACTTTCACATGGACTACATCTTATGAACTACAAATTCAGTCATGCCACACACACACACACCTGCTGCAAGTCTCCACTGATTGGACTCCCACAGCTGATGCTGCTTCTGAACTAATCACACACACTACTTTAGCAGCGCACACACACTCACTTCCTTGCCGAGTCTTGTTTACCTGTAAAGTGACAATTCAATGTGTTTTCTTTAGTCTTGTTTCTCCGTGTTTTGACCCTTGCCAAGTTTGTCTGTTTGTCCATGTTCACTACCTGCCTTCCGACCGCTCGCCTGTTATAGTGACTACGATTCTGGATTTGCCTTTATTCATCTGTTTGCACCTGTGTTGACCCTCGCTTGCCTGACTACCGAATAAACCTGCACTTGGATCTTAACGTTGTCTCTGTCATTTAGGTGTTACTGAAGACTCGGCCAAACATGGATTCAGCAGGACGTCTAGTCAGATTAAGGCAAGGTACGAATTCCCTCGAGGACCATATTAATTCTTTTCTGGACATAGCCAATGACACCACCCTCCTGGACTGTATACTCATTGATTTCTTTTATCGTGGACTAAATGAACCACTAAAATCCACCCTCATCCGTTATGGTCCTCGGGGATCTTTCCAACAAGCCCTGGATGTGGCTTTACAAGCCTATGGTTCAGTTCTCCAGCTCACAATATGGTAAGCGCCAGTCTGTCACTTGCTCAGAAGACTGTTTCTTGTTCCAAGTCTGTTCCTGCCATAGTTCCAGTTCCTGAAACACCATCACCTGAGCCACCAGAATGGCCACCGCCACCTGAGTTGCCAGAGCTGCTGCCACCACCAGAGCTGTTACTGCCAGAGCTGCCACCACCTCCAGAGCTGCCAGATCCTCCAGAGCTGCCAGATCCTCAGTCACTGCCAGAGCTGCCAAATCCTCCAGAGCTGCCAGATCCTCAGTCATTGCCAGAGTTGCCAAATCCTCCAGAGCTGCCACATCCTCATTCACCTCCAGAGCTGCCAGATCATCAGTCACCTCCAGAGCTGCCAGATCCTCAGTCACCGCCAGAGCTGCCAGAGCCACTGCCGCCCGCCAGTACTGCAGGAAGGCCTCCTGATACACATAGTCTTCCTGTCTGTCATAGAACAGTATGCAGTGTAAATCATCAGGGGGAGGAATGAAAATGTCTAGTGTATATATCCACGCTTTCCATTCTTGGAAGAGTGAATAGGCTCCTGTCTGCGATGGAGATAGCAGAGCCCAGTAAATGTCTACACAATTGTCGGGGGTGGGGGATGGTGCAAGTAACCACTGATTGTGTCCCATTCCACCTTGTAGTGAGCAATTAACCGTCTGCCCAGTGGGGAAGGAAACAATTACTCCTTCAGGGGTGCAGAGTATACTAGCTCCAGCTTTTATCCATAAATCTCTACCCAGTAGGGGAACTGGCGAATTAGGGGAGTAGAGAAAAGAGTGTGTGAGTTGTTGCCCTGCAATGGCAACAGGAAGTGGTTTAGTCAGTGGCCATCTTTCAGTATCCCCAGAGAAACCCATAACTTTTACATGTTTTGATGATAATTTTCGTCTGTCAACGCCATCAGTAACGGTGGAATAAGTTGCTCCTGTCTCTACTAAGGCCTCAATGTCACTATCGTTGACAGTGATGGTCAAGAGGGGCTCGGCCATAGCCCTCTCTTGGGCTCTCTGTGGGGACCTTCATGCATAATAACCATCCTCTGTTCCAACCCACTGTTGAGTCAGTGGTTGCTGGAAACTGGGTTGGTTCGGCAGCACTGGCCTATTACCCCACCCTCCCCTTTGGGGTTCTCCTCTACCTCTCTGCATTCCCCGCCCCCTATTTTGAAATTGAGGGGGTTGGCCTCCTTGTCCATTGTGGCAGTTTCTGGCCATGTGCCCAGGGTGTCCACACAGGTAACAGCTATTATTATTGTTTGGGCAAGTATTGGCCCAATGATCGTTACCTCCACACCTTTAGCAGCCATCTAGCCTGACTGTTCCTCGACCCCTAGCTCCTCCCCTCCCTCTACTCCATTGTGGTTGACTTGGAGGATATTGGGTGGTGCCCTCATAACTACCCTCATTTGTTTGTGGGGGAGGCTGGGCTGTTTGAACTGTCATCTGTTTTGAACCTTTATTCTTTACTGTTTTTTCTTTCTCCAGTTGCAGCTTCAACAACTCTTTTTGTAATGTTAATAGTTCAACCCCTTCTTTGTCTGCTCTCTCTACCGCTTTGTCTATGAAATGTATTGCATACCTTTTCCATTTAGTATCATCACTGCCAGGTACCTCAGGAGACTGTTCCATGGCTTGGGTCACACCAGCTGGAGCTCCTTGCAGTACAGCTGCCCTGAAAATTCTGTTAGTGACAGGGCTAGACATTGGGTTTTCATCACATGCCTTTTCCCACTCTTGACAACATTGATTTATATAGGCCTCACCATTTTCCCCATCCTTGTGTTTTAATTTCAAATTCTCAAACATGGTATCAGGGGTGGGAAACTTGTCCCTTATAGCCTGACACAGAGGTGACTGACTCCCTCCTTGCACCAATGGGGCACTGTTTCCCAAACTTGTGGTGCCAGCCCTCTGTTCCACATCCACAATCTGATGTCCTGACAGGACTCGACTCATTATTTGTCTCAAGTCCCCTACTGATAGTATCTGACCATGTGATAAGGCGAACAACTTGTTCACCCATCTACCACCTCCTTCTGTTACGGCTGGTAGCTTTTTTACCAGGGTCTCAAGATCTATTAATGACCATGGCTGGTAACTGCGGCCTGTAGGCCCTGCCAATAAAGGCATGTTGCACACTCTTCCCAATAGTAGCTAGGGTGGGTTTGGGGGCTTTTTCTGTTAATCTTTGGCTTTGCCTAGGCCACTGTGTTTGAGACGTGGAAGAAACTGGGCACAGATGCTGCGAGTGTAACTCTAGACCATCTTCTCAAATTTTCATCTAACTGTTTTCCTTTCTTTGCATGGGCTCGCTTGTGCAACAGCCCTACTTCCTCTTTTCTGTGTCTTAAAACAGCTTCCTGTGCTTTTCTCTCTTTTATTCCCACTTTCTGAAACAGAGACCCCTTTTTGTCCATACAATCAATACCATAATGTTCAATCATTTCACGTTCACATTCTCCCAGTTCTTTTATTAGTTTTTTCCTATATTTTGGATCCGTTTGTGCCAATAAGACATCTAAACCCCCCTTCTCCACTGCTCCTATTAAAGTATTGTATTCAATTCTAGATGGCTTTCCGCCTCATAAAAAAAAAAAAAAAAAAAAAAAAAAAAAATTTTAACCTTTTATCCATCCATAACGGCATGGATGATTTATATAAAACATGCCATAGTTTAGAAACCATTAAAACATTCAAAACTAAAACTTTTCCTTTCAGAGTCAGAGTTTTCCAAAAGTTTAGTCTTCTTTCAATGCTACCTAACATTTCTTCCCACATAATCGCTTCTGCCCTTTTTTTCATCCTTTCCCGTTACAATTCCTAAAATTCTCATTTCTTTTGTTTCCTTAAATGGAAATAAATCTGTTAAGCATCTTACTACTCCAAATTTCATATATTCAGTTTTATTTTCATTTATTTTCGCTTCTGATCCTTTACAAAAATTTAGAAATAGTTGCATTGCTTTCTTCACATCTTCTAAATTTTTAACCAGTAGAATTGTGTCATCAGCATATTGAAAAATATTATTCTCTTTTCCCCGCAACCCCTAATCCTGTTATTCCGTCTTCCTGCTTTATAGATAGCCCTAAGGGTTCTGCTACTAAAGAATATAAAAGAGCAGACAATGGGCATCCTTGCCTTATTGATCTTGTTATTCTAAAACATCTTGTTAAAAAAAACATTACACTTAATTCCTGTCACTGCCCCATTATACAATATTTTAATACATTTGATAAAATTCTCTCCAAACCCAAAACACTTTAAAACTCCAAATAAAAAATCATGCTCAACCCTATCAAATGCCTTTTCAAAATCTAAGCTGGTAATATACCCATCCTCATTTTTCTCACGCATGTATCTTACAATATCTTTTATGCTAATTGTTGTATCAGCAATGTCTCTTTCTTTAACTCCATAAGCTTGGTTTGCTTTGATTAACTTTGGAAATACTTCTTTCAGTCTGTTGGATAAAAGTTTAGATAAAATATTTAGATCGTATTTAACATTGTGATTGGTCTATAATTTTTGAGGTCTGTTTTTTCTCCTTTTCTCTTGTATATTAATTTCATTAGTCCCATTCCCATTCTTTTGTTCATTACCCCTTGCTTAAAAATGTCTTTTCAAGAGTTCACACTTAGTTGATGATTAATTATAAGCTTGTTTGACATGCTGTCCCGGGAGAGAGCCCTGAGCTCATAAGCTCCTCGAGCCTGGGGCTCCCTCCCGTTGCTAGGCGAGAGGGAAGTTTGAGCTCAGGTAGATCTCGAGAACTACCTCGCTGTAATAACCAATGAACAGCCAGTGATTGCTCTTGAGAGATAACCATTTACTAGGAGCATGTCTATAGTGCCGGTTTGGATTAGTCAATTAACTTATGTTGCATGTTTTTTGGACGGTGGGAGGAAACCGGGGAACCCGGGGGGAAACCCACATGAGCACGGGGAGAAAATGCAAACTCCGCACAGAAATGTCTGCTGGTTTGGTAAAGCCTAGAACCAGAGACATTCTTGCTGTGAGGCAACAGTGCTAAGCACTGGGCCACCGTGTCACCCATCTAGGAAGAAGGAGGAGTAGGGGTGGATGGGGGGATTCTTCAAAACGAAGATAGCGGTGGTACGTAACCCAGGGTATTTGTAGTAGCTTAGGAGTCGTCTGATTGGTGCATTGAGAATTGGATAATGCGGATCCAGCTGCTAGCAATCATAAGCACATGATCCTCTCGAAATTAGTTTATAACTAAACTTCACTTAAAATTCCAGCTAGAGTATCTTTAAAAACAATATAAAACTCACTGCCCAATCCATCTATACCTAGACTCCTATTTTTATTCAACTGACTCTTTTTATTTCCTCTTCTGTTATTTCTTCATCACATTCTCTTTTGTCAGCTTCTTCTACTTTTATTTTTAGTTGTTTTAGTAATTCTATTTCTTTTTCTTTTTCTTTTACCCCTTCTGAACTAAACAGCTTCTCATAATATGTTTGTATTTCCTTTAATATTTCTTCATTTCCATTGACAATAAATCCATTTTCACCTCTAATTTCTTTAATCAGCCGTGCTTTTCCCCTAATTTTTTCTAAATTAAAGAAATATTTAGTGCATTTTTCATCTTCTAATATATATATTTGCTTTACTTCTTAATCTAGCTCCTTCATATTTTTTCTCTTCTATTTCTTTCAATGATTCCTCCAGTTTAAATATCTTTTGAATATCTTTCCCATTTTCATTTGTTTCTCTTTTCAACTCTTTTGCTATTTCTTTCTCTTTACTTTTCTTATATTTTTGTATTAGTTTACAATACTTCATTTCTTTAATAAAAATTTTATATTTTCCCACCACATTCTTTTGTCTTCCATAAACATCTCATTTGTCTTTTCTTTTTTAATCAGTGTCTTAATACTTAAAACATAATCCTCTTTTTCCAAAACTTTAGTATTCAAAATCCAAACTCCCGGTCCTCTTTTCACATTGCTCCAATCTATCTGCATAAATAATGGTTTGTGGTCACTCACACTTGTTTCTTCATATTTAATTTTGTCTATATATCTTTCCATATTTCTGTTAAATAATATAAAATCAATTCTTGTTCTACATAAAAAAAATTCCCCACCAACCGTTTTCTTGAATACTCCTTAATTTTTTAATTTCCTTCCCTCCATATATCGATCATATCCATTTCCTCAAATAATAGTTTCAACTCTCTTCGGCCTTTGTCATTTTTAAAACACATCCCTTCTGCCATATTCAATTTACCAAAAACAGTATTAAAATCACCCATCATAACAATTTCATTATAATTACTTCTTATTTCTTAATTACTTCTTAATTTCTTCTTAATTTCTTCTGTTGGTGCATGAATGTTTATTAATATCACTACTTTTCCTTCATAGTTCATCTCTACAGCTATGCATTTACCTTCGTTATCCTTGTATTTTGTTTTACATGTTACACTACTATTTTGTTTTATTAAAAACGCTACTCCTCTTCCTAGCCTCTCATCCCTATTATTATAAAACTTCTCCATTCTCTTTTTCACTTCCAACATATGACATTCTTTCCAATTTGTTTCTTGCAGTAATATCACATCCTCATATTTGCACATTTCTTTTACTTTTTCACATTTTTTCAAATCAGTCAGTCCTCTGGCATTAAAAGTAGCAAATCTTAAAAGCATAAAACATATAAAAAGAAACAATTTCATTTTTTCAGTCCGTCTCCTCCAGATCCTCTAGCAAATCAAATTTATTTCTGGTTTCTATTGAGTTTGCATTTAAAAGTCTTCTTCTTGCCACCTTTAAATTGGGTTTAGGTTTGACTGACCTTCTACTTTTAGTATGCTTTTCTTCCTCTTCTTCGTCGTCCTTTGCTATGTCTTGTTCCTTACTTATTTTTTTCAGTCTGTTCAATTTTGTCCAAATCCTTTCGTAAACTATCTGTTATGTCCATTTGTGTCCATTCAGTTCCATCCAGCAATGTGTCCATTTGTTCGTTGATTCCTTGGCTTTGTTTTTGCTCCATTTGCGATGTGTCCTGTAGATTTTCAAATAAGTCCCTCTGCGTCCATAAGTCTTTATTCAGTTGAGATTGCTCCTCTTGGTCCTTTCCATCAGTTTTGTCCTTGATTTCGGTAAGGCCTAGATGAGATACAGCTGTGGATACTCACCTAAACTCACCTAAACATCCTTCTGGTAAAGCCTAGATGAGATACAGCTGTGGATACTCACCTAAATTTAACAAACAGACTCAATTAAATGTTATCCTAGCAGAAGAAGGTTTCGATCCATCGACCTCTGGGTTATGCTGCTACGGAGAATGGGGGATCCACACTCACCTAAACATCCACCAGGTAAAGTCTAAATGAGATACAGCTGTGGATACACACCTAAATTTAAGCTACGGTCACACCGGGCTTTGTGTGTGCGAAATTCTGTCGTGCGGCGCTGCGAAACTTAACGCATGACCCCGCGTTTCCGGTCTGACGTATTCGTGTGCGTATGAATGGAAGTCTATGGGAAGAAAAGTCAAGTGTGACCGCACCTTTACTTCTGCTAAAGTCTTGATGAGTGGGGGATACAGCTGTAGATACTCACCTAAACATTCCGTTAGTAAAGCCTAGATGAGATACAGCTGTGAATACTAACCTAAAAATCCTGCTGGTAAAGCCTAGATTAGATACAGCTGTGGACACTCACCTAAACATCCTTCTGGTAAAGCCTAGAAGAGATACAGCTGTAGATACTCAACTAAACATTCTGCTGGTAAAGCCTAGATGAGATACAGCTGTAGATACTCACCTGAACATTCCGCTGGTAAAGCCTAGACAAGATACAGCTGTGGATACTCACCTAAATTTAACAAACAGATTCAATTAAATGTAATCCTAGCAGAGGATGGTTTTGATCCATCGACCTTTGGGTTACGGGCCCAGCATGCTTCCACTGCACCACTCTGCTGCTACAGAAATTGGGAGATCCAGCTGGACACTCACCTAAACATCCTCCTGATAAAGCCTAGATGAGATACAGCTGTGGACACTCACGTAAATTTTCTGCTGTTAAAGTCTTGATGAGTGGGGGATACAGCTGTAGACACTCACCTAAACATTCCGCAGGTAAAGCCTAGATGAGATACAGCTGTGGATACTCACTTGAAAATCCTTCTGGTAAAACCTAGATGAGATACAGCTGTAGACACTCAACTAAACATTCCGCTGGTAAAGCCTAGATGAGATACAGCTGTGGACACTCACCTAAACATCCTTCTGGTAAAGCCTAGATGAGATACAGCTGTAGATACTCAACTAAACATTCCGCTGGTAAAAGCCTAGACGAGATACAGCTGTGGATACTCACCTAAATTAAACAAACAGAGTCAATTAAATGTTATCCTAGCAGAGGGTGGTTTCGATCCATCGACCTCTAGATAATGGGCCCAACACGCTTCCGCTGCGCCACTCTGCTGCTACGAAAAATGGGGGATCCAGGTGTGGACACTCACTTAAACATCCTCCTGATGAAGCCTAGATGAGATACAGCTGTGGACACTCACCTAAATTTACTGCTGGTAAAGCCTAGATGAGATACAGCTGTGGACACTCACCTAAACATTCCGCTGGTAAAGCCTAGATGAGATACAGCTGTAGATACTCACCTGAACATTCCGCTGGTAAAGCCTAGATGAGATACAGCTGTGGACCCTCACCTAAAAATCCTGCTGGTAGAGCCTAGATGAGATACAGCTGTGGATACTCACCTAAATTTAACAAAGAGATTCAATTAAATGTTATCCTAGCAGAGGATGGTTTCGATCCATCGACCTCTAGAAAATGGGCCCAACACGCTTCCGCTGCGCCACTCTGCTGCTACAGAGAATGGGTGATCCAGCTGTGGACACTCACCTAAACATCCTTCTGGTAAAGCCTAGATGAGATACAGCTGTAGAAACTCACCTAAACATTCCGCTGGTAAAGCCTAGATGAGATACAGCTGCTGGTAAGGCGTAGATGAGATACAGCTGTGGATACTCACCTAAAAATCCTGCTGGTAAAGCCTAGATGAAGTGTTATCCTAGCAGATGATGGTTTCTATCCATCGACTTCTGGGTTATGGGCCCAGCACGCTTCTGCTGGGCCACTCTGCTGCTACAGAGAATGGGGGATCCAGCTGGACACTAACCTAAACATCCTCCTGATAGAGCCTAGATGAGATACAGCTGTGGACACTCACCTAAATTTAACAAAGAGATTCAATTAAATGTTATCTAAGCAGAGGATGGTTTCGATCAATCGACCTCTGGGTTATGGGCCCAGCACACTTCCACTGCGCCACTCTGCTGCTACAGAGAACAGGGGATCCAGCTGTGGAAACTCACCTAAACATCCTCCTGGTAAAGCCTAGATAAGATACAGCTGTGGACACTCACCTAAAAATCCTGCTGGTAGAGCCTAGATGAGATACAGCTGTAGATACTCAACTAAACATTCCGCTGGTAAAGCCTAGATGAGATACAGCTGTAGTTACTCACCTGAACATTCCGCTGGTAAAGCCTAGACAAGACACAGCTGTGGATACTCACCTAAATTTAACAAAGAGATTCAATTAAATGTTATCCTAGCAGAGGATGGTTTCGATCCATCGACCTCTGGGTTATGGGCCCAGCAGGCTCCCGCTGCGCCACTCTGCTGCTACAGCAAACGGGGGATCCAGCTGTGGACACTCACCTAAACCTCCTTCTGGTAAAGCCTAGACGAGATACAGCTGTAGATACTCTCCCGAACATTCCGCTGGTAAAGCCTAGATGAGATACAGCTGTGGATATTCACCTAAATTTAACAAAGAGATTCAATTAAATATTATCCTAGCAGAGGATGGTTTCGATCCATCAACCTCTGGGTTATGGGCCCATTCCGCTGAGCCACGCTGCTGCTACAGAGAACAGGGGATCCAGCTGTGGACACTCACCTAAACATCCTTCTGGTAAAGCCTAGATGAGATACAGCTGTAGATACTCAACTAAACATTCTGCTGGTAAAGCCTAGACGAGATACAGCTGTAGATACTCACCGGAACATTCCGCTGGTAAAGCCTAGATGAGATACAGCTTTGGACACTCACCTAAATTTAACAAAGAGATTCAATTAAATGTTATCATAGCAGAGGATGGTTTCGATCCATCGACCTCTGGGTTATGGACCCAGCACGCTTCCGCTGCACCACTCTGCTGCTAATGAAAACAGGGGATCCAGCTGTGGACACTTACCTAAACATCCTCCTGATAAAGCCTAGATGAGATACAGCTGTGGACACTCACCTAAATTTACTGCTGGTAAAGTCTAGATGAGATACAGCTGTGGACACTCACCTAAACATTCCGCTGATAAAGCCTGGATGAGATACAGCTATGGACACTCACCTAAAAATCCTGCTGGTAGAGCCTAGATGAGATACAGCTGTGGATACTCACCTAAACATCCTTCTGGTAAAGCCTAGATGAGATACAGCTGTAGATACTCAACTAAACATTCCGCTGGTAAAGCCTAGATGAGATACAGCTGTAGATACTCAACTAAACATTCCGCTGGTAAAGCCTAGATGAGATACAGCTGTAGATACTCACCTGAACATTCCGCTGATAAAGCCTAGATGAGGTACAGCTGTGGATACTCACCTAAATTTAACAAAGAGATTCAATTAAATGTTATCCTAGCAGAGGATGGTTTCGATCCATCGACCTCTAAGTTATGGGCCCAGCATGCTTCTGCTGCGCCACTCTGCTGCTATAGAAAACAGGGGATCCAGCTGTGGACACTTACCTAAACATCCTCCTGATAAAGCCTAGATGAGATACAGCTGTGGACACTCACCTAAATTTACTGCTGGTAAAGCCTAGATGAGATGCAGCTGTGGACACTCACCTAAACATTCTGCTGGTAGAGCCTAGATGAGATACAGCTGTGGATACTCACCTGAACATTCCGCTGATAAAGCCTAGATGAGATACAGCTGTGGATACTAAATTTAACAAAGGGATTCAATTAAATGTTATCCTAGCAAAGGATGGTTTCGATCCATCGACCTCTGGGTTATGGGCCCAGCACGCTTCTGCTGCGCCACTCTGCTGCTATAGAAAACAGGGGATCCAGCTGTGAACACTTACCTAAACATCCTCCTGATAAAGCCTAGATCAGATACAGCTGTGGACACTCACCTAGACATTCCGCTGATAAAGCCTGGATGAGATACAGCTGTGGACACTCACCTAAATTTACTGCTGGTAAAGCCTAGATGAGATACAGCTGTAGATACTCACCTAAACATCCTTCTGGTAAAGCCTAAATGAGATACAGATGTGGATACTCAACTAAACATTCCGCTGGTAAAGCCTAGATGAGATACAGCTGTGGACACTTACCTAAATTTACTGCTGGTAAAGCCTAGATGAGATACAGCTGTGGATACTAACCTAAACATCCTTCTGGCATAGCCTAGATGAGATACAGCTGTGGACACTCACCTAAACATCCTTCTGGTAAAGCCTAGATGAGATACAGCTGTAGATACTCAACTAAACATTCCGCTGGTAAAGCCTAGATGAGATACAGCTGTAGATACTCACCTGAACATTCCGCTGATAAAGCCTAGATGAGATACAGCTGTGGATACTCACCTAAATTTAACAGAGATTCAATTAAATGTTATCCTAGCAGAGGATGGTTTCGATCCATCGACCTCTGGGTTATGGGCCCAACACGCTTCCGCTGCTCCACTCTGCTGCTATAGAAAACATGGGATCCAGCTGTGGACACTCACCTAAACATCCTTCTGGTAAAGCCTAGATGAGATACAGCTGTGGACACTCACCTAAACATTCCGCTGATAAAGCCTGGATGAGATAGAGCTGTGGACACTCACCTAAAAATCCTGCTGGTAGAGCCTAGATGAGATACAGCTGTAGATACTCAACTGAACATTCCGCTGGTAAAGCCTAGATGAGATACAGCTGTAGATACTAGCCTGAACATTCCGCTGGTAAAGCCTAGATGAGATACAGCTGTAGATACTCACCTGAACATTCCGCTGGTAAAGCCTGGATGAGATACAGCTGTGGATACTCACCTAAACATCCTTCTGGTAAAGCCTAGATGAGATACAGCTGTGGATACTCACCTAAATTTACTGCTGGTAAAGCCTGGATGAGATACAGCTGTGGACACTCACCTAAAAATCCTGCTGGTAGAGCCTAGATGAGATACAGCTGTGGATACTCACCTAAACATCCTTCTGGTATAGCCTAGATGAGATACAGCTGTAGATACTCAACTAAACATTCCGCTGGTAAAGCCTAGATGAGATACAGCTGTGGACACTTACCTAAACATTCCGCTGGTAAAGCCTAGATGAGATACAGCTGTGGACACTTACCTAAACATCCTCTTGATAAAGCCTAGATGAGATACAGCTGTGGACACTCACCTAAATTTACTGCTGGTAAAGCCTAGAAGAGATACAGCTGTGGACACTCACCTAAACATTCCGCTGGTAAAGCCTAGACGAGATACAGCTGTAGATACTCACCTAAACATCCTTCTGGTAAAGCCTAGATGAGATCCAACTGTAGATACTCAACTAAACATTCCGCTGGTAAAGCCTAGATGAGATACAGCTGTGGATACTCACCTAAATTTAACAAAGAGATTCAATTAAATGTTATCATAGTAGAGGATGGTTTCAATCTGTCGACCTCTGGGTTATGGGCCCAGCACGCTTCCGCTGCACCACTCTGCTGCTGTAGAAAACAGGGGATACAGCTGTGGACACTTACCTAAACATCCTCCTAATAAAGCCTAGATGAGATACAGCTGTGAACACTCACCTAAACATCCTTCTGGTAAAGCCTAGATGAGATACAGCTGTGGACACTCACCTAAACATTCCGCTGATAAAGCCTGGATGAGATAGAGCTGTGGACACTCACCTAAAAATCCTGCTGGTAGAGCCTAGATGAGATACAGCTGTAGATACTCAACTGAACATTCCGCTGGTAAAGCCTAGATGAGATACAGCTGTAGATACTAGCCTGAACATTCCGCTGGTAAAGCCTAGATGAGATACAGCTGTAGATACTCACCTGAACATTCCGCTGGTAAAGCCTGGATGAGATACAGCTGTGGATACTCACCTAAACATCCTTCTGGTAAAGCCTAGATGAGATACAGCTGTGGATACTCACCTAAATTTACTGCTGGTAAAGCCTGGATGAGATACAGCTGTGGACACTCACCTAAAAATCCTGCTGGTAGAGCCTAGATGAGATACAGCTGTGGATACTCACCTAAACATCCTTCTGGTATAGCCTAGATGAGATACAGCTGTAGATACTCAACTAAACATTCCGCTGGTAACGCCTAGATGAGATACAGCTGTGGATACTCACCTAAATTTACTGCTGGTAAGGCCTGGATGAGATACAGCTGTAGATACTCACCTGCTGGTAGAGCCTAGATGAGATACAGCTGTAGATACTCAACTAAACATTCCGCTGGTAAAGCCTAGATAAGTTACAGCTGTGGACACTTACCTAAACATTCCACTGGTAAAGCTAGACGAGATCCAGCTGTAGATACTCACCTAAACATCCTTCTGGTAAAGCCTAGACGAGATACAGCTGTAGATACTCACCTGAACATTCCGCTGGTAAAGCCTAGATGAGATACAGCTGTGGTTACTCGGCTAAATTTAACAAAGAGAGTCAATTAAATGTTATCATAGCAGAGGATGGTTTCGATCCATCGACCTCTGGGTTATGGGCCCAACACGCTTCAAATACAAGTATTGAAAGCGAAAAGAATATTGAAGGACAAAGGAATGATTCAAGTCAGAAACAACAAATGCTGAACAAACTAAAGAAGCAAGCAAGATATCAAAGAGACTACCAGAAGGAAGCCACACTAACAATGATGCTAAGAGAAATTGAAAACTCAACTATAAATAACATAATCAAAGCAGTGGAAGACAAAGTCGGGATTGGCAAATTATTTGGACTGAGACGGAAAAACAACAATGAATTTGAACTGACAATGGAAAGTGAAAAAGAATGCGAGATATTGATGAATGGACTGATGATTAATGGAGAGGAATGTGAGATGAAAAAGCTGTGTGCAACAGAAAAAATGGTATCTTTTCTGAACTTGCCCAGTTACATACAGGATGAGGAGATACAACAAAAACTGAGTAATTGGGGAGTAACTCCTATACTTCCTATAAGAAGAAAATATCATCCGGGGACAATGGTGGCAGACAGAACACGCTTTGTGAAGGTAAAATTTCCCAAAGAAGTTAAATCTTTACCATACAATGTTGGCTTTGTGACAGAAGTAGGCATGCAATATTTCAGAGTGATACACGATAATCAACTGAAAATGTGCAGACTTTGCTCAAGTACAGAGCATGAGAAGAAAGACTGCCCAAATTTCACGTGCAGAAGATGTCTTCAGCAGGGGCATTATGTGCGGGACTGCGAAGTTCTGCAGTGCCAGGGCTGCGAGAGGGCATCGACAAGATGTAACTGTGAAAAAGAGGAGGAAATGGAAAGGATGGAAATACAAGTGTCACTTGATAATACGGCAACAGAAAGGAAGGAGGACAAAACTGGAGAAGAAAACAATACAGAAGAGGACAGATATGAGCAAGAGGATAAAGGAATGGGACTGGGAGAAGGAGCAAACGAGGAGGAAGAAGAACCAAATAATGGACAATTTGATGAAGAACAATATGATGAAGGCGCTATAGAACTGAACAATGAAGAGAGACAGGAGAAGAAAAAGACTGAGGACAATGAAACAAGAGCACTAAATGAAGTAAGAGGAATGGATTTTGAAAGGGGGAATTATGGACTGGAAAAAAAAAGAAAAAGGTAAAAAGATAAAAGATTTAAAATCAAGATGTAAAAGTGGCTTAAACATTGAACTTGTTCTACAACGACAGAAAATGAGAAGAGAAGAGATTAAAGAAAGAATGGAAAGGAAAAAATTTGAAAAAGGAGATGCAAGAAACATTTGTTTAAGTGACAGTGACTCAAAATGAATGGTGGTTATTGGTTTATCCAATAATTATCCTAATGAGTAATGTATGTGTGGTATCACTGAATGTAAGAGGATTGTCAAAATGTGAAAAGTTTGAAAGATTAACGTGTTTGACAAAAAAGTGTGATATATTATGTTTACAAGAGACAAAGTGGGAAGATGAGATTAAAAATGAAATGAGAAAATTGTGGAATGGGGAAATATTTAGTAATGGAGATATAGAAAAGAAAAGAGGGGTAGCAATTTTGATAAAAAAAGGGATTTTTGAAAAAGTAAAATTAGACTATAAAGACACAAATGGAAGAATTATAATTGTAAAAGTTATGTATAGTGGGAAAAGTTTTAGAGTATGCAACATACATGCACCAAATGAGGAAAAGGGGAAATATAACTTTTATAAGGAAATAGATAAGTTAATAGATAAGAATGAAAACATATTTATTTTAGGAGATTTTAATGTTGCCATGCAAAGAATAGATATAGATGACTCAATGGATTTTAGAACAGACAGAGGAAGGAATGAACTACAGAATTTAATGAGGAAATGTGATTTGGTAGATGTATGGAGAGAGCAAAATAGTGTGAAAAGAGAATATTCAAGAAGACAAACTGTAAATAGGATTTTAAAGCAAAGTAGAATTGACTTGTTTTTATGTAAGAAGAAAGAAGTACAATATGTTAACAAAGTTTTATACAAAACCTATAGTGAGAGTGATCACGATTTTATATGGATAACGATGAATTTTAATGAGATTGAAAAAGGAGCAGGAGTGTGGATACTCAACACTGAGTTGTTCAAAATAGAAATGTATAAAATGGAAATAGAAAATATAATAATCAATAGTGTGAATGATGAAATGTTTGAAACAGAAACAAGTTTATGGTGGGATAATCTGAAAAATAGAATAAAAGAATACTCAATAAATATATCAGAAAAAAGACAAAAGGCAAAAAAATTCAAGGAAAATCAAATTAGAAAAGAATGGGATGAAGAAATGAGTAAAGTAAATGGGATAAATGTTGACAAAATAATAGAATTACAGGAAAAGCTGAAGAAAATCGAAGAAGAAAAGTGTAAGGGAGTAATTATTAGAAGCAGAGCTAAAGACATTGTAGAAGGAGAAAGAAGTACAAAATACTTTTATGAATTAGAAACAACAAGACAGAGAGCAGCTATAATCAAATGTATAAAAACACAAGATGGGAAAACTGTAGAGGACAAAGAGGGAATTTTAAAGGAAACTAGACGATTTTATAAGGAATTATTTACAGAAAATGGAGTAGTTTTAAATGATGAAAATTTCTTATTAGAAAAAATAACAGTAAAAATAAATAAAGAGGACGAGGAAATGTGCGAGAGTGAGATAACAGATTTAGAAATAGAAACAGCTATTGATCAGTTGAGAAATGGGAAAAGTCCAGGAATAGATGGACTACCAGTTGAGTTTTATAAAGTTTTTAAAAATGTTTTAAGTCCTATTTTAAATATAATATACAGTGATATTTATGAAAAAGGGGAGTTAACTAATAGTATGAAAAAAGGAATGGTTAAAATGATTTATAAAAGAAATGGAGACAAGGAAGATTAAAAAAATTATAGACCCTTAAGTATGTTGAACACAGACTATAAAATTTTAGCGAAAGTCTTAGCTAACAGATTGAAAGTAGTTGTACCAAACATAATCCAAACAAATCAAGCATATGCGGTTCTAAAAAGAGACATAACGGATGTCATAAACAATATAAGAGATATAATCTGGTATAAGAGAGAGGAAAAAGAAACAGGATATATAATTAGTGTAGATTTGGAAAAAGCTTTTGATAGAGTGGAACACAAATATATGATGAATGTAATGGAGAGATTTGGTTTTGGAAAAAGATATTTACAATGGATAAAATGTTTATATACAGATATAACAAGCTGTATAAAAGTAAATGGTTTTTTAACTAAAGATTTTAAAGTAACAAGATCGATAAGACAAGGGTGTCCAATGTCAGCACTACTATACACACTTGTATCTGAAACATTGGGATTAGCAAATGATAATGAAAAGCAAATACGAGGATTATGTATAAAAGGAACAGAGTTAGAACAAAAAATATTTCAATATGCTGATGATACAACTTTAATAGTAAAAGATATTAAAAGTATTGAGAAAGCAGAGGAAATTTTAAACAGATATTGTAAAGGAACAGGAGCAAAAATTAATAAGGAAAAAACGAAATACATGAGAATAGGAAAAACAAAGGTTTTACCAGAAAAAATCAAATTTAAAGAGGAGAAAACCAATATGAAGATTTTAGGTATAAGGGTTGGTGAAAATGAAAATGAAACAAGGGATTTAGTGTGGGAGGAAGTTTTAAAAGGAATGGAAAAAAGATTACATTTCTGGAAATTAAGAGGTTTGTTTTTAAAGGGGAAAGTTTTAGTTTTAAATTCCTTATTTTTATCAAAAATGTGGTATGTTTTAGGTACAGTGAGTTTGCCAATGAGTGTTTATAAGAAGATAAAAGCTATTGTTTTAGATTTTATATGGGACGGGAAACCTTCCAAGATAGCTTATGATACCATAATTGGTAAAGTAGAAGAAGGGGGGTTAGGTTTAATCGATCCACTTATCAGAATGAAAAGCATACGAATAAAAACTGTAAATAAATACTGGAAAGAAGAAAAACACGTATGGAAAGATGCGATGACATATTTTTTAAATAAATGTGGGGAAATGCAAAAATATATATTATGGATGAAGCCCAAAGAGAATATGATGAATGGGATTCCAGAATTCTATAAAGAAGTTATCAAGGCATGGGGAGATTTTAGAAAGCATATTGATTGTACATTTAGTAAAGAAGAGATTTTAAAGCAACCGCTGTTTTTAAATGATTACATTAAAAAAGGGAATTACACTATTTTTTATAAGAAATGGTATTATGCAGGAATAAAGCAAATTAAAGATATCTTATATGAAGTGATACCTGGTTATGTACAGGTGCAAGTAATAAAAGATGCAATAATAGAAAACTATGAAAACGAAACTAAAGGAGTTATTGAAAATCAATTGAATAACTTGAAAAACAATATACCAAAAGAATGGAAAGAAATGATAGAAAATAATTTGGATATGCACAGCGATGAAGGAAGGGTGATTAACTTTAAAGAAAATCAATATGCTTTCAAAGATGGTATACTGAAGATGTTTTATCAATGCTTATGTAAAGATGTGTTTGTTACACACAAAGCAGAAGAGTACTGGAAAAGATTATATCCCAATATAGAAACAAAGGAAATATGGCAAAATCTGAGAGCTTGGTGGAAAAGTCCAATTTTAGAGAATTTTGATTACATTTTAAGGCAAAACTGTTTATTAAGTGAAATGAGATTGTGTAAAATAGGTTTGGCAAATGATGCAAGATAAAAAGTTTGTAATGAAGAAGATGAAGGTATACTACATTTGTTTTTCAAATGCAAAGAGTTAAAATGTTTTATTGGAAAAATTAAAGAAATGATAAATGAAATGGGGATTGAAAAACAGGTTGTTGATGAGGAATGGGAAACATTATTTTTATTTGGTTGTAAAACAGAAGGTAAAAATACAAGGTTCATAAATTTCCTTTTAACAGTTGCAAGAATTGTGATATGGAATAGAAGGAATGCTGTTAAACAAAAAAATTGCAAAATATCTGTGTGTAAATTTTTTAAAAGAAAAATGTCTGTACTGCTTAATGCTCTTTTCTATTATTGTAACACGAATGACAAGATTGATGTATTTGAAAAAGACTTTTTATGTGGGAATATATATGTTCAAATGGCTTTATATAATGTACATGTATTATTACCTGAATGTAATTGTTTTTAATTTTTGATATAAAATAAAGAAAAAAAAAAAAAAAAAAAAACAGAGGCTCCAGTGATTACCACCATCGCTTTTACAAGCTGTTTAAAGCTAGGTGGAAACATGCAGATTTGCATTTATGGACATTCTGAATTGGCTTTCTGCTGTCTGGATGGTTCACGCAACAACGTCCTTGCTCCGAGCTAGGCAAATGGTGTGTATGCTAAAACCTGCAGGGAGCTTGTCACACTGAGTAGGCTTTGTCCGCTTTATTGACAAAATCGTGCACATTGTGTTATCCTTGCAAGCCAAACTTCCCTGCTAAAATATTGTGGGGTTTCTGTAGTGTAGTGGTCATCACGTTCGCCTAACACGCGAAAGGTCCTCGGTTCGAAACCGAGCAGAAACAGCGCTGTCCTTTTGGCAAGAAAATATTAGCAATAAGAGTCACCTCATGACTGATTGTCAACAGGCACCCAAGCAAAAGGGTATCTGCTTCGTGTGTTTCAGTCGGTTTCCGTAGTGTAGTGGTTATCACGTTCGCCTTACACGCGAAAGGTCCCCAGTTCGAAACTGGGCGGAAGCATCACCTAGCTTTTATGACAGTTGTCAAATCAGGCTTCTGTTGAGCACTGACGTTCAATGAAAACATACTTTGTGCAAAACGGTATGAGGTAAAATTTGAATTTAACTTAGTGTTTACTTGCACTCGTGGTCTCACAAACTTGCATAGAATCTGATTTCTTTTAGCGTTGTGTTGTGCATGAGCAGGTGGCCAGTGCGTTTGCTGGCCCTTCGCGATGCAGACAGAACAAGACAGTTCTCTAAAAAAGACAATAAAAACTTGAAGCAGCACTGTCATATTGATATCCGTAGTGTAGTGGTTATCACATTCGCTTTACACGCGAAAGGGCCCCTGTTCGCGTGAAACATACATTTAGCAGACACTTTTGTCCAAAGCGACTTACAATAGAGGAGGTATTCAGCGATTCAACAAGACGAGGCAATGCATTGGAGAAGTGCTATTTATTCCAAGTAACTTGTTTGTGCTCAGAGAATTTAGTGCTGGAGTAGGAGTTTTATTTTCTTTAGAGAGAGGGATATTCACCAGGGTTCAGGTTCACTCGGAAGAGATGGGTTTTAGCTGTAATTTGAAGGATACCAGTGTATCCGTAATCTGAGCGGGAACAGGAAGACGATTCCACCAGCCTGGAACATTGAGTGAAAACATTTTGGAAAGTGACTTATGGCCTATCTGCGATGGCACCACAAGTTGGTGCTCACACCCTGACCAGAAGTTCCAGTGATTACCACCATCGCTTTACAAGCTGTTGAAAACTAGGTGGAAACATGCAGATTTGCATTTATGGACATTCTGAATTGGCTTTCTGCTGTCTGGATGGTTCACGCAACAACGTCCTTGCTCCGAGCTAGGCAAATGGTGTGTATGCTAAAACCTGCAGGGAGCTTGTCACACTGAGTAGGCTTTGTCCGCTTGATTGACAAAATCGTGCACATTGTGTTATCCGTGCAGGCCAAACTTCCCTGCTAAAAACACTTGTGGAGTTTCTGTAGTGTAGTGGTCATCACGTTCGCCTAACACGCGAAAGGTCCTCGGTTCGAAACCGAGCAGAAACAGCGATGTCCTTTTGGCAAGAAAATATTAGCAATAAGAGTCACCTAATGACTAATTGTCAACAGGCACCCAAGCAAAAAGGGTATCTGCTTCGTGTGTTTCAGTCGGTTTCCGTAGTGTAGTGGTTATCACGTTCGCCTCACACGTGAAAGGTCCCCAGTTCGAAACTGGGCGGAAACATCACCTGGCTTTTATGACAGTTGTCAAATCAGGCTTCTGTTGAGCACTGACGTTCAATGAAAACATACTTTGTGCAAAACGGTATGAGGTAAAATTTGAATTTAACTTAGTGTTTACTTGCACTCGTGGTCTCACAAACTTGCATTGAATCTGATTCTTTTAGCTTTTGTGTGCATGAGCAGGTGGCCAGTGCGTTTGCTGGCCCTTCGCGATGCAGACAGAACAAGACAGTTCTCTAAAAAAGACAATAAAAACTTGAAGCAGCACTGTCATATTGATATCCGTAGTGTAGTAGTTATCACATTCGCTTTACACGCGAAAGGGCCCCTGTTCGCGTGAAACATACATTTAGCAGACACTTTTGTCCAAAGCGACTTACAATAGAGGAGGTATTCAGCGATTCAACAAGACGAGGCAATGCATTGGAGAAGTGCTATTTATTCCAAGTAACTTGTTTGTGCTCAGAGAATTTAGTGCTGGAGTAGGAGTTTTATTTTCTTTAGAGAGAGGGATATTCACCAGGGTTCAGGTTCACTCGGAAGAGATGGGTTTTAGCTGTCATTTGAAGGATACCAGTGTATCCGTAATCTGAGAGGGAACAGGAAGACGATTCCACCAGCCTGGAACATTGAGTGAAAACATTTTGGAAAGTGACTTATGGCCTATCTGCGATGGCACCACAAGTTGGTGCTCACACCCTGACCAGAAGCTCCAGTGATTACCACCATCGCTTTACAAGCTGTTGAAAACTAGGTGGAAACATGCAGATTTGCATTTATGGACATTCTGAATTGGCTTTCTGCTGTCTGGATGGTTCACGCAACAACGTCCTTGCTCCGAGCTAGGCAAATGGTGTGTATGCTAAAACCTGCAGGGAGCTTTTCACGCTGAGTAGGCTTTGTCCGCTTTATTGACAAAATCGTGCACATTGTGTTATCCTTGCAAGCCAAACTTCCCTGCTAAAATACTTGTGGGGTTTCTGTAGTGTAGTGGTCATCACGTTCGCCTAACACGCGAAAGGTCCTAGGTTCGAAACCGAGCAGAAACAGCGCTGTCCTTTTGGCAAGAAAATATTAGCAATAAGAGTCACCTCATGACTGATTGTCAACAGGCACCCAAGCAAAAAGGGTATCTGCTTCGTGTGTTTCAGTCGGTTTCCGTAGTGTAGTGGTTATCACGTTCGCCTTACACGCGAAAGGTCCCCAGTTCGAAACTGGGCGGAAGCATCACCTAGCTTTTATGACAGTTGTCAAATCAGGCTTCTGTTGAGCACTGACGTTCAATGAAAACATACTTTGTGCAAAACGGTATGAGGTAAAATTTGAATTTAACTTAGTGTTTACTTGCACTCGTGGTCTCACAAACTTGCATTGAATCTGATTTCTTTTAGCTTTTGTGTGCATGAGCAGGTGGCCAGTGCGTTTGCTGGCCCTTCGCGATGCAGACAGAACAAGACAGTTCTCTAAAAAAGACAATAAAAACTTGAAGCAGCACTGTCATATTGATATCCGTAGTGTAGTGGTTATCACATTCGCTTTACACGCGAAAGGGCCCCTGTTCGCGTGAAACATACATTTAGCAGACACTTTTGTCCAAAGCGACTTACAATAGAGGAGGTATTCAGCGATTCAACAAGACGAGGCAATGCATTGGAGAAGTGCTATTTATTCCAAGTAACTTGTTTGTGCTCAGAGAATTTAGTGCTGGAGTAGGAGTTTTATTTTCTTTAGAGAGAGGGATATTCACCAGGGTTCAGGTTTACTCGGAAGAGATGGGTTTTAGCTGTCGTTTGAAGGATACCAGTGTATCCGTAATCTGAGCGGGAACAGGAAGACGATGTTTTCACAGACGAATCTGATTTCTTTTAGCTTTGTGTTGTGCATGAGCAGGTGGCCAGTGCGTTTGCTGGCCCTTCGCGATGCAGACAGAACAAGACAGTTCTCTAAAAAAGACAATAAAAACTTGAAGCAGCACTGTCATATTGATATCCGTAGTGTAGTGGTTATCACATTCGCTTTACACGCGAAAGGACCCCTGTTCGCGTGAAACATACATTTAGCAGACACTTTTGTCCAAAGCGACTTACAATAGAGGAGGTATTCAGCGATTCAACAAGACGAGGCAATGCATTGGAGAAGTGCTATTTATTCCAAGTAACTTGTTTGTGCTCAGAGAATTTAGTGCTGGAGTAGGAGTTTTATTTTCTTTAGGAGAGGGATATTCACCAGGGTTCAGGTTCACTCGGAAGAGATGGTTTTAGCTGTCATTTGAAGGATACCAGTGTATTCCGTAATCTGAGCGGGAACAGGAAGACGATTCCACCAGCCTGGAACATTGAGTGAAAAAAACATTTTGGAAGTGACTTATTGCTATCTGCGATGGCACCACAAGTTGGTGCTCACACCCTGACCAGAAGTTCCAGTGATTACACCATCGCTTTACAAGCTGTTGAAAACTAGGTGAAACATGCAGATTTGCATTTATGGACATTCTGAATTGGGCTTTCTGCTGTCTGGATGGTTCACAGCAGCAACGTCCTTTGCTCCGAGCTAGGCCAAATGTGTGTATGCTAAACCTGCAGGGAGCTTGTCACACTGAGTAGGGCTTTGTCCGCTTGATTGACAAAAGCGTGCACATTGTGTTATCCGTGCAGGCCAGACTTCCCTGCTAAAGACACTTGTGGAGTTTCTGTAGTGTAGTGGTCATCACGTTCGCCTAACACGCGAAAGGTCCTTGGTTCGAAACCGAGCAGAAACAGCGCTGTCCTTTTGGCAAGAAAATATTAGCAATAAGAGTCACCTAATGACTGATTGTCAACAGGCACCCAAGCAAAAAGGGTATCTGCTTCGTGTGTTTCAGTTGGTTTCCGTAGTGTAGTGGTTATCACGTTCGCCTTACACGCGAAAGGTCCCCAGTTCGAAACTGGGCGGAAGCATCACCTGGCTTTTATGACAGTTGTCAAATCAGGCTTCTGTTGAGCACTGACGTTCAATGAAAACATACTTTGTGCAAAACGGTATGAGGTAAAATTTGAATTTAACTTAGTGTTTACTTGCACTCGTGGTCTCACAAAGTTGCATAGAATCTGATTTCTTTTAGCTTTGTGTTGTGCATGAGCAGGTGGCCAGTGCGTTTGCTGGCCCTTCGCGATGCAGACAGAACAAGACAGTTCTCTAAAAAAGACAATAAAAACTTGAAGCAGCACTGTCATATTGATATCCGTAGTGTAGTGGTTATCACATTCGCTTTATACGCGAAAGGGCCCCTGTTCGCGTGAAACATACATTTAGCAGACACTTTTGTCCAAAGCGACTTACAATAGAGGAGGTATTCAGCGATTCAACAAGATGAGGAATTGCATTGGAGAAGTGCTATTTATTCCAAGTAACTTGTTTGTGCTCAGAGAATTTAGTGCTGGACTAGGAGTTTTATTTTCTTTAGAGAGAGGGAAATTCACCAGGGTTCAGGTTTACTCAGAAGAGATGGGTTTTAGCTGTCGTTTGAAGGATACCAGTGTATCCGTAATCTGAGCGGGAACAGAAAGACGATTCCACCAGCCTGGAACATTGAGTGAAAACATTTTGGAAAGTGACTTATGGCCTATCTGCGATGGCACCACAAGTTGGTGCTCACACCCTGACCAGAAGCTCCAGTGATTACCACCATCGCTTTACAAGCTGTTGAAAACTAGGTGGAAACATGCAGATTTGCATTTATGGACATTCTGAATTGGCTTTCTGCTGTCTGGATGGTTCACGCAACAACGTCCTTGCTCCGAGCTAGGCAAATGGTGTGTATGCTAAAACCTGCAGGAGCTTGTCACACTAAGTAGGCTTTGTCCGCTTGATAGACAAAATCGTGCACATTGTGTTATCCTTGCAGGCCAAACTTCCCTGCTAAAACCACTTGTGGGGTTTCTGTAGTGTAGTGGTCATCACGTTCGCCTAACACGCGAAAGGTCCTCGGTTCGAAACCGAGCAGAAACAGCGCTGTCCTTTTGGCAAGAAAATAATAGCAATAAGAGTCACCTCAAGACTGAATGTCTACAGGCACCCAACCAAAAAGGGTATCTGCTTCGTGTGTTTCAGTTGGTTTCCGTAGTGTAGTGGTTATCACGTTCGCCTCACACGCGAAAGGTCCCCAGTTCGAAACTGGGCGGAAACATCATCTGGCTTTTATGACAGTTGTCAAATCAGGCTTCTGTTGAGCACTGACGTTCAATGAAAACATACTTTGTGCAAAACGGTATGAGGTAAAATTTGAATTTAACTTAGTGTTTACTTGCACTCGTGGTCTCACAAACTTGCATAAAATCTGATTTCTTTTAGCTTTGTGTTGTGCATGAGCAGGTGGCCAGTGCGTTTGCTGGCCCTTCGCGATGCAGACAGAACAAGACAGTTCTCTAAAAAAGACAATAAAAACCTGAAGCAGCACTGTCATATTGATATCCGTAGTGTAGTGGTTATCACATTCGCTTTACACGCGAAAGGGCCCCTGTTCGCGTGAAACATACATTTAACAGACACTTTTGTCCAAAGCGACTTACAATAGAGGAGGTATTCAGCGATTCAACAAGACGAGGCAATGCATTGGAGAAGTGCTATTTATTTCAAGTAACTTGTTTGTGCTCAGAGAATTTAGTGCTGGAGTAGGAGTTTTATTTTCTTTAGAGAGAGGGATATTCACCAGGGTTCAGGTTTACTCGGAAGAGATGGGTTTTAGCTGTCGTTTGAAGGATACCAGTGTATCCGTAATCTGAGCGGGAACAGGAAGACGATTCCACCAGCCTGGAACATTGAGTGAAAACATTTTGGAAAGTGACTTATGGCCTATCTGCGATGGCACCACAAGTTGGTGCTCACACCCTGACCAGAAGCTCCAGTGATTACCACCATCGCTTTACAAGCTGTTGAAAACTAGGTGGAAACATGCAGATTTGCATTTATGGACATTCTGAATTGGCTTTCTGCTGTCTGGATGGTTCACGCAACAACGTCCTTGCTCCGAGCTAGGCAAATGGTGTGTATGCTAAACCTGCAGGGAGCTTGTCACACTGAGTAGGCTGTCCGCTTGATTGACAAAATCGTGCACATTGTGTTATCCTTGCAGGCCAAACTTCCCTGCTAAAAACACTTGTTGGGTTTCTGTAGTGTAGTGGTCATCACGTTCGCCTAATACGCGAAAGGTCCTCGGTTCAAAACCGAGCAGAAACAGCGCTGTCCTTTTGGCAAGAAAATATTAGCAATAAGAGTCACCTCATGACTGATTGTCAACAGGCACCCAAGCAAAAAGGGTATCTGCTTTGTGTGTTTCAGTCGGTTTCCGTAGTGTGGTGGTTATCACGTTCGCCTTACACGCGAAAGGTCCCCAGTTTGAAACTGGGCGGAAGCATCTCCTAGCTTTTATGACAGTTGTCAAATCAGGCTTCGGTTGAGCACTGACGTTCAATGAAAACATACTTTGTGCAAAACGGTATGAGGTAAAATTTGAATTTAACTTAGTGTTTACTTGCACTCGTGGTCTCACAAACTTGCATAGAATCTGATTTCTTTTAGCTTTGTGTTGTGCATGAGCAGGTGGCCAGTGCGTTTGCTGGCCCTTCGCGATGCAGACAGAACAAGACAGTTCTCTAAAAAAGACAATAAAAACTTGAAGCAGCACTGTCATATTGATATCCGTAGTGTAGTGGTTATCACATTCGCTTTACACGCGAAAGGGCCCCTGTTCGCGTGAAACATACATTTAGCAGACACTTTTGTCCAAAGCGACTTACAATAGAGGAGGTATTCAGCGATTCAACAAGACGAGGCAATGCATTGGAGAAGTGCTATTTATTCCAAGTAACTTGTTTGTGCTCAGAGAATTTAGTGCTGGAGTAGGAGTTTTATTTTCTTTAGAGAGAGGGAAATTCACCAGGGTTCAGGTTTACTCGGAAGAGATGGGTTTTAGCTGTCGTTTGAAGGATACCAGTGTATCCGTAATCTGAGCGGGAACAGGAAGACGATTCCACCAGCCTGGAACATTGAGTGAAAACATTTTGGAAAGTGACTTATGGCCTATCTGCGATGGCACCACAAGTTGGTGCTCACACCCTCACCAGAAAGCTCCAGCTGATTACCACCATCGCTTTACAAGCTGTTGAAAACTAGGTGGAAACATGCAGATTTGCATTTATGACATTCTGAATTGGCTTTCTGCTGTCTGGATGGTTCACGCAACAACGTCCTTGCTCCGAGCTAGGCAAATGGTGTGTATGCTAAAACCTGCAGGGAGCTTGTCACACTGAGTAGGCTTTGTCCGCTTGATTGACAAAATCGTGCACATTGTGTTATCCTTGCAGGTGAAGGATAGCATTTTTTTTATTGTTAGATTTTGCTAAACATTTACTAATAAATGCAAACATAAAGGGTTTCTTCTTTTAAAGGGTTAACAGTGATAATGTGTGTACAAGAAAGAGGAACCCAACTTCCTACTACTGGAGGTCTGCTGCTAAGTGTGTGTGTGAGAGACGTATAAAAGCCGGAAGGACAGCATAAAGGCAGAGAGGCTGATACATTAGTACATCTCTCCTGCGCAGAAATCTTACTCTCTAACTTCCTGCATTCAAAATAAAACTTGTTAATTTTCAATTCAGATCTCCGTCAATTTTTGAACATGCAATGGACCATTTGAGTCCAACAATTGGTGACCCGACGACGTGATTGACTGGAGACTGTCAAATAGATGAACGTTTATTTCTGATGCCAAATCCAGAGGCGCCTCTCTAAAAGAAAGGTAAGCAGAAACCTTTTTCTAAAATTCTGCTATTGAACATTCTAAATAAATGGCTTTTGGCATCGGTAAATACGTTGTTCATTAATTTGATACATTTGATGCATGCAGGAGGTTACAGACTACATATAAAAAAAATTAAATAAAAATAAAAAAAAAGAGAAGAATGAATTGTGATAAAGTTAGGGTGAATCATTAGGATTTACGGAGAAGTCCTGTTCCCTAAATAGGCAATTAGGGTAAATCACTAGGATTTAAAGAGAAGTCCTGTTTCCTAAATAGGCAAATAAATTGGAAATTGTTTGTCTTGACAAAGTCACTCATATTTCCAATTATCAGGGTAAATACATCGGTATTTAAAATACATTGGTATTTAAAGTCCTTTCCCTGAGAAGGCAAAACCCCTGAAGATCCCTCTTATTCTGACGAGAATTTGACATTTTCAGGTAAACTATCAGGGTAAATACATCGGTATTTAACAGGGTAAAAGTACATCGGTACTTAAAAGTACATCGGTACTTAAGAATACATCGGTATTCAGAAGTCCTTTTTCCCTGAGAGAGGCAGACCCTTGAAGATCCCTCTTATCCTGACATCTGACATCTTCAAGTAAATTTCTCAAGGATAGCAGGTTTAGTGAATTGAGAAATAGTGAGAGTGTAGGGATACAGATAAAAAAGTAAATAAATAAAAAAATTAAATAAAATAAAAAATAAATAAAAAATTCAAAAAAAATGGAACGAGAATTCGATAGAGAATGTGAGGAATATGATTGTCCTCCACTAAGACAACAATGGGATAAAATGGTAGATATCTTATTGGCACAAACTGATAAAAAAGATAGGAAAAACAGATAAAAGAACTGGGAGAATGTACGCGCGAAATGATTGAACATTATAGCACTGATTGTATGTACAAAAAGAGGTCTCTGTTTCAGAAAGTGGGAATAAAAGAGAAAAGAGCACAAGAAGCTGTTTTCAGACACTGAAAAGAGGAAGTAGGGATGTTGCACAAGCGAGCCCATGCAAAGAAAGAAAAACAGTTAGATGTGATTTTGAGAAGATGGTCTAGAGACACACTTGCAGCAGCTGTGCTAAAATCAAAGAAAAGGGAAGTGAACAGCAAAGAAGCTGAAGCTAAACTGAGTAAGAGATAGGAAGCTGAGGCGAAGACTGATCAGATAGCAACGCCCACTGCCCCCACCATACAGAGACTATACTAAGATCACTCACCCCCGTAAAACCCAACTTTAAGCCAGCAGCCGAAGCAGTTAGTGGTCAATAGAGAACATGAAATTTAAACATTGGGATGGTGAAAATGGAGCAGCATACATAAATAGATGCTGTCAAGAGTGGGAAAAAGCATGCGATGAAAACCAAATGTCTAACGCTGTTACTAATAGAATTTTCAGGGCAGCAGTGTTACAAGGAGCTCCAGCTGGTGTGACCCAGGCCATGGAACAGTCTCCTGAGGTATCAGGCAGTGATGATACTAAATGCAAAGGTATGCAGTAGATTTCATAGACAAAGCAGTAGAGAGAGCGGACAAAGAAGGAAGTGAGTTGTTAAAGCTGAAAAAAAGAATTTTGAAACTGTAGCTTGAGAAAAGGAAGTTAGCTAAAAACAGACGCTTAAGCAACAGATTAGCAGTTGCTAGAGAGGGCCTGAATGACTCCCCACTTCCTGAAACAGACAACCCAATAACACTGTTTACAGATGATAGCTGCCACAGGGCAGATGATGGAACTCTGAAAGTAGGATTTGCTGTGGTTAAATTACAATATGATCAATTGGTCACCATACAATCTGGAACCCCTAATTGGCAAACAATCTGCACAAAAAGCAGAACTATTGGCCCTAATCAATGCATTGAGACACTCAAAAGGACAGTCTGTCAACATCTACTCTGATTCTGCATATGCAGTGTCCACAGCCCACGTGGAGCTGCCTGTGTGGATCAGATGTGGATTCACAACTTCTTCTGGCCGGCCTATTACTCATGAGAAAGAAGCAAGAGAGCTCTCTGAGACATAATGTTGTCAAACAAAGTGGCTTTCATTAAGTGCACTGGTCATTCTCAAGGAACTGACCTAATATCAAGAGGGAATGAAGCAGCAGACTTGGCGGCAAAACGTGCCTCAGACTACATAAAAGGTCAGTTTGTGGTCACATCTGAGCCAGACGTGACTTCCCTCCTACCAGAATTCTCGAGAGAATTCTTATCTAAGCAGCAAGACATGGCTGCTCCTGAAGAAAAGTCTGTGTGGAAAAACAAAGGGGCAATCAGACACGAGGATGGGCTTTGGACAGCACCTGATGGTAGAGCTTTGCTCCCAGCGTCACTAGTCCCAAGCGTGTTGAAAGAAGCCCACACACATGCACACTGTGGTGATAAGCAAATGTCGCGAGCATTGCAATCATGGTGGCATCCTTTTATGCCACACCTAATTTCTGGGTACATAAGGACATGTGACATTTGTCAGATGCACAATGTCAAACCAACTATGAAACCATCTCAGGGATAGTTCCCATTGGCAAATGGCCCTGGGAATGAAGTTATAATTGATTTCACTGACATGATTGAAAGGGTAAATGGTAAACAATACTTGCTTGTTATGATTGATGCATATACAAGATGGCCAGAGGCCTTCCTGGTGGGCATGGAAGACAGCACTGCTGTCATTAAATGTCTGATAAACCATTACATCCCACGTCATGGTTTTCCGAGCCGGGTCAGATCTGACAACTGCTCACACTTCAAAAATGAACATCTGGCTGATGTTGAAAAGGCATTGGGTTTAGTACACCATTTCGGGGCAGTCTATCACCCACAGTCACAAGGTTGAGCGGTTGAATCTAACATTGAAAAACAAATTGGCTAAAATCTGTGCACAGACTAAATTGACATGGTTAGCTGCTCTTCCACTGGCTTTGATGTCATGAAGGACCCCACTTCAATTGCAACCAGTACAACCGTTATCACACAAAATCTATTATGACAAATTGACTGCTCTAATTGAATCTTTTGACAAAATGTTACCAACTGATTTTAGGGGACACGAATATCCAGCACCCCTACCTGACCGAACTTGGGACTGGGTGAGATTGAGAATCTACAGGCGTAAATGGAAAGAGCCTCGCTGGTCTGCTCAAATTAAGTGCTGTCCGGCGGACCCACAGTCCAGATCATTGGAGGATACCACAGGAGGTACAGGAGGGAGTGAGGGTACCACAAAAGGAGGTGACACACAAACACGTACACACGTTAACAATTTTCATCCATCACAAAGTAACCTACAAACTTTACAGGTGGTCCATAAAACTGGGGATTTATTCACAGCCCCTAAAGGAGAAGCCATAGCCCATTGTGTCAGTGCAGACTGTGCATTTGGAGCGGGCATAGCGAAAAATTCAGAAAAAGATATAGTGTTGACAAGGTAAAGGCCCAGAGAAAAACAAAAGGTGACTGTGCTATAGCTTACGAGGCAGACATAATAGTTTTCCACCTGATCACAAAAAACGTTTGCCAGAGACCTACCCACATATGAGGACTTTGAGAGCAGTCTAATCTGCATGAGAACGTGGTGTGACAAATTACACCACCAGATTGTCAATACCCCGGCTGGGGTGTGGTTTGGACAAGTTGGAATTCTATAGAGTTCTCCACATTATTGAAAAGACATTTAAAGGCCAGAATATAACCATTTCAGTTTATACGTTAGAATAAGTTTACTGTGCTTGTTATTTTTTAATGTAGCTTTGATATTGATTATATAGTACTTGCTGTTAACACGATAACACTGTGAAAAATAATATAAAGGGAGGACCAGAATTGAATAATAAGAAAAACCAGCATCAATAAAACATGAGGGTCAAGTTGTGGGAAAACTGGAAACTATTGGGGATAGTGGGGATATTAACACTGATAATAGTGGGGACAATTCTAGGAGTAGGAAAAAGTCACAACAGCAATGAAACCTCAACTGTAAAACCAACCAGAGTAAAAAGATCCCTAGGGAAAGAAAAGAGGTGTTCCAAGTATTATGGAGGGCTGTCCATAGAATATGTAAAGGGAGAGACAACATCTTACACATTTGATCTATGTCAGGTAATTGACTGTGGGGGACACAATAGTTCGTGGCGAGGATATGACGTATATGTTTGTTTTGATCAGACTATGAACGCATGGTGTAACACGATGGGTAAAGCGGATAATAAGTGGTGTAGAGGGTGGGATCAAGTAGTGGGGTACACAGGGAAATGGACACCAAACCAAACATGGTTAGGGAATTTTAAAAACGAGTGGAGAAAACTGAAAATACAAAGGGATTATAGTGCTACCCAGAACCCTATAACTATGTCCATAAGGGAGTGGACAGGATACCCCTTAGATGAGACCCATTATGCTGGGAAAAACAATCCGCCTAAGTTTCTCCATATACTATTAGGAGTCGAGATATCAGGAACTGACCCCCTGGGAATCATAGAAGTTGAGTTTTTAGATAAGGTCAATGTAATAGATAGAAACAAGACAACGACTATAGGACCCCCAATCAGAGATCATAGTAGAGAAATTAGAGGTTGAAGGGTTGTGATAGAAATGGATTATACCAAATTAACCCCAGAGGATATACTAGAGAAAGCATATTAACCCTTTGTGGTGCACACAGATTATCAACAAGGCAGGGGATATAATAGGAACTTGGGCGCGGGGAGGACTATATTATTATTGTGGAGGGAAAAGATTGTTTGTAAGAATAAAAGGGAAAACTACAGAAGGTATATGTGCAATGGTCAGGTTAGCTGCACTAGTCACAATGATTGGACATAAACACCAAATTACAGCCACGAGACGAGGGAGAAGCTTTGATCTAACAACTAATTGTCGAACCTATATAGACTAAATAGGGATCCCTTGAGGAGTCCCTGATGAATACAAACTAGTAGACCAAATTGCTGCCGGGTTCGAGAATATCCCAATAATTTCAGCCCTATTCCCGGTCACCCCAAGTAAAATGTGGATAGAATAAATTATGTGCACTATAATGTCATGAGATTGGCAAATCTGACACAAGATGCCGTAGAAGGATTATCAGAACAGTTGGCTCCAACCTCATTAATGGCAATACAAAATAGAATAGCACTAGACATGCTATTAGCGGAAAAGGGGTGCCATGTTCCAAGATTTTTGCTGCACTTTTATTACCAATAATACCGCCCCAGACGGATCAGTAACAAGGGCTTTAGAAGGATTAAAAACCCTTTCCAAAACAATGGCAGAACACTCTGGTGTAAATACCCCAGTTGATGATTGGCTGACCGGTGTGTTTGGAAAATATAAAACCATGTTTACATCAATTTTGATCTCTATAGCTACATTTGTGGCCATAATAGTGACCTGTGGATGCTGTAGCATGCCGTGTATCAGAACATTGTGTAACAGGGTGATAATAGCAGCAATTGAAAAGAAAGATGGAGCTCCACCCCCTTACACAATGCCTCTGCTGATATCTCCAGGAAATAATGATGAGAAGGAGGAGGAATATGACTTATAAATATTGTTTTTTCCCAATAACTGTGCTTCTTTGCAGATGCTGATTCATCACAAGTTATGTTTTCTAGATATTGATGTTTGAGAAATTTGCTGTTTGAAAATGTGTTAAGATTTAAATTTTGATTATTGAAATGTTTGTAGTCTAGATAATTTCAGTGTGATTGACTCAGCTGACATGTTGTGGTTGCCCAAACGTCAATTAGGGGATCGACTGGGTGCCTTTCCCCACAGGGGTTTTCGGCCCAGTCCAGCCTGAGCACACTGGTTTGTAGGGAATGTTATTTTTTATTATTATTATTACGTTTTAAGTACTTTTCTTTCTTAATGGTCTGATATGATGTATCCGGTGAACATGTGGTGGCTGCCCATAAGCCAACTAGGGGGCCGCTTGGGTGTCTTTCCTCATAGAGGTTTTCGACCCAAGCTTATCTGGACATATTGGACCAAGAATTCTAAGATTTTAAAATGTTTATTAAAGTGATGTGGCCTCTTTTCAGAGGCCAAGAGAGGGATTGAAGGATAGCATTTTTTTTATTGTTAGATTTTGCTAAACATTTACTAATAAATGCAAACATAAAGGGTTTCTTCTTTTAAAGGGTTAACAGTGATAATGTGTGTACAAGAAAGAGGAACCCAACTTCCTACTACTGGAGGCCTGCTGCTAAGTGTGTGTGTGAGAGACGTATAAAAGCCGGAAGGACAGCATAAAGGCAGAGAGGCTGATACATTAGTACATCTCTCCTGCGCAGAAATTGTACTCTCTAACTTCCTGCATTCAAAATAAAACTTGTTAATTTTCAATTCAGATCTCCGTCAATTTTTGAACATGCAATGGACCATTTGAGTCCAACACAGGCCAAACTTCCCTGCTAAAAATACTTGTGGGGTTTCTGTAGTGTAGTGGTCATCACGTTCGCCTAACACGCGAAAGGTCCTTGGATCGAAACCGAGCAGAAACAGCGCTGTCCTTTTGGCAAGAAAATATTAGCAATAAGAGTCACCTCATGACTGATTGTCAACAGGCACCCAAGCAAAAAGAGTATCTGCTTCGTGTGTTTCAGTCGGTTTCCGTAGTGTAGTGGTTATCACGTTCGCCTTACACGCGAAAGGTCCCCAGTTCGAAACTGGGCGGAAGCATCACCTACCTTTTATGACAGTGGTCAAATCAGGCTTCTGTTGAGCACTGACATTCAATGAAAACATACTTTGTGCAAAACGGTATGAGGTAAAATTTGAATTTAACTTAGTGTTTACTTGCACTCGTGGTCTCACAAAGTTGCATAGAATCTAATTTCTTTTAGCTTTGTGTTGTGCATGAGCAGGTGGCCAGTGCGTTTGCTGGCCCTTCGCGATGCAGACAGAACAAGACAGTTCTCTAAAAAAGACAATAAAAACTTGAAGCAGCACTGTCATATTGATATCCGTAGTGTAGTGGTTATCACATTCGCTTTACAGGCGAAAGGGCCCCTGTTCGCGTGAAACATACATTTAGCAGACACTTTTGTCCAAAGCGACTTACAATAGAGGAGGTATTCAGCGATTCAACAAGACGAGGCAATGCATTGGAAAAGTGCTATTTATTCCAAGTAACTTGTTTGTGCTCAGAGAATTTAGTGCTGGACTAGGAGTTTTATTTTCTTTAGAGAGAGGGAAATTCACCAGGGTTCAGGTTTACTCGGAAGAGATGGGTTTTAGCTGTCGTTTGAAGGATACCAGTGTATCCGTAATCTGAGCGGGAACAGAAAGACGATTCCACCAGCCTGGAACATTGAGTGAAAACATTTTGGAGAGTGACTTATGGCCTATCTGCGATGGCACCACAAGTTGGTGCTCACACCCTGACCAGAGGCTCCAGTGGTTACCACCATCGCTTACAAGCTGTGGAAAACTAGGTTGGAAACATGCAGATTTGCATTTATGGACATTCTGAAGTGGCTTTCTCTGCTGTCTGGATGGTTCACGCAACAACGTCCTTGCTCCGAGCTAGGCAAATGGTGTGTATGCTAAACCTGCAGGGAGCTTGTCACACTGAGTAGGCTTTGTGCCGCTTGATGTGACAAAATCTTGCACATTGTGTTATCCTTGCAGGCCGAACTTCCCTACTAAAACACTTGTGGGGTTTCTGTAAGTGTAGTGGTCATCACGTTCGCCTAACACGCGAAGGTCCTCGGTTCGAAACCGAGCAGAAACATGCGCTGTCCTTTTGGCAAGAAAATATTAGCAATAAGAGTCACCACATGACTGATTTTCAACAGGCACCCAAGCAAAAAGGGTATCTGCTTCGTGTGTTTCAGTCGGTTTCCGTAGTGTAGTGGTTATCAACATTCGCCTCACCGTGAAAGGTCCCCAGTTCGAAACTGGGCGGAAACATCACCTGGCTTTTATGACAGTTGTCAAATCAGGCTTCTGTTGAGCACTGACGTTCAATGAAAACATACTTTGTGCAAAACGGTATGAGGTAAAATTTTGAATTTAACTTAGTGTTTACTTGCACTCGTGGTCTCACAAGTTGTATAGAATCTGATTTCTTTTAGCTTTGTGTTGTGCATGAGCAGGTGGCCAGTGCGTTTGCTGGCCCTTTCGCGATGCAGACCAGAACAAGACAGTTCTCTAAAAAAGACAATAAAACTTGAAGCAGCACTGTCATATTGATATCCGTAGTGTAGTGGTTATCACATTCGCTTTACACGCGAAAGGGCCCCTGTTCGGCGTGAAACATACATTTAGCAGACACTTTTGTCCAAAGCGACTTACAATAGAGGAGGTATTCAGCGATTCAACAAGACGAGGCAATGCATTGGAGAAGTGCTATTTATTCCAAGTAACTTGTTTGTGCTCAGAGAATTTAGTGCTGGAGTAGAAGTTTTATTTTCTTTAGAGAGAGGGATATTCCACCAGGGTTCAGGTTTACTCGGAAGAGATGGTTTTTAGCTGTCGTTTGAAGGATACCAGTGTATCCGTAATCTGAAGCGGAACAGGAGCCATTCCACCAGCCTGGAACATTGAGTGAAAACATTTTGGAAAGTGACTTATGGCCTATCTGCGATGGCACCACAAGTTGGTGCTCACACCCTGACCAGAAGCTCCAGTGATTACCACCATCGCTTTACAAGCTGTTGAAAACACTTGTGGGGTTTCTGTAGTGTAGTGGTCATCACGTTCGCCTAACACGCGAAAGGTCCTCGGTTCGAAACCGAGCAGAAACAGCGCTGTCCTTTTGGCAAGAAAATATTAGCAATAAGAGTCACGTCATGACTGATTGTCAACAGGCACCCAAGCAAAAAGGGTATCTGCTTCGTGTGTTTCAGTCGATTTCCGTAGTGTAGTGGTTATCACGTTCGCTTTACACGCGAAAGGTCCCCAGTTCGAAACTGGGCGGAAGCATCACCTAGCTTTTATGACAGTTGTCAAATCAGGCTTCTGTTGAGCACTGACATTTAATGAAAACATACTTTGTGCAAAACGGTATGAGGTAAAATTTGAATTTAACTTAGTGTTTACTTGCACTCTTGGTCTCACAAAGTTGCATAGAATCTGATTTCTTTTAGCTTTGTGTTGTGCATGAGCAGGTGGCCAGTGCGTTTGCTGGCCCTTCGCAATGCAGACAGAACAAGACAGTTCTCTAAAAAAGACAATAAAAACTTGAAGCAGCAATGTCATATTGATATCCGTAGTGTAGTGGTTATCACATTCGCTTTACACGCGAAAGGGCCCCTGTTCGCGGTGGAAACATACATTTAGCAGACACTTTCGTCCAAAGCGACTTACAATAGAGGAGGTATTCAGCGATTCAACAAGACGAGGCATTGCATTGGAGAAGTGCTATTTATTCCAAGTAACTTGTTTGTGCTCAGAGAATTTAGTGCTGGACTAGGAGTTTTATTTTCTTTAGAGAGAGGGAAATTCACCAGGGTTCAGGTTTACTCGGAAGAGATGGGTTTTAGCTGTCGTTTGAAGGATACCAGTGTATCCGTAATCTGAGCGGGAACAGAAAGACGATTCCACCAGCCTGGAACATTGAGTGAAAACATTTTGGAAAGTGACTTATGGCCTATCTGCGATGGCACCACAAGTTGGTGCTCACACCCTGACCAGAGGCTCCAGTGATTACCACCATCGCTTTACAAGCTGTTGAAAACTAGGTGGAAACATGCAGATTTGCATTTATGGACATTCTGAATTGGCTTTCTGCTGTCTGGATGGTTACGCAACAACGTCCTTGCTCCGAGCTAGAAAAATGGTGTGTATGCTAAAACCTGCAGGGAGCTTGTCACACTGAGTAGGCTTGATTGACAAAATCGTGCACATTGTGTTATCCTTGCAGGCCAAACTTCCCTGCTAAAAACACTTGTGGGGTTTTTGTAGTGTAGTGGTCATCACGTTCGCCTAACACTGCGAAAGGGTCCCCAGTTCGAAACTGCGCGGAAACATCATCTGGCTTTTATGACAGTTGTCAAATCAGGCTTCTGTTGAGCACTGATGTTCAATGAAAACATACTTTGTACAAAACGGTATGAGGTAAAATTTGAAATTAACTTAGTGTTTACTTGCACTCGTGGTCTCACAAAGTTGCATAGAATCTGATTTCTTTTAGCTTTGTGTTGTGCATGAGCAGGGGGCCAGTGCGTTTGCTGGCCCTGTCGCGATGCAGACAGAACAAGACAGTTCTCTAAAAAGACAATAAAAACTTGAAGCAGCACTGTCATTTTGATATCCGTAGTGTAGTGGTTATCACATTCGCTTTACACGCGAAAGGGCCCCTGTTCGCGTGAAACATACATTTAGCAGACACTTTTGTCCAAAGCGACTTACAATAGAGGAGGTATTCAGCGATTCAACAAGACGAGGCAATGCATTGGAGAAGTGCTATTTATTCCAAGTAACTTGTTTGTGCTCAGAGAATTTAGTGCTGGAGTAGGAGTTTTTTTTCTTTAGAGAGAGGGATATTCACCAGGGTTCAGGTTTACTCGGAAGAGATGGGTTTTAGCTGTCGTTTGAAGGATACCAGTGTATCCGTAATCTGAGCGGGAACAGGAAGACGATTCCACCAGCCTGGAACATTGAGTGAAAACATTTTGGAAAGTGACCTTATGGCCTATCTGCGATGGCAACCACAAGTTGGTGCTCACAACCCCTGACCAGAAGCTCCAGTAATTACCACCATCGCTTTACAAGCTGTTGAAAACTAGGTGGAAACATGCAGATTTGCATTTATGGACATTCTGAATTGGCTTTCTGCTGTCTGGATGGTTGACGCAACAACGTCCTTGCTCCGAGCTAGGCAAATGGTGTGTATGCTAAAACCTGCAGGGAGCTTGTCACACTGAGTAGGCTTTGTCCGCTTGATTGACAAAATCGTGCACATTGTGTTATCCTTGCAGGCCAAACTTCCCTGCTAAAAACACTTGTGGGGTTTCTGTGGTGTAGTGGTCATCACGTTCGCCTAACACGCGAAAGGTCCTCGGATCGAAACCGAGCAGAAACAGCGCTGTCCTTTTGGCAAGAAAATATTATCAATAAGAGTCACCTCATGACTGATTGTCAACAGGCACCCAAGCAAAAAAGGGTATCTGCTTCGTGTGTTTCAGTCGGTTTCTGTAGTATAGTGGTTATCACGTTCGCCTTACACGCGAAAGGTCCCCAGTTTCGAAACTGGGCGGAAGCATCACCTACCTTTTATGACAGTTGTCAAATCAGGCTTCTGTTCACGCAACAACGTCCTTGCTCCGAGCTAGGCAAATTGTGTGTATGCTAAAACCTGCAGGGAGCTTGTCACACTGAGTAGGCTTGATTGACAAAATCGTGCACATTGTGTTATCCTTGCAGGCCAAACTTCCCTGCTAAAAACACTTGTGGGGTTTTTGTAGTGTAGTGGTCATCACGTTCGCCTAACACGCGAAGGTCCTCGGTTCGAAACCGAGCAGAAACAGCGCTGTCCTTTTGGCAAGAAAATATTAGCAATAAGAGTCACCTCATGACTGATTGTCAACAGGCACCCAAGCAAAAAGGGTATCTGCTTCGTGTGTTTCAGTCGATTTCTGTAGTGTAGTAGTTATCACGTTCGCCTCACACGCGAAAGGTCCCCAGTTCGAAACTGGGCGGAAACATCATCTGGCTTTTATGACAGTTTTTCAAATCAGGCTTCTGTTGAGCACTGATGTTCAATGAAAACATACTTTGTACAAAACGGTATGAGGTAAAATTTGAAATTAACTTAGTGTTTACTTGCACTCGTGGTCTCACAAAGTTGCATAGAATCTGATTTCTTTTAGCTTTGTATTGTGCATGAGCAGGTGGCCAGTGCGTTTGCTGGCCCTTCGCGATTCAGACAGAACAAGACAGTTCTCTAAAAAAGACAATAAAAACTTGAAGCAGCACTGTCATATTGATATCCGTAGTGTAGTGGTTATCACATTCGCTTTACACGCGAAAGGGCCCCTGTTCGCGTGAAACATACATTTAGCAGACACTTTTGTCCAAAGCGACTTACAATAGAGGAGGTATTCAGCGATTCAACAAGACGAGGCAATGCATTGGAGAAGTGCTATTTATTCCAAGTAACTTGTTTGTGCTCAGAGAATTTAGTGCTGGAGTAGGAGTTTTATTTTCTTTAGAGAGAGGGATATTCACCAGGGTTCAGGTTTACTCGGAAGAGATGGGTTTTAGCTGTCGTTTGAAGGATACTAGTGTATCCGTAATCTGAGCGGGAACAGGAAGACGATTTCACCAGCCTGGAACATTGAGTGAAAACATTTTGGAAAGTGACTTATGGCCTATCTGCGATGGCACCACAAGTTGGTGCTCACACCCTGACCAGAAGCTCCAGTGATTAGCACCATCGCTTTACAAGCTGTTGAAAACTAGGTGGAAACATGCAGATTTGCATTTATGGACATTCTGAATTGGCTTTCTGCTGTCTGGATGGTTCACGCAGCAACGTCCTTGCTCCGAGCTAGGCAAATGGTGTGTATGCTAAAACCTGCAGGGAGCTTGTCACACTGAGTAGGCTTTGTCCGCTTGATTGACAAATTGTGCACAATGTGTTATCCTTGCAGGCCAAACTTCCCTGCTAAAAACACTTGTGGGGTTTCAGTAGTGTAGTGGTCATCACGTTCGCCTAACACGCGAAAGGTCCTCGGTTCGAAACCGAGCAGAAACAGCGCTGTCCTTTTGGCAAGAAAATATTAGCAATAAGAGTCACCTCATGACTGATTTTCAACAGTCACCCAAGCAAAAAGGGTATCTGCTTCGTGTGTTTCAGTCGGTTTCCGTAGTGTAGTGGTTATCACGTTCACCTTACACGCGAAAGGTCCTCAGTTCGAAACTGGGCGGAAGCATCACCTGGCTTTTATGACAGTTGTCAAATCAGGCTTCTGTTGAGCACTGACCTTCAATGAAAACATACTTTGTGCAAAACGGTATGAGGTAAAATTTGAATTTAACTTAGTGTTTACTTGCACTCGTGGTCTCACAAACTTGCATAAAATCTGATTTCTTTTAGCTTTGTGTTGTGCATGAGCAGGTGGCCAGTGCGTTTGCTGGCCCTTCGCGATGCAGACAGAACAAGACAGTTCTCTAAAAAAGACTATAAAAACGTGAGGCAGCACTGTCATTTTGTTTTCCGTAGTGTAGTGGTTATCACATTTGCTTTACACGCGAAAGGTCCCCTGTTCGAAACTGGGTAGAAACATACATTTAGAGGACACTTTTGTCCAAAGCGACTTACAATAGAGGAGGTATTCAGCGATTCAACAAGACGAGGCAATGCATTGGAGAAGTGCTATTTATTCCAAGTAACTTGTTTGTGCTCAGAGAATTTAGTGCTGGAGTAGGAGTTTTGTTTTCTTTAGAGAGAGGAATGTTCACCAGGGTTCAGGTTTACTCGGAAGAGATGGGTTTTAGCTGTCGTTTGAAGGATACCAGTGTATTCGTAATCTGAGTGGGAACAGGAAGACGATTCCACCAGCCTGGAACATTGAATGAAAACATTTCGGAAAGTGACTTATAGCCTATCTGCGATGGCACCACAAGTTGGTGCTCACACCCTGACCAGAGGCTCCAGTGATTACCACCATCGCTTTACAAACTGTTGAAAACTAGGTGGAAACATGCAGATTTGCATTTATGGACATTCTAAATTGGCTTTCTGCTGTCTGGATGGTTCACGCAACAACGTCCTTGCTCCGAGCTAGGCAAATGGTGTGTATGCTAAAACCTGCAGGGAGCTTGTCACACTGAGTAGGCTTTGTCCGCTTGATTGACAAAATCGTGCACATTGTGTTATCCTTGCTGGCCAAACTTCCCTGCTAAAAACACTTGTGGGGTTTCTGTAGTGTAGTGGTCATCACGTTCGCCTAACACGCGAAAGGTCCTCGGTTTGAAACCGAGCAGAAACAGCGCTGTCCTTTTGGCAAGAAAATAATAGCAAGAAGAGTCACCTCATGACTGATTGTCAACAGGCACCCAACCAAAAAGGGTATCTGCTTCGTGTATTTCAGTCGGTTTCCGTAGTGTAGTGGTTATCACGTTCGCCTTACACGCGAAAGGTCCCCAGTTCGACACTGGGCGGAAGCATCACCTGGCTTTTATGACAGTTGTCAAATCAGGCTTCTGTTGAGCACTGACGTTCAATGTAAACATACTTTGTGCAAAACGTTATGAGGTAAAATTTGAATTTAACTTAGTGTTTACTTGCACTCGTGGTCTCACAAACTTGCATAGAATCTGATTTCTTTTAGCTTTGTGTTGTGCATGAGCAGGTGGCCAGTGCGTTTGCTGGCCCTTCGCGATGCAGACAGAACAAGACAGTTCTCTAAAAAAGACAATAAAAACTTGAAGCAGCACTGTCATATTGATATCCGTAGTGTAGTGGTTATCACATTCGCTTTATAAGCGAAAGGTCCCCTGTTCGCGTGAAACATACATTTAACAGACACTTTTGTCCAAAGCGACTTACAATAGAGGAGGTATTCAGCGATTCAACAAGACGAGGCAATGCATTGGAGAAGTGCTATTTATTTCAAGTAACTTGTTTGTGCTCAGAGAATTTAGTGCTGGAGTAGGAGTTTTATTTTCTTTAGAGAGAGGGATATTCACCAGGGTTCAGGTTTACTCGGAAGAGATGGGTTTTAGCTGTCGTTTGAAGGATACCAGTGTATCCGTAATCTGAGTGGGAACAGTAAGACGATACCACCAGCCTGGAACTTTGAGTGAAAACATTTTGGAAAGTGACTTATGGCCTATCTGCGATGGCACCACAAGTTGGTGCTCACACCCTGACCAGAAGCTCCAGTGATTACCACCATCGCTTTACAAGCTGTTGGAAACTAGGTGGAAACATGCAGATTTGCATTTATGCACATTCTGATTTGGCTTTCTGCTGTCTGGATGGTACACGCTACAATATTACATATTGATTTCTGTAGTGTAATGGTTATCACATTTACTTTACATGCGACACTTCCCCTGTTCGAAACTGGGCGGAAACATACATTTAGGGGACACTTTTGTCCAAAGCGACTTACAATAGAGGAGGTATTCAGCGATTCAACAATTCAATTCAATTCACCTTTATTTGTATAGCGCTTATACAATGTAGATTGTGTCAAAGCAGCTTCACATAAAAGGTCACAGTAAATAGAAACAGTGTAGTTCAGTTTGTAGTGTTTAAGTTCAGTTCAGTTCAGCTCAGTTCAGTGTGGTTTAATAATCACTACTGAGAGTCCAAATATTGAAGGGCAAATCCAACGATGCGCAGCTCTACTGATCCCGAACCATGCAAGCCAGTGGCGACAGCGGAGAGGGAAAAAAACCTTCACTAATGGCGGAAGTGAAAAAAAATAACCTTGAGAGAAACCAGGCTCAGTTGGGCACGATCATTTTAATTTCTCCGCTGGCCAAACGTCTTGTGCAGAGCTGCAGTCTCAGTGGCGGAGGCTGGAAGCTGGCCTCAGCGAAGACTCGTCTGTCTCTGGAGCATCACAGGAATCAGTCTCATGTTCTCCACTCTTCCATGACCATCACAGTAGCTGCTCAGGATTTGGCCTGGTCCAGGATATGGAAACCTTGGGATTATCTCGTCGTTGGTCTTGGATCGAATCAGTGACTCTGCATAGTCTGAGGGCCTCGGGAAGAGTATCCCCAGGTGGAAATGGAGAATAAAGAAAATAATTAGCGTAGCTTATGTTCACAGTGTATATCAACAAGATGCATAACCTGTGTGGAAGCCCCCTAAATGCTTCACTAAGTGTATGCTTTACTGAACAGATAGGTCTTTTATCTAGTTTTGAATTGGGAGAGTGTGTCTGAGCCTCGGACGTTATCAGGAAGGCTATTCCAGAGTTTAGGAGCTATAAATGAGAAGGCTCGACCTCCTTTACTCATCTTTGCTATTCTAGGTACTACCAGAAGCCCTAAGTTTTGAGACCTTAAAGAGCGAGTTGGATTGTAGCGAGACAGAAGATTGGTTAGATAAACAGGAGCTAGATTGTTTAAAGCTTTATATGTAAGAAGCAATATTTTAAATTCAATACGAAACTTAACAGGCAGCCAGTGTAAGGAGGATAAAATTGGTGTGATGTGATCAAATTTTCTAGACCTGGTAAGAACTCTGGCAGCTGCATTTTGTACTAATTGAAGTTTGTTAATAGAGGATGCTGGGCAGCCAGCAAACAGAGCATTACAGTAGTCCAGCCTAGAAGTCATAAAAGCATGAACTAGCTTTTCTGCATCTGAGATGGATAGCATACTTCGTAACTTAGCGATATTTCTCAGATGAAAGAAAGCAGTTTTTGTGACATCGGATATATGATTTTTAAAAGTTAAATTGCTGTCTAATATGACACCCAGATCTTTTATAGTAGAGCTAACGCTAACTTTGTATCCCTCTAATTGTAGGTCGAGTTGTGAGATCTGCTGTGTACAGGATTTAGGCCCAATAAGTAATAATTCTGTTTTGTCTGAGTTTAAGAGAAAATAATTGTTGGTCATCCAGTCTTTAACATCTTTAATACACTCAGTTAACTTGGACAGTTTAGACGTCTCATCAGGTTTAGTTGAAATATATAATTGAGTATCATCTGCATAGCAGTGAAAGCTAATCCCATGTCTTCTAATAATGTCTCCCAGGGGTAGCATGTATATTGTAAACAGCAAAGGGCCTAAAACTGATCCTTGAGGTACCCCATATTTTACTGGGCTGATTTGTGAAGGCTGTCCATTAATATTCACAAACTGGTAACGGTCAGATAAGTATGACTTAAACCATTGTAGGGCCTGTCCCTGGACACCTGTAGACTTTAAGCGATTAATAAGGATACCATGGTCAATGGTGTCAAATGCCGCACTAAGATCGAGTAGAACTAATAGCGAGATGCACCCTTGGTCAGCAGCTAAGAGTAAATCGTTGGTTATTTTCACTAATGCAGTTTCTGTACTGTGATGAGCTCTGAAACCTGACTGAAACACTTCAAAAACATTGTTGGTCTGCAGAAAGGAGCATAATTGAGCAGAAACAACTTTTTCTAGTATTTTAGATATAAATGGAAGATTTGAAATAGGCCTATAATTAGCTAAGTTGCTGGGGTCCAGTTGTGGTTTCTTAATAATAGGTTTAAAAACAGCTAACTTGTAAGGATTTAGAACATGGCCTAAAGATAAAGAAGAGTTGATAATGTTAAGAAGAGGTTCTCCTATAACAGGTAGCAAATCTTTCAATAACTTTGTTGGAATTGGGTCCAATATACACGTAGCTGATTTAGAGCTATTTATAATTTTGTCTAGCTCTTCCTGTTCTATGATTTTAAAGCACTGTAGGTTATTTAGATTCAGTGGTGTGTTTACTGGATCTGAAGTATAAGGCGGTGCAGAAAGTTTAATTCAATCTGCCCAGTTGGTGGAATGAACTCCCTAACTACATCAGAACAGCCGAGTCACTTGCTGTCTTCAAGAAACGACTAAAAACGCAACTGTTTAGTCTCCACTTTTCCTCCTAATCTGCAATTGCCTCTCTGGCTATACCACTAACTGAGCCCTCTTTCTCTCTCTCTCTCTCTCTCTCTCTCTCTCTCTCTCTCTCTCTCTCTCTCTCTCTCTCTCTCTCTCTCTCTATTAAAAAAAAAAAAAAAAAAAAAAAAATTTCTACTAATGTTTTGCTTCTTAGACTTTTACACGCCTGAAACTTGTCTATAGCGCTTGTTCACTGCTGCTCTTATAGTTGTGTAAATTGCTTCCTTGTCCTCATTTGTAAGTCGCTTTGGATAAAAGCGTCTGCTAAATGACTAAATGTAAATGTAAATGTAAATGTAATATCTCCTATTTTCTGTCTAAAGCCTTCTATTTTATCACTGAAAAAATTCATGAAGTCATCACTACTAATTTGCGGTGGAACGTTTTGTTCCAAAGATGACCGATTATTTGTTAATTTAGCAATGGTGTTAAATAAGAATCTAGGATTGTTATGATTATTTTTTATCAGTTTGCGGAGGTGCTCAGCCCTGGCAGATTTTAAAGCCCTCCTATAGCTGGACATACTGTCGTTGTATGCAATTCTAAAGACTTCTAAATTAGTTTTTTTCCATTTACGTTCCAGGGCACGGGTTGCTGTTTTGAGAGCGCGGGTATGACTATTATACCATGGTGTAGTTTTATTCTCTCTAGCTTTTTTTAATTTGATGGGTGCCACAGTATTTAGTGTGCTAGTAAAGACGGCATCCAAACTGCTGGTTGCTATATCAAGGTCATTTGCGGGTGCATTTCGAAGTAGAGAAAGATCAGGTAAGTTATTTATAAATTCATCTTTGGTGGATGGAACAATAGTTCTACTAGGGCAATATATTGGAGCGGATATGCTAATTTCAGGTAAACACAGCTTATATAGTAAGAGGTAGTGGTCTGTAATATCATCACTTTGTGGTATAATGTCTACATCAATGACCTCAATTCCATAAGACAGAATTAGATCTAGTGTATGCTTTAGGTGATGGGTTGGACCAATAACATTTTGCTTTATTCCTAGTGAGAGCAGTAAGTCTATAAACGCGAGCCCTAATGTGTCGTTAGCGTCATCTATGTGGATGTTAAAGTCTCCTACAATTAGTATTTTATCAGTTTTAACTAGTAAGTCAGAGATAAAATCAGAAAACTCTTTTAGAAAATTGACATAGGGTCCTGGGGGTCTATATATGGTGATTAGAGCGAGAGATAACATAGGTTTTTGCATAGTGTTTGGAAGGACAACATTAAGCGCTAATACTTCAAAAGAGCTAAACATAAGTCCGTTTCTCTGATTAACATTAAGAATATCACTAAAGATTGACGCGACTCCACCACCACGACCAGTTTGACGAGCCTCATGTTTATATAAGAATCCTGGAGGAGTTGCTTCATTTAAACTTATATAGTCATTTTGTTTCAGCCAGGTTTCAGTGAGACAGAGTGCATTAAGATTGTTATCTGTTATTATTTCATTTATGATAAGTGCTTTAGGTGCTAGTGACCTGATGTTTAGGAGACAAGCTTCATGTAATTTGTATTTTCACTTTTTAGTGGTTTTTCTGGTTTAATTCTTAATAGATTATTTCTGGAGCACACAGTACGTTTGTTTCTTGATCTAATAGTGCGAGGAACAGACACAGTCTCTATGGGGTTAGCTAGGTAAGCATTACTGTTATTTATGTGGGACGAATAGGACTCTGTATGCTCGAGAGACAGAACGTTTAAAATTAGATTTGTTTGTATGAGTGTGTTAAGGGATTGTTTACCCCAAGTAGGAGAGATAAATATTTAGTGAATGAGGAGGTATTTTATGATAAAAATGTAAATTGCGAATCTAAACTCAAAAAAACGCAGCAAAGCTACCGTCCGGTGACAGCGACAGTGACGTCACTCCCAAGACGAGGCAATGCACTGGAGAAGTGCTATTTATTCCAAGTAACTTGTTTGTGCTCAGAGAATTTAGTGCTGGAGTAGGAGTTTTGTTTTCTTTAGAGAGCGGAATTTACAATACTTCACGACTTACAATACTTTGCGACTTACAATACTTCGCGACTTACAATACTTCACGCTACAACGTCCTTGCTCCGAGCTAGGCAAATGGCGTGTATGCTAAAACCTGCAGGGAGCTTGTCACACTGAATAGGCTTTGTCCACTTGATTGACAAAATCGTTCGCCTAACACGCGAAAGGTCCTCGGTTTGAAACCGAGCAGAAACAGTGCTGTGCTTTTGGCAAGAAAATAATAGCAATAAGAGTCACCCCATGAATGATCGTCAACAGGCACCCAAGCAAAAAGGGTATCTGCTTCCTGTGTTCAGTAGGTTTCCGTAATGTAGTGGTTTTCACGTTCGCCTCACACGTGAAAGGTCCCTAGATCGAAACTGGGTGGAAACAACAACAGGCTTTTATGACAGTTGTCAAATCAGGCTTCTGTTGAGCACTGACGTTCAATGAAAACATACTTTCTGCAAAACGGTATGAGGCAAAATTTGATTTTAACTTAGTGTTTACTTGCACTCAAGGTCTCACAAACTTGCATAGAATCTGATTTCTTTTAGCTTTGTGTTGTGCATGAGCAGGTGGCCAGTACGTTTGCTGGCCCTTCGCAATGCAGACGGAACAAGACAGTTCTCTAAAAAAGACTATAAAAACGTGAGGCAGCACTGTCGTTTTGTTTTCCGTAGTGTAGTGGTTATCACATTTGCTTTACACGCGAAAGGTCCCCTGTTCGAAACTGGGTAGAAACATACATTTAGAGGACACTTTTGTCCAAAGCTATTTATTCCAAGTAATTCGTTTGTGCTCAGAGAATTTAGTGCTGGAGTAGGAGTTTTGTTTTCTTTAGAGAGAGGAATGTTCACCAGGGTTCAGGTTTACTCGGAAGAGATGGGTTTTAGCTGTCGTTTGAAGGATACCAGTGTATTCGTAATCTGAGTGGGAACAGGAAGACGATTCCACCAGCCTGGAACATTGAATGAAAATATTTTGGAAAGTAACTTATAGCCTATCTGCGATGGCACCACAAGTTGGTGCTCACACCCTGACCAGAGGCTCCAGTGATTACCACCATCGCTTTACAAACTGTTGGAAACTAGCTGGAAACATGCAGATTTGCATTTATGCACATTCTGAATTGGCTTTCTTCTGTCTTGATGGTTCACGATATACATCCTTGCTCCGAGCTAGGCAAATGGCGTGTATTCTAAAACCTGCAGGAAGCTTGTCACACTGAGTAGGCTTTGTCCGCTTGATTGACAAAATCGTGCATATTGTGTTATCCTTGCAGGCCAAACTTCCCTACTGAAAGCGCTTGTGGGGTTTCTGTAGTTTAGTGGTCATCACGTTCACCTAACACGCGTAAGGTCCTCGGTTCGAAATCGAGCAGAAACTGTGCTGTCCTTTTGGCAAGAAAATAATAGCAAAAGGAGTCACCTATTGAATGATCGTCAACAGGCACCCAAGAATTTAGGTTATCTGCTTCTTAAATTTCAGTAGGTTTCTGTAGTGTAGTGGTTATCATGTTCGCCTCGCTCGCGAAAGGTCCCCAGTTCGAAACTGGGTGGAAACAACATCAGGCTTTTATGACAGTTGTCTAATCAGGCTTCTGTTGAGCACTGACGTTCACTGAAAACACCCTTTCTGCAAAGCGGTGTGAGGCAAAATTTTAATTCAACTCCGGCGTACTCTGAAGAGATGGGATTTAGCTGTCGTTCTAAGGATACCAGTGTATCCGTAATCCAAGTGGGAACAGGATAACGATTCCACCAGCCTGGAACATTGAGTGAAAACATTTTGGAAAGTGACTTATAGCCTCTCTGCGATCACACCACAAGTTGGTTCTGTGGTGTAGTAGTTATCAGGTTCGCCTCACACAGTCCCCAGTTCGAAACTGAGTGGAAACAACTTCTGTCTTTTATGACAGTTGTCAAATCAGGCTTCTGTTAAGCTCTGGCGTTCACTGAAAACATCCTTTCTGCAAAGTGGTGCGAGACAAAATTTGAATTTAACTCAGTGTTTACTTGCACTCATGGTGTTACAAACTTGCATAGAATCTGATTTCAGTTAGCTTTGTGTTGTGCATGAGCAGGTCCCCTGTTCACGTGAAACATACATATAGCGGACACTTTTGTCCAAAGCGACTTACAATAGAGGAGGTATTCAGCGATTCAACAAGACAAGGCAATGCATTGGTTCACTCAACAACGTCCTTGGTTCGAGCTAGGCAAATGACGTGTAGGCTAAAGCCTGCAGGGAGCTTGTCACACTGAGTAGGCTTTGTCTGCTTGATTGACAAAATCGTGCACATTGTGTTATCCTTGCAGGCCAAACTTCCCTGCTGAAAGCACTCGTGGGGTTTCTGTAGTGTAGTGATCATCACGTTCGCTTAACTCGTGAAAGATGCTTTGGTTCGAAACCGAGCAGAAACTGCGCTCTCCTTTTGGCAAGAAAATAATAGCAGCATGAGTCTGCACTTGAATGATCGTCAACAGGCACCCAAGCAAAAAGGGTTTCTGCTTCTGAGTTTCAGTAGGTTTCCGTAGTGTAGTGGTTATCACGTTTGCCTCACGCGAGAAAGGTCCTCTGTTCGAAACTGGGTGGAAACAATGTCTGGTTCTGATTTATTTAACTTTGTATTGTGCGTGCTTACGGCCATACCACCCTGAGGGCACTATAGAGCACACAGAAAGTGAGTTTGCAGCAGTAGTGAGAGAAAGACTCTCCCCATTTTGTTTGTCTACCTTTTTTGGTTTTTGACCTTGAGTGTTTTTGTTTATTTTTTCTGTTTTGGTTTTTGTTGAAAACCACTTAACAGCAGCATTTTGCTGACTGGAGGGTGGGTTTTTTGTTTGTTTTATTTTTAAACATGGACAGACTACCTGGCAATGACATGGAAATGGAGGAACTTACACAAAATGAAAAGAAAAATGGACTGGATATTAGACAAAGAGATAAAGAAAATGGACATGACAACAGACGAAGAGATAACGAAAATGGACTTGACAACAGACGAAGAGAGAAAGAAAAAGGAGTGGATAACCAACGAAGAGGTGAAAAAGGGACTGATAAATAAGAGATACAAAGAAGAGTATACACAAAGGAAGCAACAGTAAGTGTAGGAGTAGAAAATGTGAAAGATGCAAGAGGATTTGATATCATCAAAGCAGTCACAGAGCTAATCGGAGAAGGAAGGATTCTGGCGGTGAAACCCAAACAAACAAGAGAGTATGAAGTAACAATGGAGACTGAAGATGACACCGAAATTTTAATAGACAATGGTTTAACAATTAAAGGGGTGAAATGTGAAGTACGAAGGTTACAAAACAGAGACCATGTTGTTTTGTTCATGCATCTGCCTGTTTACCTAGCTGATGAAGAAATTTTAAATAAGCTAGAGGGATGGGGAGTTTTCCCTATATCTAAAATTAAAAGAAGAATATATCCAGGCACAAACATAGAAGATGGAACAAGGTTTGTGAAAACCAGATTTCCGAAAAAGGTGGTCTCCCTACCATACAGCACCAAAATCGAGACGGCGGAAGGGCCACAGTACTTTAGAGTCATGCACACCAATCAAGTAAAAACCGACTATGCATGAGCTCAGACCATGTGATGAAGGAATGCCCAGAATTCAGGTGCTTCAAATGTGACGAAATGGGACATTTGGCAAGGACATGTACAGCTGTGTAGTGCCCGGATTGTAATTTGGCCTTAAATAAGTGTGAATGTTGGATTGAGAACGAGGAAGAACAGCGGGTGAACAGGCAGATGCATGAAAGAAACAACAGTCAAACAGAAAAGGAAACAATAACGAAACAGCAAGATGATATAACCGAAAACAAGGACAAAACTGACAGAAAGGACCAAGAGGAGCAATCTCAACTGAATAAAGACTTATGAACACAGAGGGACTTATTTGAAAATCTACAGGACACATCGCAAATGGAGCAAAACCAAAGCCAATCAACGAACAAATGGACACATTGCTGGATGGAACTGAATGGACACAAATGGACATAACGGATAGTTTACGGGAGGATTTGGACAAAATTGAACAGACTGAAAAAAATAAGTAAGGAACAAGACATATCAAAGGACGACGAAGAAGAGGAAGAAAAGCATACGAAAAGGAGGTCAGTCAAACCTAAACCCAATTTAAAGGTGGCAAGAAGAAGACTTTTAAATGCAAACTCAATAGAAACCAGTAATAAATTAGATTTGCTAGAGGATCTGGAAGAGACGGACTGAAAAAATGAAATTGTTTCTTTTTATATGTTTTATGCTTTTAAGATTTGCTACTTTTAATGCCAGAGGACTGACTGATTTGAAAAAATGTGAAAAAGTAAAAGAAATGTGCAAATATGAGGATGGGATATTACTGCAAGAAACAAATTGGAAAGAATGTCATATGTTGGAAGTGAAAAAGAGATGGAATGGAGAAGTTTTATATAATAATGGGGATGAGAGGCTAGGAAGAGGAGTAGCGTTTTTAATAAAAAAATAGTGGTGTAACATGTAAAACAAAATACAAGAATAACGAAGGTAAATGCATAGCTGTAGAGATGAACTATGAAGGAAAAGTAGTGATATTAATAAACATTCATTCGACAACAGAAGAAAATAAGAAGAATGATTTTTTTAATGCTTTAAGAAAAGTTTTAAGTAATTATGACGAAATTGTTATGATGGGTGATTTTAATACTGTTTTCAGTAAATTGGATATGGCAGAAGGGATGTGTTTTAAAAATGACAAAGGCCGAAGAGAGTTGAAACTATTAATTGAGGAAATGGATATGATCGATATATGGAGGGAAAGAAATGAAAAAATTTAGGAGTATTCAAGAAAACAGTTGGTGGGGTATTTTTTATGTAGAACACGAATTGATTTTATATTATGTAGCAGAAATATGGAAAGATATATAGATAAAATTAAATATGAAGAAACAAGTGTGAGTGACCACAAACCATTATTTATGCAGATAGATTGGAGCAATGTGAAAAGAGGACCGGGAGTTTGGATTTTGAAAACTAAAGTTTTGGAAAAAGAGGATTATGTTTTAAGTATTAAGACACTGATTAAAAAAGAAAAGACAAATGAGATGTATATGGAAGACAAAAGAATGTGGTGGGAAAATATAAAATTTTTAGTAAAGAGATTTACAATGAAGTATTGTAAACTAATACAAAAATATAAGAAAAGTAAACAGAAAGAAATAAGAGAAGAGTTGAAAAAACAAACAAATGAAAATGGGAAAGTGTGGAAAATGGGAAACTGTGTACGTGCTCTGAAACATCTGCCTTAAAAGGTGAACTGTCAAGAGAAGATACACAGATACCAGGAAGAGGAATATCTGGTTGCTGAATGGTCAAACTGTCAAGACAACACCATATAAGTCAATAGGGTTGAGGGTTAGATAGTGTGCGAGAGACAGTATAAAAGCATGAAGGAAAGCATAATAGGGGGAGCTGAACTGATCTTACACCTCTCCTGCGCAGAATTTGTATTTTTAATTTCTTGCATTTAAAATAAAATCTTCTTATTTTCAACTCAGATCTCCGTCAATTTTTGAACATGCAAAGGACCATTTGAGTCCTACAATTGGTGACCCGACGACGTGATTGACTGGAGACTGTCAAATAGTTGGACGTTTGCTTCTGATGCCGAAACCTGAGGGCCCCCATTACTTAAATTCTGCTATTGAATATTCTAAATGGATGGTTTTTGGCATCAGTAAATACAGTGTTAATGTGTTTGATAATATTTTGACATGCAAGAAATTATAAAATACGTAAATTAAACTACTAACTTGAAAATTGTCAATGAATATACATGAATGAGTTGTGAGAGAAAGAATAAAGAGAATTAGAGTGGATCACTAGGATCTAGGGGAAGTCCTTTTCTTTAAGGAGGCACTTAGGGTAGACTTTTAGAGTCTAAAGAGAAGTCCTTTTCCCTAAAAGGGCAAAACTAGTAGAAGAAATTTTGTCTTGACGAAGACAATTGACTCTTCAACAATTAGGATAAATAGTGTATGTTAAAGGCCTTCATCCATCTAACGGAGAAGTCCTTTTTCCTGAGAAGGCAAAAAAGTTGAAGATCCCTTTGGTTTTGACAAGGACTCGATATCTTCAAGATATTTCTCAAGGATAGCAGGTTTAGTGAATTGAGAAATAGGGAGAGTGTAATGATAAAATAGCATTAAAATAAAATGGAGGGAGAATTTGATAGAGAATGTGAGGAATATGATTGTCCCCCTTTAAGACAACAATGGGATAAAATGGCAGATGTCTTATTGGCACAAACTCATCCAAAATATAGGAAAAAACGAATAAAAGAACTGGGAGAATGTGAACGTGAAATGATTGAACATTATGGTACTGATTGTATGGACAAAAAGGGGTCTCTGTTTCAGAAAGTGGGAATAAAAGAGAGAAGAGCACAGGAAGCTGTTTTAAGACACAGAAAAGAGGAAGTAGGGCTGTGCAGAAACTATACCTAGATCCCCCGCCCCATACAATCCACCACAGCCTAACATGATAGGGAAACAGATGCCAATGTTTAATGTGAAAGGAGGTACTTTGAACTTAGATGAGATACAGGAAGGAGCAACAGGGGAGAACAGCCTGAGAATGGGGAAGGTGAACAACAGAGTAGGATAAGGAATGAACCTGGGAATGACTTACGAAATGAAGTAATGAGCCAATGTTCTGCCATACAATTGGAGGTAAGGAGTCTATTAGAACAGCTTATCTCTGAAGAACAGAAAACAAAGGAACAGAGTAAAAATGGCAGGAGTTCTGCAGCCAGATCAGTTGTGGATATGGATGACAGTGATGATGACAGCCAGAGTAGTTCAGGAGGAGGGACTAGAAGAAGGAAGGTAGGGGAAAATAAGTTAGGACTGCAGGTCAGATTAGATGGGAAGTTGACTCTGAGAGAGGAAGAAGTTAGAGAAGAAGATAGTTAAGATAATGAAAGGGACACCGGAGAAGATAAATGGCCAGTTTCTTCCACGCCTCAGACACAGTGGCCTAGGCGAAGCCAAAGATTAACAGAAAAAGCCCCCAAATCCACCCTAGCTACTATGGGAAGGGTGTGCAACATGCCTTTTTTGGCAGGGCCTACAGACCACAGTTACCAGCCATGGTCACTAACAGATCTTGAGACCCTGGTAAAAAAGCTACCAGCCGTAACAGAAGGAGGTGGTAGATGGGTGAACAAGTTGTTCGCCTTATCACATGGTCAGATACTATCAGTAGGGGACTTGAGACAAATAATGAGTCGAGTCCTGTCAGGACATCAGATTGTGGATGTGGAACAGAGGGCTGGCACCACAAGTTTGGGAAACAGTGCCCCATTGGTGCAAGGAGGGGGTCAGTCACCTCTGTGTCAGGCTATAAGGGACAAGTTTCCCACCCCTGATACCATGTTTGAGAATTTGAAATTAAAACACAAGGATGGGGAAAATGGTTCAGCCTATATAAATCGATGTTGCCAAGAGTGGGGAGAGGCATGTGATGAAAACCCAATGTGTAACCCTGTCACTAACAGAATTTTCAGGGCAGCTGTACTGCAAGGAGCTCCAGCTGGTGTGACCCAAGCCATGAAACAATCTCCTGAGGTACCTGGCAGTGATGATGCTAAATGGAAAAGGTATGCAGTACATTTCATAGACAAAGCGGTAGAGAGAGCAGACAAAGAAGGGGGTGAACTATTAAAATTACAAAAAGAGTTGTTGAAGCTGCAACTGGAGAAAGAAAAAACAGTAAAGAATAAAGGTTAAAACAGATGACAGTTCAAATGGCCCAGCCTCCCCCACAAACAAATGAGGGTAGTTATGAGGGCACCACCCAATATCCTCCAAGTCAACCACAATGGAGTAGAGGGAGGGGAGGAGCTAGGGGTCGAGGAACAGTCAGGCTAGATGGCTGCTACAGGTGTGGAGGTAACAATCATTGGGAATGCAGAGAGGTAGAGGACAACCCCAAAGGAGAGGGTGGGGTAATAGGCCAGTGCCGCCGAACCAACCCAGTTTCCAGCAACCACTGACTCAATAGTGGGTTGGAACAGAGGATGGTTATTATGCATGAAGGCCCCCACAGAGAGCCCAAGAGAGTGCTATGGCCGAGCCCCTCTTGACCATCACTATCAACAATAGTGACATTGAGGCCTTAGTAGATACAGGAGACACTTATTCCACCGTTACTGATGGTGTTGACAGACGACAATTATCATCAAAACATGTAGAAGTTATGTGTTTCTCTGGGGATACTGAAAGATGGCCACTGACTAAACCACTTCCTGGGGCCATTGCAGGGCAACAACTCACACACTCTTTTCTCTACTCCACTAATTCGCCAGTTCCCCTACTGGGTAGAGATTTATTGATAAAAGCTGGAGCTAGTATACTCTGCACCCCTGAAGCAGTAATTGCTTCCTTCCTCACTGGGCAGACGGTTAATTGCTCACTACAAGGTGGAATGGGACACAATCAGTGGTTACTTGCACCATCCCCCACCCCAGACAATTGTGTAGACATTTACTGGGCTCTGCTATCTCCATCGCAGACAGGAGCCTATTCACTCTTCCAAGAATGGAAAGCGTGGATATATACACTAGACATTTTCATTCCTCCCCCTGATGATTTACACTGCATACTGTTCTATGGCAGACAGGAAGACCATGTGTATCAGTAGGCCTTCATAGATATTGAAGGGTCACAGTGGAGCCTAAAGAGCACAGGTCTGTTGATAGGGAAATAAGGTGTGGTGGCTCCAATCTGCTTAACAGAGGAACAAGAAACATGGTACAAAATGAGGCAGACTGCTGCCCCACATGTATCACTGGCATTGCACCCCACACATGAGGCTAGGGAGCTAGGCTCAATGACAAAGAGACTACTAACTGTCACTGACTGGGAGCCCACAGGCAACACACAGTTGTATTACTCCCAGTTACAGAGTAGTGAGGGAACCCTTGACCTGGGCACTCTGGAACACAAATGAATTTCCAGGTGTCATGGCATGATAAATCTGATGGGGAGGGGGCAGAGGAAATAATTAACTCCATGCCACAATAATTATGGTCAACAGGACCCACTGACGTGGGATACTGTAATATAACACCTGTCACTTTTGACATCTCTGACGGCCCACCAACATGGGTCCCACAGTACAGAAATAGACCAGAAGCCGTAGCTGGCATCAAGCCAACGATTGAGGGCCTACTTAACTCTGGAGTTTTGACTCCCCACCAGTCACAATGGAACACACCTATATTTCCAGTCCCTAAACAGGGAGGCAGGTATAGGATGGTACATGACCTCAGAGAAATCAACAGTAGAGTTACTACCCCAATAGTTGCTGTCCCTAACCCATACACTGCCCTTTCCATGGTAAACATATCGCACCAATGGTTCTCCTGCATAGACATGGCAAATGCATTTTTCTGCATACCAATTTCAGATGAATGTAAAGATTGTTTGGCTTTCACTTTTCAAGGAACCCAATATTCTTACAATAGACTGCCACAAGGGTTCATCTTGAGCCCGGGCATTTTAATCAGGTCTTGAAACAACAATTACAGGACTGTCAGTTACCAGAGGGAGTGGTGACAGTAATGTATGTTGATGATATCTTGATAGCTGCACCTTCGCCAGAGTCATATTTAAAGGCCACTGAGACTGTCTTGAGGAAACTGTGGGAGGCAAAAATTTTGACAGCTGCAAATATCACCTACAGCCACAATGGGATCAACATGGCTGACCTTATGACTGATGGGGACCATCATGATTGTGCACCATTGACAGACAGATTATCAGTAGCTAGGGAGGGTCTGACAGCCTCCCCACTTCCTAAAAAACAGACAACCCAATAACACTGTTTACGGATGGTAGTTGCCACAGGGCGGATGATGGAACTTTGAAAGCAGGATTTGCTGTGGTTCAATTACAGGGTGACCAATTTGTCACAATACAAGCTGAACCCCTAATTGGTAAACAATCTACACAAAAAGCAGAACTATTGGCCCTAATCAATGCATTGAGACACTCAAAAGGACATGCTGTCAACATCTACTCTGATTCTGCATATGCACTGTCCACAGCCCACGTGGAGCTGCCTGTGTGGATGGGATGTGGATTTACAACTTCTTCTGGCCGGCCTGTTACTCATGAGAAAGAAGCAAGAGAGCTCTCTGAAGCCATAATGTTGCCAAACAAAGTGGCTATTATTAAGTGCATTGGTCATTCTCAAGGAACTGACCTAATATCAAAAGGTAATGATGCAGCAGGCTTGGCGGCAAAACGTGCCTCAGGCTACCTACAGGGTCAGTTTGTGGTCACATCTGAGCCAGACGTGACATCCCTCCTACCAGAATTCTCAAGAGAATTCTTATCTGAGCAACAAGACATGGCTGCTCCTGAAGAAATGTCTGTGTGGAAAAACAAAGGGGCAATCAAACACGAGGGTGGGCTTTGGACAGCACCTGATGGTAGAGCTTTGCTCCCAGCGTCACTAGTCCCAAGCGTGTTGAAAGAAGCCCACACACATGCACACTGTGGTGATAAGCAAATGTCGTGAGCATTGCAATCATGGTGGCATTCTTTTATGCCACACCTAATTTCTGGGTATATAACGACATGTGACATCTGTCAGATGCATAATGTCAAACCAACTATGAAACCATCTCAGGGATCGTTCCCATTGGCAAATGGCCCTGGGGATGAAGTTATAATTGATTTCACTGACATGATTGAAAGGGTAAATGGTAAACGATACTTGCTTGTTATGATTGATGCATATACTGGATGGCCAGAGGCCTTCCCGGTGGGCAAGGAAGACAGCACTGCTGTCATTAAATGTCTGATAAACCATTACATCCCACGTCATGGTTTTCCGAGCCGGGTAAGATCTGACAACGGCTCACACTTTAAAAATGAACATCTGGCTGATGTGGAAAAGGCATTGGGTTTAGTACACCATTTCGGGACAGTCTATCACCCACAGTCACAAGGTAAGGTTGAGCGGTTGAATCTAACATTGAAAAACAAATTGACTAAAATCTGTGCACAGACTAAATTGACATGGCTGGGTGCTCTTCCACTGGCCTTGATGTCAGTAAGGAGCTCTGTGAGCCGAGCAACAGGATACACGCCCTTCGAACTGTTGACTGGTCGCCAATTTTCTGGCCCACTGACCCCACTACAATTGGAACCAGTACACCATTATCACACAAAATTTACTATTACAAATTGACTGCTCTAATTGAATCTTTTGACAAAATGTTACCAACTGATTTTAGGGGACACGAATATCCAGCACCACTACCTGACCGAACTTGGGACTGGGTGAGATTGAGAATCTACAGGCGTAAATGGAAAGAGCCTCGCTGGTCTACTCCAATTAAGGTAATTGCACTGTGTTCGTCTTGCAGGAAAAGGTGACACTTGGTACCATCTGAGCCAGTGCTGTCCGGCGGACCCACCGTCCAGATCACTGGATGACACCAGAGTGGACCTTGCTTCGCAGGTCCAAGAGAGGGAGGATACCACAGGAAGTGCAGGAGGGAGTGAGGGTACCACAAAAGGAGGTGATACACAAACATATACACACGATAAAAATTTTCATCCATCACAAAGTAACCTACAAACTTTGCAAGTGGTCCACAAAACTGTGGATTTATTCACAGCCCCTAAAGGAGAAGCTGTAGCCCATTGTGTCAGTGCAAACTGTGTATTTGGAGCGGGCATAGCGAAAAAAAATCAGAGAAAGATATGGGGTTGACAAAGTAAAGGCCAAGAGGAAAACGAAAGGTGACTGTGCTATAACTCACGAGGCAGACAGAATAGTTTTCCACCTGATCACAAAAACACTTGCTAGAGACCTACCCACATATGAGGACTTTGAGAGCAGTCTAATCTGCATGAGAACGTGGTGTGACAAATTACACATCACCAGATTGTCAATACCCCGGCTGGGGTGTGGTTTGGACAAGTTGGAATTCTATAGAGTTCTCCACATTGTTGAAAAGACATTTAAAGGCCAGAACATAACCATTTCAGTTTATACGTTAGAATAAGTTTACTGTGCTTGCTATTTTTTGTTGTAGCTTTGATATTGAATATATATTACTTGCTGTTAACACAATAACTGTAACACGTGGATGACAGAGACAAAGGTAAGATCCAAGTGCAGGTTTATTCGGTAGTCAGGCAAGCAAGGGTCAACAAGGGTGCAAACAGATGAAAAAGGCATTCAGGAAGCTCAGGCAGCGGCGGCCATTCAGGAAGCTCAGGTGGCGGCGACCATTCAGGAATCTCAGGCAGCAGCGGCCATTCAGGAAGCTCAGGCGGCGACAGCAGCTCTGGCAGCAGTGACGGCTGTGGCTCTGGCAGCGGTTCTGGCAGTGCTGGCGGCAGCGGCTTTGGCAGCAGTGGCAGCGGCTCTAGCAGTACTGGCAGCGGCAGTGGCTCTGGCAGCTCTGGCGGTGACTGAGGATCTGGCAGCTCTGGAGGTGACTGAGGATCTGGCAGCTCTGGAGGATTTGGCAACTCTGGCAATGACTGAGGATCTGGCAGCTCTGGAGGATTTGGCAGCTCTGGCAGTGACTGAGGATCTGGCAGCTCTGGAGGTGGTGGTGGGAGCTCTGGCAGTAACAGCTCTGGTGGTGGCAGCAGCTCTGGCAACTCAGGTGGCGGTGGCCATTCTGGTGGCTCAGGTGATGGTGTTTCAGGAACTGGAACAGGAACTATGGCAGGAACAGACTTGGAACAAGAAACCATCTTCTGAGCAAGTGACAGACTGGCGCTTGCCATATTGTGAGCTGGAGACAGGAGTATGGGTGATGCAAGCATATTGGTGCTAATGTGTTGGGCAGCAAGCCCCGTCGCCAGCTGGTCTTGCTGTCTATTGCCCCCCCAAACAAACATTTAGGGGTCTCTTCCACCTCGCCCACGGTGAAGGAGGAACTATAGGCTTGTAAAGCCACATCCAGGGCTTGTTGGAAAGATCCCTGAGGACCACAACAGATGAAGGTGGATTTTAGTGGTTCATTTAGTCCACGATAAAAGAAATCAATGAGTATACAGTCCAGGAGGGTGGTGTCATTGGCTATGTCCAGAAAAGAATTAATATGGTCCTTGAGGGAATTCGTACCTTGCCTTAATCTGACTAGACGTCCTGCTGAATCCATGTTTGGCCGAGTCTTCTGTAACACGTGGATGACAGAGACAACGTTAAGATCCAAGTGCAGGTTTATTCGGTAGTCAGGCAAGCAAGGGTCAACACAGGTGCAAACAGATGAATAAAGGCAAATTCAGAATCATAGTCACTATAACAGGTGAGAGGTCGGAAGGCAGGCAGTGAACATGGACAAACAGACAAACTTGGCAAGGGTCAAAACACGGAGAAACAAGACTAAAGGAAACATGTTGAATTGTCACTTTACAGGTAAACAAAACTCGGCAAGGAAGTGAGTGTGTGTGTGCTGCTAAAGTAGTGTGTGTGATTAGTCCAGAAGCAGCATCAGCTGTGGGAGTCCAATCAGTGGAGACTTGCAGCAGGTGTGTGTGTGTGGCATGACTGAATTTGTAGTTCATAAGATGTAGTCCATGTGAAAGTGAGTTCTTACCAGTGACCTCTGGTGGTTAGAGATTGCTGGTAATCATGACAATAACGCTGTGAAAAATAAGAAAAAGGGAGGATCAGAATTGAAAAATAAGGAAAACCAGCATCAATAAAACATTAGGGTCAAGTTGTGGGAAAACTGGAAACTACTGGGGATAGTGGGGATATTAACTCTGATAATAGTGGGGACAATTCTAGGAGTAGGAAAAAGCCAGAACAGGAATGAAACCTCAACAGTAAAACCAACCAGAGTAAAAAGATCCCTAGGGGAAGAAAACAGGTGTTCCAAGTATTATGGAGGGCTGTCCATAGAATATGTAAAGGGAGAGACAACATCTTACACATTTGATCTATGTCAGGTAATTGACTGTGGGGGACACAATAGTTCCTGGCAAGGATATGACGTATATGTTTGTTTTGATCAGATTATGAATGCATGGTGTAACACGAGGGGTAAGGCAGATAATAAGTGGTGTAGAGGGTGGGATCAAGTAGTGGGGTACACAGGGAAATAGACGCCAAACCCAACATGGTTAGGGAATTTTAAAAACGAGTGGAGAAAACAGAAAATACAAAGGGATTATAGTCCTACCCAGAACCCTATTACTATGTCCATAGGGGAGTGGATAGGATACCCCCTTGATGAGACCCATTATGCTGGGAAAAACAATCCGCCTAAGTTTCTCCATATACTATTAGGGGTCGAGATATCAGGAACTGACCCCCTGGGAATCATAGAAGTTGAGTTTTTAGACAGGGTCAATGTAATAGATAGAAACAAGACAACGACTATAGGACCCCCAATCAGAGATCATAGTAGAGAAATTAGAGGTCGAAGGGTTGTAATACAAATGGATTATACTAAATTAACCCCTGAGGATATACTAGAGAAAGCCACAGGATATGTGTGTATAAAGTGTATCTTGTATATGTATAGAGTGTATCCTGTATGCATGTGTATTTATGTGTGTTTATGTGTATGGACTGTATCGTGTGTGTATGTGACTTGTGTGTATATGTATGTAGTGTTTATGTATAAAGTTTGTGTATGTACTGAGTATATCATGTGTGTGTGTGTGTGTGTGTGTGTGTGTGTATGTTTGGAGTGTAAACTGTATGTATATGTTTGGAGTGTTTATTTATCCTGTGTATTCATGAATTGTCTTTAGTATAGTGTCTCCTGTATCTGGAAAGAGCATGTATCCTCCTGTGGCTCAGTGGTTAAGTGTTAAGAATCTGACACTGGAGACTGGGGTTCAAAGCCAGTGTCTGACAGCAATGTATGGAGTGTGTATATGTGTAAAGTGTGTGTATATGTAAGAAGTGTATATGTATAGAGGCTGGGGTTCAAAGCCAGTGTCTGACAGCAATGTGTATTTGAATTGTGTATATGTATTTGGAGTGTGTGTGTATAGAGATTGGGGTTCAAAGCCAATGTTTGTAGTGTGTATTTCAATTGTTAGTGTATTGTGTATATGTATGAAGTGTCTTGTGTGTGGAGTGTGTATACGTGTTGCGTTTATTCTGTGAGTGTATGTATATGGATAGAGTGTATCATATCTCCTGTGTGTATATTTATGCAGTGTGTGTATATATGTATGGAGTCTATTCTGTGTGTATATGTATGAAGTGTATTGTGTTTATATGTATATGTGAATAGTGTTTATGTGTAAAGTTTGTGTATGTACTGAGTATATCGTGTGTGTGTTTGGAGTGTTTATTTATCCTGTGTATTCATGAATTGTCTTTTGTATAGTGTATCCTGTATTGGGGGAGAGAGTGTATCCTCCTGTGGCTCAGTGGTTAAGCGTTCAGAATCTGACACTGGAGACTGGGGTTCAAAGCCAAAGACTGTGTGACTGAATGTATGGAGTGTGTATACATGTGTATTTGAATTGTGTATATGTATAGACTGTGTGTATATGTAAAAAATGTATATTGTACATGTATAGAGACTGGGGTTCAAAGCCAATGTATGGAGTGTGTATACATGTGTATTTGAATTGTATGTATATGTTCTGTGTGTAAGTGTATGGAGTGCATTGTGTATATGTATGGAGTGTATCTTGTGTATGTGTATATATGAAGTCTAATCTGTGTGTATATGTATGAAGTGTATTGTATATGTGTGTGTGTGTATATATATATAGAGAGAGAGTGTGTATTTTGTGTGTATATGTATAGAGTGTATTCTGTGTGCATATGTATGGAGTGTATCGTGTGTGTTTATGTATTGTGTGTATAGGTATAGAGTTTATCCTGTGTGAATATGTATAGAGTGTATCCTGTGTGTGTATGTGTATGAAGTGTATTGTGTGTGTGTGTGTGTGTGTGTGTATATGTATAAAGTGTATCTTGTATATGTATAGAGTGTATCCTGTGTGCATGTGTATTTATGTGTGTTTATGTGTGTTTATGTGTATGGACTGTATCGTGTGTGTATGTGACTTGTGTGTATATGTATGTAGTGTTTATGTATAAAGTTTGTGTATGTACTGAGTATGAGTACTGAGATATGTATAGAGACTGGGGTTCAAAGCCAATGTATGGAGTGTGTATACATGTGTATTTGAATTGCATGTATATGTTCTGTGTGTAAGTGTATGGAGTGCATTGTGTATATGTATAGAGTGTCTCCTCTGTGTATATGTATGGAGTGTATCTTGTATAGAATGTATATGTATGAAGTGTCTTGTGTGTATGCGTATAGAGTTTATTCTGTGTGTATGGATAAAGTGTATTGAGTGTATCATGTATCCTGTGTATATGTATAAAATGTCTCCTGTGTGTATATTTATGCAGTGTATGTGTATATATGAAGTCTAATCTGTGTGTATATGTATGAAGTGTATTGTATATGTGTGTGTGTATATACATATATATATATATATATATATATATATATATATATATATATATATATATATATATATAGAGAGAGAGAGAGAGAGAGTGTATTTTGTGTGTGTATATGTATAGAGTGTATTCTGTGTGCATATGTATGGAGTGTGTCGTGTGTGTTTATGTATTGTGTGTGTATATGTATAGAGTTTATCCTGTGTGAATATGTATAGAGTGTATCCTATGTGCATGTGTATCGTGTGTGTATGTGTATGAAGTGTATTGTGTGTGTGTGTGTGTGTATATGTATAAAGTGTATCTTGTATATGTATAGAGTGTATTCTGTGTGCATATGTATGAAGTGTATCGTGTGTGTTTTATGTATTGTGTGTGTGTATATATATGTATAGAGTTTATTATGTGTGAATATATATCGAGTGTATTGTGTGTGTGTGTGTGTGTGTGTGTGTGTGTGTGTGTGTATGAAGTGTATCGTTTATGTATACGTATAGAGTGTATCCTGTGTGTGTATATGTATGGAGTGTAGAGAGTGTGTGTGTGTGTATATATGTAAGAAGTGTATATTGTATATGTATAGAGTGTATCCTATGTGCATGTGTATCGTATGTGTATGAAGTGTATTTTGTGTGTGTGTGTGCGTGTGTGTATGGAGTGTATCATGTACCTTGTGTATTTATGTTTGGTGTGTGTGTATGAAGTGTGTGTGTGTGCGCGCGTGTGTATACATGTATAATGTGTCTATGTATAGAGTGTATCATGTGTGCATTTGTATGGAGTGTATTGTGTGTGCATTTGTATGGAGTGTATTGTGTGTGCATATGTATGGAGTGTATCGTATGTGTTATGTATTGTGTGTGTTTATGTATAGAGTTTATCATGTGTGTGTGTATATGTATGGAGTGTATCGTGTGTGTGTGTGTGTATAAAGTGTATCGTTTATGTATACGTATAGAGTATATCCTGTGTGTGTATATGTAAGAAGTGTATATTGTATATGTATAGAGTGTATCCTGTGTGCATGTGTATCGTGTGTTTATGTGTATGGACTGTATCGTGTGTGTATGTGACTTGTGTGTATATGTGAATAGTGTTTATGTATAAAGTTTGTGTATGTACTGAGTATATCGTGTGTGTGTGTGTATGTTTGTGTATGTGTGTGAGTGTTTATTTATCCTGTGTATTCATGAATTGTCTTTTGTATAGTGTATCCTGTATTGGGGGAGAGAGTGTATCGTCCTGTGGCTCAGTGGTTAAGCGTTCAGAATCTGCCACTGGAGACTGGGGTTCAAAGCCAGTGTCTGACAGCAATGTATGGAGTGTGTATATATGTGTATTTGAATTGTGTATATGTATTTGGAGTGTATATGTATAGACTGTGTGTATATGTAAAAAATGTAAATTGTATATGTATAGACTGGGGTTCAAAGCCAGTGTGAATACATGTGTATTTAAATTGTATGTATATGTTCTGTGTGTAAGTGTATGGAGTGCATTGTGTATATGTATAGAGTGTCTCCTCTGTGTATATGTATGGAGTGTTTCTTGTATAGAATGTATATGTATGAAGTGTAGTGTGTATGCATATAGTTTATTCTGTGTGTATGGATAGTGTATTGAGTGTATCATGTATCCTGTGTATATATATATATATATGGTGTGTATATGTATAAAATGTCTCCTGTGTGTATATTTATGCAGTGTATGTGTATATATGAAGTCTAATCTGTGTGTATATGTATGAAGTGTATTGTATATGTATGTGTATATACTTATATATAGAGAGAGAGTGTATTTTGTGTGTGTATATGTATAGAGTTTATCCTGTGTGAATATGTATAGAGTGTATCCTATGTGCATGTGTATGTGTATGAAGTGTATTGTGTGTGTGTGTGTGTGTATATGTATAAAGTGTATCTTGTATATGTATAGAGTGTATCCTGTGTGCATGTGTATTTATGTGTGTGCATGTGTATTGTGTGTTTATGTGTATGGACTGTATCGTGTGTGTATGTGACTTGTGTGTATATGTATATAGTGTTTATGTATAAAGTTTGTGTATGTACTGAGTATATCATGTGTGTGTGTGTATGTTTGGAGTGTTTATTTATCGTGTGTATTCATGAATTGTCTTTTGTATAGTGTATCCTGTATGTTGGGAGAGCGTGTATCCTCCTGTGTCATAGTGGTTAAGTGTTAAGAATCTCACACTGGAGACTGAGGTTCAAAGCCAGTGTCTGGCAGTGTATGGATTGTGTATACATGTGTATTTGAATTGTAAGTGTATTGTGTATATGTAAGAATTGTATATGTATAGAGACTGGGGTTCAAAGCTAATGTATGGAGTGTATCCTGTGTCGTGGGGAGATTGTATCCTCCAGTGGCTCAGTGGTTAAGCGTTCAGAATCTGACACTGGAGACTGGGGTTCAAAGCCAGTGTCTGACAGCAATGTATGGAATGTGTATACATGTGTATTTCAACTGTGTATATGTATTTGGAGTGTATCTGTATAGACTGTGTGTATATGTAAAAAATGTATATTGTATATGTATAGAGACTGGGGTTCAAAGCAAAAGTATGGCATGTGTATTTGAATTGTATGTATATGTTCTGTGTGTATATGTATGAAGTGTCTTATGTGTGTATTTTATAGAGTTTATTCTGTGTGTATGGATAAAGTGTATTGAATGTATCCTGTGTATATTTATGCAGTGTGTGTGTGTGTGTGTGTGTGTGTGTGTGTGTATGTGTATATATGAAGTCTAATCTGTGTGTATATGTATGTAGTGTATTGTATATTTGTGTGTGTATATATATAGAGAGAGAGAGAGAGATTGTATTTTGTGTGTATATGTATAGAGTGTATTCTGTGTGCATATGTATGGAGTGTATCGTGTGTGTTTATGTATTGTGTGTATAGGTATAGAGTTTATCCTGTGTGAATATGTATAGAGTGTATCCTATGTGCATGTGTGTCGTGTGTGTATGTGTATGAAGTGTATTGTGTGTGTGTGTGTGTGTATATGTATAAAGTGTATCTTGTATATGTATAGAGTGTATCCTGTGTGCATGTGTATTTATGTGTGTTTATGTGTATGGACTGTATCGTGTGTGTATGTGACTTGTGTGTATATGTGAATAGTGTTTATGTATAAAGTTTGTGTATGTACTGAGTATATCGTGTGTGTGTGTATGTTTGGAGTGTTTATTTATCCTGTGTATTCATGAATTGTCTTTTGTATAGTGTATCCTGTATTGGGGGAGAGAGTGTATATGTATAGAGTGTCTCCTCTGTGTATTGTATGGAGTGTATCTTGTATAGAATGTATCCTGTTTTATGTGTGTATATGTATGACGTGTCTTGTGTGTATACATATAGAGTTTATTCTGTGTGTATATGTATAGAGTTTATCCTGTGTGAATATGTATGGAGTGTATTGTGTGTGTGTATATGTATGAAGTGTATCGTTTATGTATACGTATAGAGTGTATCCTGTGTGTATATGTATGGAGTGTAGAGTGTGTATATGTAAGAAGTGTATATTGTATATGTACAGAGTGTATCCTATGTGCATGTGTATCGTGTGTTTATGTGTATGAAGTGTATTGTGTGTGTATGTGACTTGTGTGTATATGTATAGAGTGTTTATGTATAAAGTTTGTGTATGTACTGAGTATATTGTGTGTGTGTGTATGTTTGGAGTGTAAACTGTATGTATATGTTTGAAATGTTTATTTATCCTGAGTATGAATTGTCTTTTGTATAGTGTATTCTGTATCTTGCAGAGAGCGTGTGCTCTTGTGGCTCAGTGGTTAAGCATTCAGATTCTGACACTGGAGACTGGGCTTCAAAGCCATTGTCTGACAGCAATGTATGGAGTGTGTATACATGTGTATGTGAATTGTTTGTATTTGGTTGTAAAACACAAGGTAAAAATACAAGGTTCGTAAATTTCATTTTAACAGTTGCAAGAATTGTGATATGGAATAGAAGGAATGCTGTTAAACAAAAAAATGGCAAAATATCTGTGTGTAAATTGTTTGAAAGAAAAATGTCTGTACTGCTTAATGCTCTTTTCTATTATTGTAACACGAATGACAAGATTGATGTATTTGAAAAAGACTTTTTATGTGGAAATATATATGTTCAAATGGCTTTATATAATGTACATGTATTATTACCTGAATGTAATTGTTTTTAATTTTTGATATAAAATAAAGAAAAAATAAAAAATAAAAATAAAAAAACATTCCGCTGATAAAGCCTAGATGAGATAAGGCTGTGGATACTCACCAAAATTCAACAAAGAGATTCAATTAAATGTTATCCTAGCAGAGGACGGTTTCGATCCATCAACCTCTGGGTTATGGGCCCAACACGCTTCCGCTGCTCCACTCCGCTGCTATAGAAAACATGGGACCCAGCTGTGGACACTTACCTAAACATCCTCCTGATAAAGCCTAGATGAGATACAGCTGTGGACACTCACCTAAATTTACTGCTGGTAAAGCCTAGATGAGATACAGCTGTGGACACTCACCTAAACATTCCGCTCATAAAGCCTGGATGAGATACACTCACCTAACTCACCAGTAACTTTGGTGGATACTCACCAAAATTCAACAAAGAGATTCAATTAAATGTTATCCTAGCAGAGGACGGTTTCGATCCATCGACCTCTGGGGTATGGGCCCAGCACGCTTCCGCTGCGCCACTCTGCTGCTATATAACACAGGGAATCCAGCTGTGGACACTTACCTAAACATCCTCCTGATAAAGCCTAGATGAGATACAGCTGTGGACACTCACCTAAACATTCCGCTGGTAAAGCCTAGACGAGATACAGCTGTAGATACTCACCTAAACATCCTTCTGGTATAGCCTAGATGAGATAAAGCTGTGGACACTTACCTAAACATCCTCCTGATAAAGCCTAGATGAGATACAGCTGTGGACAGTCACCTAAATTTAACAAAGATATTCAATTAAATGTTATCCTAGCAGAACATGGTTTCGATCCATCGACCTCTGTGTTATGGGCCGAACACGCTTCCGCTGCTCCACTCTGCTGCTATAGAAAACAGGGAATCCAGCTGTGGACACTTACCTAAACATCCTCCTGATAAAGACTAGATGAGATACAGCTGTGGACACTCACCTAAACATCCTTCTGGTAAAGCCTAGATGAGATACAGCTGTAGATACTCAACTAAACATCCTTCTGGTAAAGCCTAGATGAGATACAGCTGTAGATACTCAACTAAACATTCCGCTGGTAAAGCCTAGATGAGATACAGCTGTAGATACTCACCTGAACGTTCCGCTGATAAAGCCTAGATGAGATACAGCTGTGGATACTCACCTAAATTTTACAAAGAGATTCAATGAAACGTTATCCTAGCAGAGGATGGTTTCGATGCATCAACCTCTGGGTTATGGGCCGAACACGCTTCCGCTGCTCCACTCTGCTGCTATAAAAAACAGGGGATCCAGCTGTGGACACTTACCTAAACATCCTCCTGATAAAGCCTAGATGAGATACAGCTGTGGACCCTCACCTAAAAATCCTGCTGGTAGAGCCTAGATGAGATACAGCTGTGGATACTCACCTAAACATCCTTCTGGTATAGCCTAGATGAGATACAGCTGTAGATACTCAACTAAACATTCCGCTGGTAACGCCTGGATGAGATACAGCTGTAGATACTCACCTGAACATTCCGCTGGTAAAGCCTAGATGAGATACAGCTGTAGATACTCACCTGAACATTCCGCTGGTAAAGCCTAGATTAGATACAGCTGTGGACCCTCACCTAAAAATCCTGCTGGTAGAGCCTAGATGAGATACAGCTGTGGATGCTCACCTAAACATCCTTCTGGTAAAGCCTAGATGAGATACAGCTGTGGACACTCACCTAAATTTACTGCTGGTAAAGCCTGGATGAGATACAGCTGTGGACACTCACCTAAAAATCCTGCTGGTAGAGCCTAGTTGAGATACAGCTGTGGATACTCACCTAAACATCCTTCTGGTATAGCCTAGATGAGATACAGCTGTAGATACTCAACTAAACATTCCGCTGGTAACGCCTAGATGAGATACAGCTGTAGATACTCAACTGAACATTCCACTGGTAAAGCCTAGATGAGATACAGCTGTAAATACTCACCTGAACATTCCGCTGGTAAAGCCTAGATGAGATACAGCTGTAGATACTCACCTGAACATTCCACTGGTAAAGCCTAGATGAGATACAGCTGTGGATACTCACCTAAATTTAACAAAGAGATTCAATTAAATGTTATCCTAGCAGAGGATGTTTTCGATCCATCAACCTCTGGGTTATGGGCCCAGCACGCTTCCGCTGCGCCACTCTGCTGGTATAGAAAACAGTGGATCCAGCTGTGGACACTTACCTAAAGATCCTCCTGATAAAGCCTAGATGAGATACAGCTGTGGACACTAACCTAAATTTACTGCTGGTAAAGCCTAGATGAGATACAGCTGTGGACACTCACCTAAACATCCTTTTGGTAAAGCCTAGATGAGATACAACTGTAGATACTCAACTAAACATTACGCTGGTAAAGCCTAGATGAGATACAGCTGTAGATACTCACCTGAACAATCCGCTGATAAAGCCTAGATGAGATACAGCTGTGGATACTCACCTAAATTTAACAAAGAGATTCAATTACATGTTATCCTAGCAGAGGATGGTTTTGATCCATCGACCTCTGGGTTATGGGCCCAGCACGCTTCCGCTGCGCCACTCTGCTGGTATAGAAAACAGGGGATCCAGCTGTGGACACTTACCTAAACATCCTCCTGATAAAGCCTAGATGAGATACAGCTGTGGACACTCACCTAAATTTACTGCTGGTAAAGCCTAGATGAGATACAGCTGTGGACACTCACCTAAACATCCTTCTGGTAAAGCCTAGATGAGATACAGCTGTAGATACTCAACTAAACATTCCGCTGGTAAAGCCTAGATGAGATACAGCTGTAGATACTCACCTGAACATTCCGCTGGTAAAGCCTAGATGGGATACAGCTGTGGATACTCACCTAAACATCCTTCTGGTATAGCCTAGATGAGATACAGCTGTAGATACTTAACTAAATATTCCGCTGGTAACGCCTAGATGAGATACAGCTGTAGATACTCAACTAAACATTCTGCTGGTAAAGCCTAGACGAGATCCAGCTGTAGATACTCACCTAAACATCCTTCTGGTAAAGGCTAGACGAGATACAGCTGTAGATACTCACCTGAACAATCCGCTGGTAAAGCCTAGATGAGATACAGCTGTGGATACTCGGCTAAATTTAACAAAGAGATTCAATTAAATGTTATCATAGCAGAGGATGGTTTCGATCCATCGACCTCTGGGTTATGGGCCCTGCACGCTTCCGCTGCCCCACTCTGCTGCTATAGAAAACAGGGGAACCAGCTGTAGATACTCAACTGAACATTCCACTGGTAAAGCCTAGATGAGATACAGCTGTGGATACTCACCTAAATTTAACAAAGAGATTCAATTAAATGTTATCCTAGCAGAGGATGTTTTCGATCCATCGACCTCTGGGTTATGGGCCCAGCACGCTTCCGCTGCGCCACTCTGCTGGTATAGAAAACAGGGGATCCAGCTGTGGACACTTACCTGAACATTCCGCTGGTAAAGCCTAGATGGGATACAGCTGTGGATACTCACCTAAACATCCTTCTGGTATAGCCTAGATGAGATACAGCTCTAGATACTCAACTAAACATTCCGCTGGTAACGCCTAGATGAGATACAGCTGTAGATACTCAACTAAACATTCTGCTGGTAAAGCCTAGACAAGATCCAGCTGTAGATACTCACCTAAACATCCTTCTGGTAAAGGCTAGACGAGATACAGCTGTAGATACTCACCTGAACAATCCGCTGGTAAAGCCTAGATGAGATACAGCTGTGGATACTCGGCTAAATTTAACAAAGAGATTCAATTAAATGTTATCATAGCAGAGGATGATTTCGATCCATCGACCTCTGGGTTATGGGCCCAGCACGCTTCCGCTGCGCCACTCTGCTGCTATAGAAAAGAGGGGAACCAGCTGTGGACACTTACCTAAACATCCTCCTGATACAGCCTAGATGAGATACAGCTGTAGATACTCACCTAAATTTACTGCTGGTAAAGCCTAGATGAGATACAGCTGTGGACACAACTAAAAATCCTGCTGGTAGAGCCTAGATGAGATACAGGTGTAGATACTCAACTAAATTTAACAAAGAGATTCAATTAAATGTTATCCTAGCAGAGGATGTTTTCGATCCATCGACCTCTGGGTTATGGGCCCAGCACGCTTCCGCTGCGCCACTCTGCTGGTATAGAAAACAGGGGATCCAGCTGTGGACACTTACCTAAACATCCTTCCGGTAAAGCCTAGACGAGATACAGCTGTAGATACTCACCGGAACATTACGCTGGTAAAGCCTAGATGAGATACAGCTGTGGACACTCACCTAAATTTACTGCTGGTCAAAGCCTAGATGAGATACAGCTGTGGATACTCACCTAAACATCCTTCTGGTATAGCCTAGATGAGATACAGCTGTGGACACTTACCTAAACATCCTCCTGATAAAGCCTAGATGAGATACAGCTGTGGACACTCACCTAAATTTACTGCTGGTAAAGCCTAGATGAGATACAGCTGTGGACACTCACCTAAACATCCTTCTGGTAAAGCCTAGATGAGATACAACTGTAGATACTCAACTAAACATTCCGCTGGTAAAGCCTAGATGAGATACAGCTGTAGATACTCACCTGAACATTCCGCTGATAAAGCCTAGATGAGATACAGCTGTGGATACTCACCTAAATTTAACAAAGAGATTCAATTACATGTTATCCTAGCAGAGGATGGTTTTGATCCATCGACCTCTGGGTTATGGGCCCAGCACGCTTCCGCTGCGCCACTCTGCTGGTATAGAAAACACGGGATCCAGCTGTGGACACTTACCTAAACATCCTCCTGATAAAGCCTAGATGAGATACAGCTGTGGACACTCACCTAAATTTACTGCTGGTAAAGCCTAGATGAGACACAGCTGTGGACACTCACCTAAACATCCTTCTGGTAAAGCCTAGATGAGATACAGCTGTAGATACTCACCTGAACATTCCGCTGGTAAAGCCTAGATGGGATACAGCTGTGGATACTCACCTAAACATCCTTCTGGTATAGCCTAGATGAGATACAGCTCTAGATACTCAACTAAACATTCCGCTGGTAACGCCTAGATGAGATACAGCTGTAGATACTCAACTAAACATTCTGCTGGTAAAGCCTAGACGAGATCCAGCTGTAGATACTCACCTAAACATCCTTCTGGTAAAGGCTAGACGAGATACAGCTGTAGATACTCACCTGAACAATCCGCTGGTAAAGCCTAGATGAGATACAGCTGTGGATACTCGGCTAAATTTAACAAAGAGATTCAATTAAATGTTATCATAGCAGAGGATGGTTTCGATCCATCGACCTCTGGGTTTTGGGCCCAGCACGCTTCCGCTGTGCCACTCTGCTGCTATAGAAAACAGGGGAACCAGCTGTGGACACTTACCTAAACATCCTCCTGATACAGCCTAGATGAGATACAGCTGTGGATACTCACCTAAATTTACTGCTGGTAAAGCCTAGATGAGATACAGCTGTGGATACTCACCTAAACATCCTTCTGGTAAAGCCTAAATGAGATACAGCTGTAGATACTCACCTGAACATTCCGCTGGTAAAGCCTAGATGAGATACAGCTGTGGATACTCACCTAAATTTAACAAAGAGATTCAATTAAATGTTATCATAGCAGAGGATGGTTTCGATCCATCGACCTCTGGGTTACGGGCCCAGCACGCTTCCGCTGTGCCACTCTGCTGCTATAGAAAACAGGGGAACCAGCTGTGGACACTTACCTAAACATCCTCCTGATAAAGCCTAGATGAGATACAGCTGTGGACACTCACCTAAATTTACTGCTGGTAAAGCCTAGATGAGATACAGCTGTGGACACTCACCTAAACATTCCGCTCATAAAGCCTGGATGAGATACACTCACCTAACTCACCAGTAACTTTGGTGGATACTCACCAAAATTCAACAAAGAGATTCAATTAAATGTTATCCTAGCAGAGGACGGTTTCGATCCATCAACCTCTGGGTTATGGGCCCAACACGCTTCCGCTGCTCCACTCTGCTGCTATAGAAAACAGGGGACCCAGCTGTGGACACTTACCTAAACATCCTCCTGATAAAGCCTAGATGAGATACAGCTGTGGACACTCACCTAAAAATCCTGCTGGTAGAGCCTAGATGAGATACAGCTGTAGATACTCACCTGAACATTCCGCTGGTAAGCCTAGATGAGATACAGCTGTAGATACTCACCTGAACATTCCGCTGGTAAAGCCTAGATGAGATACAGCTGTAGATACTCACCTAAACATTCCGCTGATAAAGCCTGGATGAGATACAGCTGTGGACCCTCACCTAAAAATCCTGCTGGTAAAGCCTAGATGAGATACAGCTGTAGATACTCACCTAAACATTCCGCTGATAAAGCCTGGATGAGATACAGCTGTGGACCCTCACCTAAAAATCCTGCTGGTAGAGCCTAGATGAGATACAGCGTGGATACTCACCTAAACATCCTTCTGGTAAAGCCTAGATGAGATACAGCTGTGGACACTCACCTAAAAATCCTGCTGGTAGAGCCTAGATGAGATACAGCTGTGGATACTCACCTAAACATCCTTCTGGTATAGCCTAGATGAGATACAGCTGTAGATACTCAACTAAACATTCCGCTGGTAACGCCTAGATGAGATACAGCTGTGGATACTCAACCAAATTTACTGCTGGTAAAGCCTGGATGAGATACAGCTGTAGATACTCACCTGCTGGTAGAGCCTAGATGAGATACAGCTGTAGATACTCACCTAAACATCCTTCTGGTAAAGCCTAAATGAGATACAGCTGTAGATACTCAACTAAACATTCCGCTGGTAAAGCCTAGATGAGATACAGCTGTGGATACTCACCTAAATTTAACAAAGAGATTCAATTAAATGTTATCCTAGCGGAGGATGGTTTCGGTCCATCGACCTCTGGGTTATGGGCCCAGCACGCTTCCGCTGCGTCACTCTGCTGTTACAGAAAAAGCTGGATCCAGCTGTGGACACTCACCTAAACATCCTTCTGGTAAAGCCTAGATGAGATACAGCTGTAGATACTCACCTGAACATTCCGCTGGTAAAGCCTAGATGAGATACAGCTGTAGATACTCACCTGAACATTCCGCTGGTAAAGCCTAGATGAGATACAGCTGTGGATACTCACCTAAATTTAACAAAGAGATTCAATTAAATATTATCCTAGCAGAGGATGTTTTCGATCCATCGACCTTTGGGTTATGACCCAGCACGCTTCCGCTGCACCACTCTGCTGCTGTAGAAAACAGGGGAACCAGCTGTGGAAACTTACCTAAACATCCTCCTGATAAAGCCTAGATGAGATACAGCTGTGGACACTCACCTAAACATCCTTCTGGTGTAGCCTAGATGAGATACAGCTGTAGATACTCACCTGAACATTCCGCTGGTAAAGCCTAGATGAGATACAGCTGTAGATACTCACCTGAACATTCCGCTGGTAAAGCCTAGATGAGATACAGCTGTGGACCCTCACCTAAAAATCCTGCTGGTAGAGCCTAGATTAGATACAGCTGTGGATACTCACCTAAACATCCTTCTGGTAAAGCCTAGATGAGATACAGCTGTGGATGATCACCTAAATTTACTGCTGGTAAAGCCTGGATGAGATACAGCTGTGGACACTCACCTAAAAATCCTGCTGGTAGAGCCTAGATGAGATACAGCTGTGGATACTCACCTAAACATCCTTCTGGTATAGCCTAGATGAGATACAGCTGTAGATACTAAACTAAACATTCCGCTGGTAACGCCTAGATGAGATACAGCTGTGGATACTCACCTAAATTTACTGCTGGTAAAGCCTGGATGAGATACAGCTGTAGATACTCACCTGCTGGTAGAGCCTAGATGAGATACAGCTGTAGATACTCAACTAAACATTCCGCTGGTAAAGCCTAGACGAGATCCAGCTGTGGACACTCACCTAGACATTCCGCTGGTAAAGCGTAGACGAGATCCAGCTGTGGACACTTACCTAAACATTATACTGATACAGCCTAGATGAGATACAGCTGTGGATACTCGCCTAAATTTACTGCTGGTAAAGCCTAGATGAGATACAGCTGTGGATACTCACCTAAATTTAACAAAGAGATTCAATTAAATGTTATCCTAGCAGAGGATTGTTTCGGTCCATCGACCTCTGGGTTATGGGCCCAGCACACTTCCGCTGCGCCACTCTGCTGTTACAGAAAACGCTGGATCCAGCTGTGGACACTCACCTAAACATCCTTCTGGTAAAGCCTAGATGAGATACAGCTGTAGATACTCAACTGAACATTCCACTGGTAAAGCCTAGATGAGATACAGCTGTAGATACTCACCTGAACATTCCGCTGGTAAAGCCTAGATGAGATACAGCTGTAGATACTCACCTGAACATTCCGCTGGTAAAGCCTAGAAGAGATACAGCTGTGGATACTCACCTAAATTTAACAAAGAGATTCAATTAAATGTTATCCTAGCAGAGGATGTTTTCGATACATCGACCTCTGGGTTATGGGCCCAGCACGCTTCCGCTGCGCCACTCTGCTGGTATAGAAAACAGGAGATCCAGCTGTGGACACTTACCTAAACATCCTCCTGATAAAGCCTAGATGAGATACAGCTGTGGACACTCACCTAAATTTACTGCTGGTAAAGCCTAGATGAGATACAGCTGTGGATACTCACCTAAACATCCTTCTGGTATAGCCTAGATGAGATACAGCTGTGGACACTTACCTAAACATCCTCCTGATAAAGCCTAGATGAGATACAGCTGTGGACACTCACCTAAATTTAACAAAGAGATTCAATTAAATGTTATCATAGCAGAGGATGGTTTCGATCCATCGACCTCTGGGTTATGGGCCCAGCACGCTTCCGCTGCGCCACTCTGCTGCTATAGAAAACAAGGGAACCAGCTGTGGACACTTACCTAAACATCCTTCTGGTATAGCCTAGATGAGATACAGCTGTAGATACTCACCTGAACATTCCGCTGGTAAAGCCTAGATGAGATACAACTGTAGATACTCACCTGCTGGTAGAGCCTAGATGAGATACAGCTGTAGATACTCACCTAAACATCCTTCTGGTATAGCCTAGATGAGATACAGCTGTAGATACTCACCTGAACATTCCGCTGGTAAAGCCTAGATGAGATACAACTGTAGATACTCACCTGCTGGTAGAGCCTAGATGAGATACAGCTGTAGATACTCACCTGAACATTCCGCTGGTAAAGCCTAGATGAGATACAGCTGTGGATACTCGGCTAAATTTAACAAAGAGATTCAATTAAATGTTATCCTAGCAGAGGATGGTTTCGATCCATCGACCTCTGGGTTATGGGCCCAGAACGCTTCCGCTGCGCCACTCTGCTGTGACAGAAAACGGGGGACCCAGCTGTGGACACTTACCTAAACATCCTCCTGATAAAGCCTAGATGAGATACAGCTGTGGACACTCACCTAAATTTACTGCTGGTAAAGCCTAGATGAGATACAGCTGTGGACACTCACCTAAACATTCCGCTGGTAAAGCCTAGACGAGATACAGCTGTAGATACTCACCTAAACATCCTTCTGGTATAGCCTAGATGAGATACAGCTGTGGACACTTACCTAAACATCCTCCTGATAAAGCCTAGATGAGATACAGCTGTGGACAGTCACCTAAATTTAACAAAGATATTCAATTAAATGTTATCCTAGCAGAACATGGTTTCGATCCATCGACCTCTGGGTTATGGGCCGAACACGCTTCCACTGCTCCACTCTGCTGCTATAGAAAACAGGGGATCCAGCTGTGGACACTTACCTAAACATCCTCCTGATAAAGACTAGATGAGATACAGCTGTGGACACTCACCTAAACATCCTTCTGGTAAAGCCTAGATGAGATACAGCTGTGGACACTCACCTAGACATTCCGCTGGTAAAGCCTAGACGAGATCCAGCTGTGGACACTTACCTAAACATTATACTGATACAGCCTAGATGAGATACAGCTGTGGATACTCGCCTAAATTTACTGCTGGTAAAGCCTAGATGAGATACAGCTGTGGATACTCACCTAAATTTAACAAAGAGATTCAATTAAATGTTATCCTAGCGGAGGATTGTTTCGGTCCATCGACCTCTGGGTTATGGGCCCAGCACACTTCCGCTGCGCCACTCTGCTGTTACAGAAAACGCTGGATCCAGCTGTGGACACTCACCTAAACATCCTTCTGGTAAAGCCTAGATGAGATACAGCTGTAGATACTCAACTGAACATTCCACTGGTAAAGCCTAGATGAGATACAGCTGTAGATACTCACCTGAACATTCCGCTGGTAAAGCCTAGATGAGATACAGCTGTAGATACTCACCTGAACATTCCGCTGGTAAAGCCTAGAAGAGATACAGCTGTGGATAGTCACCTAAACATCCTTCCGGTAAAGCCTAGACGAGATACAGCTGTAGATACTCACCGGAACATTACGCTGGTAAAGCCTAGATGAGATACAGCTGTGGACACTCACCTAAATTTACTGCTGGTAAAGCCTAGATGAGATACAGCTGTGGATACTCACCTAAACATCCTTCTGGTATAGCCTAGATGAGATACAGCTGTGGACACTTACCTAAACATCCTCCTGATAAAGCCTAGATGAGATACAGCTGTGGACACTCACCTAAATTTAACAAAGAGATTCAAATAAATGTTATCCTAGCAGAACATGGTTTCGATCCATCGACCTCTGGGTTATGGGCCCAGCACGCTTCCGCTGCGCCACTCTGCCGCTATTGAAAACAGGGGATCCAGCTGTGGACACTTACCTAAACATCCTCCTGATAAAGCCTAGATGAGATACAGCTGTGGACACTCACCTAAACATCCTTCTGGTAAAGCCTAGATGAGATACAGCTGTAGATACTCAACTAAACATCCTTCTGGTAAAGCCTAGATGAGATACAGCTGTGGATACTCACCTAAATTTAACAAAGAGATTCAATTAAATGTTATCCTAGCAGAGGATGGTTTCGATGCATCAACCTCTGGGTTATGGGCCGAACACGCTTCCGCTGCTCCACTCTGCTGCTATAGAAAACAGGGGATCCAGCTGTGGACACTTACCTAAAAATCCTGCTGGTAGAGCCTAGATGGGATACAGTTGTGGATACTCACCTAAACATCCTTCTGGTATAGCCTAGATGAGATACAGCTGTAGATACTCAACTAAACATTCCGCTGGTAAAGCGTAGATGAGATACAGCTGTAGATACTCACCTGAACATTCCGCTGGTAAAGCCTAGATGAGATACAGCTGTGGACCCTCACCTAAAAATCCTGCTGGTAGAGCCTAGATGAGATACAGCTGTGGATACTCACCTAAACATCCTTCTGGTAAAGCCTAGGTGAGATACAGCTGTGGATACTCACCTAAATTTACTGCTGGTAACGCCTAGATGAGATACAGCTGTAGATACTCAACTAAACATTCCGCTGGTAAAGCCTAGACGAGATCCAGCTGTAGATACTCACCTAAACATCCTTCTGGTAAAGGCTAGACGAGATACAGCTGTAGATACTCACCTGAACAATCCGCTGGTAAAGCCTAGATGAGATACAGCTGTGGATACTCGGCTAAATTTACTGCTGGTAAAGCCTGGATGAGATACAGCTGTGGACACTTACCTAAAAATCCTGCTGGTAGAGCCTAGATGAGATACAGCTGTGGATACTCACCTAAACATCCTTCTGGTATAGCCTAGATGAGATACAGCTGTAGATACTCAACTAAACATTCCGCTGGTAACGCCTAGATGAGATACAGCTGTAGATACTCAACTAAACATTCCGCTGGTAAAGCCTAGACGAGATCCAGCTGTAGATACTCACCTAAACATCCTTCTGGTAAAGGCTAGACGAGATACAGCTGTAGATACTCACCTGAACAATCCGCTGGTAAAGCCTAGATGAGATACAGCTGTGGATACTCGGCTAAATTTACTGCTGGTAAAGCCTGGATGAGATACAGCTGTGGACACTTACCTAAAAATCCTGCTGGTAGAGCCTAGATGAGATACAGCTGTGGATACTCACCTAAACATCCTTCTGGTATAGCCTAGATGAGATACAGCTGTAGATACTCAACTAAACATTCCGCTGGTAACGCCTAGATGAGATACAGCTGTAGATACTCAACTAAACATTCCGCTGGTAAAGCCTAGACGAGATCCAGCTGTAGATACTCACCTAAACATCCTTCTGGTAAAGGCTAGACGAGATACAGCTGTAGATACTCACCTGAACAATCCGCTGGTAAAGCCTAGATGAGATACAGCTGTGGATACTCGGCTAAATTTAACAAAGAGATTCAATTAAATGTTATCATAGCAGAGGATGGTTTCGATCCATCGACCTCTGGGTTATGGGCCCAGCACGCTTCCGCTGCGCCACTCTGCTGCTATAGAAAACAGGGGAACCAGCTGTGGACACTTACCTAAACATCCTCCTGATACAGCCTAGATGAGATACAGCTGTGGATACTCACCTAAATTTACTGCTGGTAAAGCCTAGATGAGATACAGCTGTGGATACTCACCTAAACATCCTTCTGGTATAGCCTAGATGAGATACAACTGTAAATACTCACCTGAACATTCCGCTGGTAAAGCCTAGATGAGATACAACTGTAGATACTCACCTGCTGGTAGAGCCTAGATGAGATACAGCTGTAGATACTCACCTGAACATTCCGCTGGTAAAGCCTAGATGAGATACAGCTGTGGATACTCGGCTAAATTTAACAAAGAGATTCAATTAAATGTTATCATAGCAGAGGATGGTTTCGATCCATCGACCTCTGTGGTATGGGCCCAGCACGCTTCCGCTGCGCCACTCTGCTGCTATATAACACAGGGAATCCAGCTGTGGACACTTACCTAAACATCCTCCTGATAAAGCCTAGATGAGATACAGCTGTGGACACTCACCTAAATTTACTGCTGGTAAAGCCTAGATGAGATACAGCTGTGGATACTCACCTAAATATAACAAAGAGATCCAATTAAATATTATCCTAGCAGAGGATGGTTTCGATCCATCGACCTCTGGGTTATGGGCCCAGCACGCTTCCGCTGCGCCACTCTGCTGTGACAGAAAACGGGGGACCCAGCTGTGGACACTTACCTAAACATCCTCCTGATAAAGCCTAGATGAGATACAGCTGTGGACAGTCACCTAAATTTAACAAAGATATTCAATTAAATGTTATCCTAGCAGAACATGGTTTCGATCCATCGACCTCTGGGTTATGGGCCGAACACGCTTCCGCTGCTCCACTCTGCTGCTATAGAAAACAGGGGATCCAGCTGTGGACACTTACCTAAACATCCTCCTGATAAAGCCTTGATGAGATACAGCTGTGGACACTCACCTAAATTTACTGCTGGTAAAGCCTAATTGAGATACAGCTGTGGACACTCACCTAAACATCCTTCTGGTAAAGCCTAGATGAGATACAACTGTAGATACTCAACTAAACATTCCGCTGGTAAAGCCTAGATGAGATACAGCTGTAGATACTCACCTGAACATTCCGCTGATAAAGCCTAGATGAGATACAGCTGTGGATACTCACCTAAATTTAACAAAGAGATTCAATTACATGTTATCCTAGCAGAGGATGGTTTTGATCCATCGACCTCTGGGTTATGGGCCCAGCACGCTTCCGCTGCGCCACTCTGCTGGTATAGAAAACAGGGGATCCAGCTGTGGACACTTACCTAAACATCCTCCTGATAAAGCCTAGATGAGATACAGCTGTGGACACTCACCTAAATTTACTGCTGGTAAAGCCTAGATGAGATACAGCTGTGGACACTCACCTAAACATCCTTCTGGTAAAGCCTAGATGAGATACAGCTGTAGATACTCAACTAAACATTCCGCTGGTAAAGCCTAGATGAGATACAGCTGTAGATACTCACCTGAACATTCCGCTGGTAAAGCCTAGATGGGATACAGCTGTGGATACTCACCTAAACATCCTTCTGGTAACGCCTAGATGAGATACAGCTGTAGATACTCAACTAAACATTCTGCTGGTAAAGCCTAGACGAGATCCAGCTGTAGATACTCACCTAAACATCCTTCTGGTAAAGGCTAGAGGAGATACAGCTGTAGATACTCACCTGAACAATCCGCTGGTAAAGCCTAGATGAGATACAGCTGTGGATACTCGGCTAAATTTAACAAAGAGATTCAATCAAATGTTATCATAGCAGAGGATGGTTTCGATCCATCGACCTCTGGGTTATGGCCCCAGCACGCTTCCGCTGCCCCACTCTGCTGCTATAGAAAACAGGGGAACCAGCTGTGGACACTAACCTAAACATCCTCCTGATACAGCCTAGATGAGATACAGCTGTGGATACTCACCTAAATTTACTGCTGGTAAAGCCTAGATGAGATACAGCTGTTGACACAACTAAAAATCCTGCTGGTAGAGCCTAGATGAGATACAGGTGTAGATACTCAACTAAATTTAACAAAGAGATTCAATTAAATGTTATCCTAGCAGAGGATGTTTTCGATTCATCGACCTCTGGGTTATGGGCCCAGCACGCTTCCGCTGCGCCACTCTGCTGGTATAGAAAACAGGGGATCCAGCTGTGGACACTTACCTAAACATCCTCCTGATAAAGCCTAGATGAGATACAGCTGTGGACACTCACCTAAATTTACTGCTGGTAAAGCCTAGATGAGATACAGCTGTGGATACTCACCTAAACATCCTTCTGGTAAAGCCTAGATGAGATACAACTGTAGATACTCAACTAAACATTCCGCTGGTAAAGCCTAGATGAGATACAGCTGTAGATACTCACCTGAACATTCTGCTGGTAAAGCCTAGACAAGATCCAGCTGTAGATACTCACCTAAACATCCTTCTGGTAAAGGCTAGACGAGATACAGCTGTAGATACTCACCTGAACAATCCGCTGGTAAAGCCGCTGGATGTTTTCGATCCATCGACCTCTGGGTTATGGGCCCAGCACGCTTCCGCTGCGCCACTCTGCTGGTATAGAAAACAGGGGATCCAGCTGTGGACACTTACCTAAACATCCTCCTGATAAAGCCTAGATGAGATACAGCTGTGGACACTCACCTAAATTTACTGCTGGTAAAGCCTAGAGGAGATACAGTTGTGGACACTTACCTAAACATCCTCCTGATAAAGCCTAGATGAGATACAGCTGTGGACAGTCACCTAAATTTAACAAAGATATTCAATTAAATGTTATCCTAGCAGAACATGGTTTCGATCCATCGACCTCTGGGTTATGGGCCGAACACGCTTCCACTGCTCCACTCTGCTGCTATAGAAAACAGGGGATCCAGCTGTGGACACTTACCTAAACATCCTCCTGATAAAGACTAGATGAGATACAGCTGTGGACACTCACCTAAACATCCTTCTGGTAAAGCCTAGATGAGATACAGCTGTGGACACTCACCTAGACATTCCGCTGGTAAAGCCTAGACGAGATCCAGCTGTGGACACTTACCTAAACATTATACTGATACAGCCTAGATGAGATACAGCTGTGGATACTCGCCTAAATTTACTGCTGGTAAAGCCTAGATGAGATACAGCTGTGGATACTCACCTAAATTTAACAAAGAGATTCAATTAAATGTTATCCTAGCGGAGGATTGTTTCGGTCCATCGACCTCTGGGTTATGGGCCCAGCACACTTCCGCTGCGCCACTCTGCTGTTACAGAAAACGCTGGATCCAGCTGTGGACACTCACCTAAACATCCTTCTGGTAAAGCCTAGATGAGATACAGCTGTAGATACTCAACTGAACATTCCACTGGTAAAGCCTAGATGAGATACAGCTGTAGATACTCACCTGAACATTCCGCTGGTAAAGCCTAGATGAGATACAGCTGTAGATACTCACCTGAACATTCCGCTGGTAAAGCCTAGAAGAGATACAGCTGTGGATAGTCACCTAAACATCCTTCCGGTAAAGCCTAGACGAGATACAGCTGTAGATACTCACCGGAACATTACGCTGGTAAAGCCTAGATGAGATACAGCTGTGGACACTCACCTAAATTTACTGCTGGTAAAGCCTAGATGAGATACAGCTGTGGATACTCACCTAAACATCCTTCTGGTATAGCCTAGATGAGATACAGCTGTGGACACTTACCTAAACATCCTCCTGATAAAGCCTAGATGAGATACAGCTGTGGACACTCACCTAAATTTAACAAAGAGATTCAAATAAATGTTATCCTAGCAGAACATGGTTTCGATCCATCGACCTCTGGGTTATGGGCCCAGCACGCTTCCGCTGCGCCACTCTGCCGCTATTGAAAACAGGGGATCCAGCTGTGGACACTTACCTAAACATCCTCCTGATAAAGCCTAGATGAGATACAGCTGTGGACACTCACCTAAACATCCTTCTGGTAAAGCCTAGATGAGATACAGCTGTAGATACTCAACTAAACATCCTTCTGGTAAAGCCTAGATGAGATACAGCTGTGGATACTCACCTAAATTTAACAAAGAGATTCAATTAAATGTTATCCTAGCAGAGGATGGTTTCGATGCATCAACCTCTGGGTTATGGGCCGAACACGCTTCCGCTGCTCCACTCTGCTGCTATAGAAAACAGGGGATCCAGCTGTGGACACTTACCTAAAAATCCTGCTGGTAGAGCCTAGATGGGATACAGTTGTGGATACTCACCTAAACATCCTTCTGGTATAGCCTAGATGAGATACAGCTGTAGATACTCAACTAAACATTCCGCTGGTAAAGCGTAGATGAGATACAGCTGTAGATACTCACCTGAACATTCCGCTGGTAAAGCCTAGATGAGATACAGCTGTGGACCCTCACCTAAAAATCCTGCTGGTAGAGCCTAGATGAGATACAGCTGTGGATACTCACCTAAACATCCTTCTGGTAAAGCCTAGGTGAGATACAGCTGTGGATACTCACCTAAATTTACTGCTGGTAACGCCTAGATGAGATACAGCTGTAGATACTCAACTAAACATTCCGCTGGTAAAGCCTAGACGAGATCCAGCTGTAGATACTCACCTAAACATCCTTCTGGTAAAGGCTAGACGAGATACAGCTGTAGATACTCACCTGAACAATCCGCTGGTAAAGCCTAGATGAGATACAGCTGTGGATACTCGGCTAAATTTACTGCTGGTAAAGCCTGGATGAGATACAGCTGTGGACACTTACCTAAAAATCCTGCTGGTAGAGCCTAGATGAGATACAGCTGTGGATACTCACCTAAACATCCTTCTGGTATAGCCTAGATGAGATACAGCTGTAGATACTCAACTAAACATTCCGCTGGTAACGCCTAGATGAGATACAGCTGTAGATACTCAACTAAACATTCCGCTGGTAAAGCCTAGACGAGATCCAGCTGTAGATACTCACCTAAACATCCTTCTGGTAAAGGCTAGACGAGATACAGCTGTAGATACTCACCTGAACAATCCGCTGGTAAAGCCTAGATGAGATACAGCTGTGGATACTCGGCTAAATTTACTGCTGGTAAAGCCTGGATGAGATACAGCTGTGGACACTTACCTAAAAATCCTGCTGGTAGAGCCTAGATGAGATACAGCTGTGGATACTCACCTAAACATCCTTCTGGTATAGCCTAGATGAGATACAGCTGTAGATACTCAACTAAACATTCCGCTGGTAACGCCTAGATGAGATACAGCTGTAGATACTCAACTAAACATTCCGCTGGTAAAGCCTAGACGAGATCCAGCTGTAGATACTCACCTAAACATCCTTCTGGTAAAGGCTAGACGAGATACAGCTGTAGATACTCACCTGAACAATCCGCTGGTAAAGCCTAGATGAGATACAGCTGTGGATACTCGGCTAAATTTAACAAAGAGATTCAATTAAATGTTATCATAGCAGAGGATGGTTTCGATCCATCGACCTCTGGGTTATGGGCCCAGCACGCTTCCGCTGCGCCACTCTGCTGCTATAGAAAACAGGGGAACCAGCTGTGGACACTTACCTAAACATCCTCCTGATACAGCCTAGATGAGATACAGCTGTGGATACTCACCTAAATTTACTGCTGGTAAAGCCTAGATGAGATACAGCTGTGGATACTCACCTAAACATCCTTCTGGTATAGCCTAGATGAGATACAACTGTAAATACTCACCTGAACATTCCGCTGGTAAAGCCTAGATGAGATACAACTGTAGATACTCACCTGCTGGTAGAGCCTAGATGAGATACAGCTGTAGATACTCACCTGAACATTCCGCTGGTAAAGCCTAGATGAGATACAGCTGTGGATACTCGGCTAAATTTAACAAAGAGATTCAATTAAATGTTATCATAGCAGAGGATGGTTTCGATCCATCGACCTCTGGGGTATGGGCCCAGCACGCTTCCGCTGCGCCACTCTGCTGCTATATAACACAGGGAATCCAGCTGTGGACACTTACCTAAACATCCTCCTGATAAAGCCTAGATGAGATACAGCTGTGGACACTCACCTAAATTTACTGCTGGTAAAGCCTAGATGAGATACAGCTGTGGATACTCACCTAAATATAACAAAGAGATCCAATTAAATATTATCCTAGCAGAGGATGGTTTCGATCCATCGACCTCTGGGTTATGGGCCCAGCACGCTTCCGCTGCGCCACTCTGCTGTGACAGAAAACGGGGGACCCAGCTGTGGACACTTACCTAAACATCCTCCTGATAAAGCCTAGATGAGATACAGCTGTGGACAGTCACCTAAATTTAACAAAGATATTCAATTAAATGTTATCCTAGCAGAACATGGTTTCGATCCATCGACCTCTGGGTTATGGGCCGAACACGCTTCCGCTGCTCCACTCTGCTGCTATAGAAAACAGGGGATCCAGCTGTGGACACTTACCTAAACATCCTCCTGATAAAGCCTTGATGAGATACAGCTGTGGACACTCACCTAAATTTACTGCTGGTAAAGCCTAATTGAGATACAGCTGTGGACACTCACCTAAACATCCTTCTGGTAAAGCCTAGATGAGATACAACTGTAGATACTCAACTAAACATTCCGCTGGTAAAGCCTAGATGAGATACAGCTGTAGATACTCACCTGAACATTCCGCTGATAAAGCCTAGATGAGATACAGCTGTGGATACTCACCTAAATTTAACAAAGAGATTCAATTACATGTTATCCTAGCAGAGGATGGTTTTGATCCATCGACCTCTGGGTTATGGGCCCAGCACGCTTCCGCTGCGCCACTCTGCTGGTATAGAAAACAGGGGATCCAGCTGTGGACACTTACCTAAACATCCTCCTGATAAAGCCTAGATGAGATACAGCTGTGGACACTCACCTAAATTTACTGCTGGTAAAGCCTAGATGAGATACAGCTGTGGACACTCACCTAAACATCCTTCTGGTAAAGCCTAGATGAGATACAGCTGTAGATACTCAACTAAACATTCCGCTGGTAAAGCCTAGATGAGATACAGCTGTAGATACTCACCTGAACATTCCGCTGGTAAAGCCTAGATGGGATACAGCTGTGGATACTCACCTAAACATCCTTCTGGTAACGCCTAGATGAGATACAGCTGTAGATACTCAACTAAACATTCTGCTGGTAAAGCCTAGACGAGATCCAGCTGTAGATACTCACCTAAACATCCTTCTGGTAAAGGCTAGAGGAGATACAGCTGTAGATACTCACCTGAACAATCCGCTGGTAAAGCCTAGATGAGATACAGCTGTGGATACTCGGCTAAATTTAACAAAGAGATTCAATCAAATGTTATCATAGCAGAGGATGGTTTCGATCCATCGACCTCTGGGTTATGGCCCCAGCACGCTTCCGCTGCCCCACTCTGCTGCTATAGAAAACAGGGGAACCAGCTGTGGACACTAACCTAAACATCCTCCTGATACAGCCTAGATGAGATACAGCTGTGGATACTCACCTAAATTTACTGCTGGTAAAGCCTAGATGAGATACAGCTGTTGACACAACTAAAAATCCTGCTGGTAGAGCCTAGATGAGATACAGGTGTAGATACTCAACTAAATTTAACAAAGAGATTCAATTAAATGTTATCCTAGCAGAGGATGTTTTCGATTCATCGACCTCTGGGTTATGGGCCCAGCACGCTTCCGCTGCGCCACTCTGCTGGTATAGAAAACAGGGGATCCAGCTGTGGACACTTACCTAAACATCCTCCTGATAAAGCCTAGATGAGATACAGCTGTGGACACTCACCTAAATTTACTGCTGGTAAAGCCTAGATGAGATACAGCTGTGGATACTCACCTAAACATCCTTCTGGTAAAGCCTAGATGAGATACAACTGTAGATACTCAACTAAACATTCCGCTGGTAAAGCCTAGATGAGATACAGCTGTAGATACTCACCTGAACATTCTGCTGGTAAAGCCTAGACAAGATCCAGCTGTAGATACTCACCTAAACATCCTTCTGGTAAAGGCTAGACGAGATACAGCTGTAGATACTCACCTGAACAATCCGCTGGTAAAGCCGCTGGATGTTTTCGATCCATCGACCTCTGGGTTATGGGCCCAGCACGCTTCCGCTGCGCCACTCTGCTGGTATAGAAAACAGGGGATCCAGCTGTGGACACTTACCTAAACATCCTCCTGATAAAGCCTAGATGAGATACAGCTGTGGACACTCACCTAAATTTACTGCTGGTAAAGCCTAGAGGAGATACAGTTGTGGACACTTACCTAAACATCCTCCTGATAAAGCCTAGATGAGATACAGCTGTGGACAGTCACCTAAATTTAACAAAGATATTCAATTAAATGTTATCCTAGCAGAGGATGTTTTCGATTCATCGACCTCTGGGTTATGGGCCCAGCACGCTTCCGCTGCGCCACTCTGCTGGTATAGAAAACAGGGGATCCAGCTGTGGACACTTACCTAAACATCCTCCTGATAAAGCCTAGATGAGATACAGCTGTGGACACTCACCTAAATTTACTGCTGGTAAAGCCTAGATGAGATACAGCTGTGGATACTCACCTGAACATTCCGCTGGTAAAGCCTAGATGAGATACAACTGTAGATACTCACCTGCTGGTAGAGCCTAGATGAGATACAGCTGTAGATACTCACCTGAACATTCCGCTGGTAAAGCCTAGATGAGATACAGCTGTGGATACTCGGCTAAATTTAACAAAGAGATTCAATTAAATGTTATCATAGCAGAGGATGGTTTCGATCCATCGACCTCTGGGTTATGGGCCCAGCACGCTTCCGCTGCGCCACTCTGCTGCTATATAACACAGGGAATCCAGCTGTGGACACTTACCTAAACATCCTCCTGATAAAGCCTAGATGAGATACAGCTGTGGACACTCACCTAAATTTACTGCTGGTAAAGCCTAGATGAGATACAGCTGTGGATACTCACCTAAATTTAACAAAGAGATTCAATTAAATGTTATCCTAGCAGAGGATGGTTTCGATCCATCGACCTCTGGGTTATGGGCCCAGCACGCTTCCGCTGCGCCACTCTGCTGTGACAGAAAACGGGGGACCCAGCTGTGGACACTTACCTAAACATCCTCCTGATAAAGCCTAGATGAGATACAGCTGTGGACACTCACCTAAATTTACTGCTGGTAAAGCCTAGAGGAGATACAGCTAGGGACACTTACCTAAACATCCTCCTGATAAAGCCTAGATGAGATACAGCTGTGGACAGTCACCTAAATTTAACAAAGATATTCAATTAAATGTTATCCTAGCAGAACATGGTTTCGATCCATCGACCTCTGGGTTATGGGCCGAACACGCTTCTGCTGCTCCACTCTGCTGCTACAGAACACAGGGGATCCAGCTGTGGACACTTACCTAAACATCCTCCTGATAAAGACTAGATGAGATACAGCTGTGGACACTCACCTAAACATCCTTCTGGTAAAGCCTAGATGAGATACAGCTGTAGATACTCAACTAAACATTCCGCTGGTAAAGCCTAGATGAGATACAGCTGTAGATACTCACCTGAACATTCCGCTGATAAAGCCTAGATGGGATACAGCTGTGGATACTCACCTAAATTTAACAAAGAGATTCAATTACATGTTATCCTAGCAGAGGATGGTTTTGATCCATCGACCTCTGGGTTATGGGCCCAGCACGCTTCCGCTGCGCCACTCTGCTGGTATAGAAAACAGGGGATCCAGCTGTGGACACTTACCTAAACATCCTCCTGATAAAGCCTAGATGAGATACAGCTGTGGACACTCACCTAAATTTACTGCTGGTAAAGCCTAGATGAGATACAGCTGTGGATACTCACCTAAACATCCTTCTGGTATAGCCTAGATGAGATACAGCTGTAGATACTCACCTGAACATTCCGCTGGTAAAGCCTAGATGAGATACAGCTGTGGATACTCGGCTAAATTTAACAAAGAGATTCAATTAAATGTTATCATAGCAGAGGATGGTTTCGATCCATCGACCTCTGGGTTATGGGCCTAGCACGCTTCCGCTGCGCCACTCTGCTGCTATATAACACAGGGAATCCAGCTGTGGACACTTACCTAAACATCCTCCTGATAAAGCCTAGATGAGATACAGCTGTGGACACTCACCTAAATTTACTGCTGGTAAAGCCTAGAGGAGATACAGCTGTGGACACTTACCTAAACATCCTCCTGATAAAGCCTAGATGAGATACAGCTGTGGACAGTCACCTAAATTTAACAAAGATATTCAATTAAATGTTATCCTAGCAGAACATGGTTTCGATCCATCGACCTCTGGGTTAAGGGCCGAACACGCTTCCGCTGCTCCACTCTGCTGCTACAAAACACAGGGGATCCAGCTGTGGACACTTACCTAAACATCCTCCTGATAAAGACTAGATGAGATACAGCTGTGGACACTCACCTAAACATCCTTCTGGTAAAGCCTAGATGAGATACAGCTGTAGATACTCAACTAAACATCCTTCTGGTAAAGCCTAGATGAGATACAGCTGTAGATACTCAACTAAACATTCCGCTGGTAAAGCCTAGATGAGATACAGCTGTAGATACTCACCTGAACATTCCGCTGATAAAGCCTAGATGGGATACAGCTGTGGATACTCACCTAAACATCCTTCTGGTAAAGGCTAGACGAGATACAGCTGTGGATACTCGGCTAAATTTAACAAAGAGATTCAATTAAATGATATCATAGCAGAGGATGGATTCGATCCATCAACCTCTGGGTTATGGGCCCAGCACGCTTCCGCTGCGCCACTCTGCTGCTATAGAAAACAGGGGAACCAGCTGTGGACACTTACCTAAACATCCTCCTGATACAGCCTAGATGAGATACAGCTGTGGATACTCACCTAAATTTACTGCTGGTAAAGCCTAGATGAGATACAGCTGTGGACACAACTAAAAATCCTGCTGGTAGAGCCTAGATGAGATACAGGTGTAGAAACGCAACTAAATTTAACAAAGAGATTCAATTAAATGTTATCCTAGCAGAGGATGGTTTCGATCCATCGACCTCTGGGTTATGGGCCCAGCACGCCTCCGCTGCGCCACTCTGCTGCTATAGAAAAGAGGGGATCCAGCTGTGGACACTTACCTAAACATCCTCCTGATAAAGCCTAGATGAGATACAGCTGTGGACACTCACCTAAATTTAACAAAGATATTCAATTAAATGTTATCCTAGCAGAACATGGTTTCGATCCATCGAACTCTGGGTTATGGGCCGAACACGCTTCCGCTGCTCCACTCTGCTGCTATAGAAAACAGGGGATCCAGCTATGGACACTTACCTAAACATCCTCCTGATAAAGACTAGATGAGATACAGCTGTGGACACTCACCTAAACATCCTTCTGGTAAAGCCTAGATGAGATACAGCTGTAGATACTCAACTAAACATTCCGCTGGTAAAGCCTAGCTGAGATACAGCTGTAGATACTCACCTGAACATTCCGCTGACAAAGCCTAGATGAGATACAGCTGTGGATACTCACCTAAATTTAACAAAGAGATTCAATTACATGTTATCCTAGCAGAGGATGGTTTTGATCCATCGACCTCTGGGTTATGGGCCCAGCACGCTTCCGCTGCGCCACTCTGCTGGTATAGAAAACAGGGGATCCAGCTGTGGACACTTACCTAAACATCCTCCTGATAAAGCCTAGATGAGATACAGCTGTGGACACTCTCCTAAATTTACTGCTGGTAAAGCCTAGATGAGATACAGCTGTGGATACTCACCTAAACATCCTTCTGGTATAGCCTAGATGAGATACAGCTGTAGATACTCACCTGAACATTCCGCTGGTAAAGCCTAGATGAGATACAGCTGTGGATACTCGGCTAAATTTAACAAAGAGATTCAATTAAATGTTATCATAGCAGAGGATGGTTTCGATCCATCGACCTCTGGGTTATGGGCCCAGCACGCTTCCGCTGCGCCACTCTGCTGTGACAGAAAACGGGGGACCCAGCTGTGGACACTTACCTAAACATCCTCCTGATAAAGCCTAGATGAGATACAGCTGTGGACACTCACCTAAATTTACTGCTGGTAAAGCCTAGAGGAGATACAGCTGTGGACACTTACCTAAACATCCTCCTGATAAAGCCTAGATGAGATACAGCTGTGGACAGTCACCTAAATTTAACAAAGATATTCAATTAAATGTTATCCTAGCAGAACATGGTTTCGATCCATCGAACTCTGGGTTATGGGCCGAACACGCTTCCGCTGCTCCACTCTGCTGCTATAGAAAACAGGGGATCCAGCTATGGACACTTACCTAAACATCCTCCTGATAAAGACTAGATGAGATACAGCTGTGGAAACTCACCTAAACATCCTTCTGGTAAAGCCTAGATGAGATACAGCTGTAGATACTCAACTAAACATCCTTCTGGTAAAGCCTAGATGAGATACAGCTGTAGATACTCAACTAAACATTCCGCTGGTAAAGCCTAGATGAGATACAGCTGTAGATACTCACCTGAACATTCCGCTGGTAAAGCCTAGATGGGATACAGCTGTGGATACTCACCTAAACATCCTTCTGGTATAGCCTAGATGAGATACAGCTGTAGATACTCAACTAAACATTCCGCTGGTAACGCCTAGATGAGATACAGCTGTAGATACTCAACTAAACATTCTGCTGGTAAAGCCTAGACGAGATCCAGCTGTAGATACTCACCTAAACATCCTTCTGGTAAAGGCTAGACGAGATACAGCTGTAGATACTCACCTGAACAATCCGCTGGTAAAGCCTAGATGAGATACAGCTGTGGATACTCGGCTAAATTTAACAAAGAGATTCAATTAAATGATATCATAGCAGAGGATGGTTTCGATCCATCGACCTCTGGGTTATGGGCCCAGCACGCTTCCGCTGCGCCACTCTGCTGCTATAGAAAACAGGGGAACCAGCTGTGGACACTTACCTAAACATCCTCCTGATACAGCCTAGATGAGATACAGCTGTGGATACTCACCGAAATTTACTGCTGGTAAAGCCTAGATGAGATACAGCTGTGGACACAACTAAAAATCCTGCTGGTAGAGCCTAGATGAGATACAGGTGTAGATACTCAACTAAATTTAACAAAGAGATTCAATTAAATGTTATCCTAGCAGAGGATGGTTTCGATCCATCGACCTCTGGGTTATGGGCCCAGCACGCTTCCGCTGCGCCACTCTGCTGCTATAGAAAAGAGGGGATCCAGCTGTGGACACTTACCTAAACATCCTCCTGATAAAGCCTAGATGAGATACAGCTGTGGACACTCACCTAAATTTACTGCTGGTAAAGCCTAGATGAGATACAGCTGTGGATACTCACCTAAACATCCTTCTGGTAAAGCATAAATGAGATACAGCTGTAGATACTCACCTGAACATTCCGCTGGTAAAGCCTAGATGAGATACAGCTGTGGATACTCACCTAAATTTAACAAAGAGATTCAATTAAATGTTATCCTAGCAGAGGATGTTTTCGATCCATCGACCTCTGGGTTATGGGCCCAGCACGCTTCCGCTGCGCCACTCTGCTGGTATAGAAAACAGGGGATCCAGCTGTGGACACTTACCTAAACATCCTCCTGATAAAGCCTAGATGAGATACAGCTGTGGACACTCACCTAAATTTACTGCTGGTAAAGCCTAGATGAGATACAGCTGTGGATACTCACCTAAACATCCTTCTGGTATAGCCTAGATGAGATACAGCTGTAGATACTCACCTGAACATTCCGCTGGTAAAGCCTAGATGAGATACAACTGTAGATACTCACCTGCTGGTAGAGCCTAGATGAGATACAGCTGTAGATACTCACCTGAACATTCCGCTGGTAAAGCCTAGATGAGATACAGCTGTGGATACTCGGCTAAATTTAACAAAGAGATTCAATTAAATGTTATCATAGCAGAGGATGGTTTCGATCTATCGACCTCTGGGTTATGGGACAAGCACGCTTCCGCTGCGCCACTCTGCTGCTATATAACACAGGGAATCCAGCTGTGGACACTTACCTAAACATCCTCCTGATAAAGCCTAGATGAGATACAGCTGTGGACACTCACCTAAATTTACTGCTGGTAAAGCCTAGATGAGACACAGCTGTGGATACTCACCTAAATTTAACAAAGAGATTCAATTAAATGTTATCCTAGCAGAGGATGGTTTCGATCCATCGACCTCTGGGTTATGGGCCCAGCACGCTTCCGCTGCGCCACTCTGCTGTGACAGAAAACGGGGGACCCAGCTGTGGACACTTACCTAAACATCCTCCTGATAAAGCCTAGATGAGATACAGCTGTGGACACTCACCTAAATTTACTGCTGGTAAAGCCTAGAGGAGATACAGCTGTGTACACTTACCTAAACATCCTCCTGATAAAGCCTAGATGAGATACAGCTGTGGACAGTCACCTAAATTTAACAAAGATATTCAATTAAATGTTATCCTAGCAGAACATGGTTTCGATCCATCGAACTCTGGGTTATGGGCCGAACACGCTTCCGCTGCTCCACTCTGCTGCTATAGAAAACAGGGGATCCAGCTGTGGACACTTACCTAAACATCCTCCTGATAAAGACTAGATGAGATACAGCTGTGGACACTCACCTAAACATCCTTCTGGTAAAGCCTAGATGAGATACAGCTGTAGATACTCAACTAAACATCCTTCTGGTAAAGCCTAGATGAGATACAGCTGTAGATACTCAACTAAACATTCCGCTGGTAAAGCCTAGATGAGATACAGCTGTAGATACTCACCTGAACATTCCGCTGGTAAAGCCTAGATGGGATACAGCTGTGGATACTCACCTAAACATCCTTCTGGTATAGCCTAGATGAGATACAGCTGTAGATACTCAACTAAACATTCCGCTGGTAACGCCTAGATGAGATACAGCTGTAGATACTCAACTAAACATTCTGCTGGTAAAGCCTAGACGAGATCCAGCTGTAGATACTCACCTAAACATCCTTCTGGTAAAGGCTAGACGAGATACAGCTGTAGATACTCACCTGAACAATCCGCTGGTAAAGCCTAGATGAGATACAGCTGTGGATACTCGGCTAAATTTAACAAAGAGATTCAATTAAATGATATCATAGCAGAGGATGGTTTCGATCCATCGACCTCTGGGTTATGGGCCCAGCACGCTTCCGCTGCGCCACTCTGCTGCTATAGAAAACAGGGGAACCAGCTGTGGACACTTACCTAAACATCCTCCTGATACAGCCTAGATGAGATACAGCTGTGGATACTCACCTAAATTTACTGCTGGTAAAGCCTAGATGAGATACAGCTGTGGACACAACTAAAAATCCTGCTGGTAGAGCCTAGATGAGATACAGGTGTAGATACTCAACTAAATTTAACAAAGAGATTCAATTAAATGTTATCCTAGCAGAGGATGGTTTCGATCCATCGACCTCTGGGTTATGGGCCCAGCACGCTTCCGCTGCGCCACTCTGCTGCTATAGAAAAGAGGGGATCCAGCTGTGGACACTTACCTAAACATCCTCCTGATAAAGCCTAGATGAGATACAGCTGTGGACACTCACCTAAATTTACTGCTGGTAAAGCCTAGATGAGATACAGCTGTGGATACTCACCTAAACATCCTTCTGGTAAAGCCTAAATGAGATACAGCTGTAGATACTCACCTGAACATTCCGCTGGTAAAGCCTAGATGAGATACAGCTGTGGACACTCAACTAAATTTACTGCTGGTAAAGCCTAGATGAGATACAGCTGTGGACACTCACCTAAACATCCTTCTGGTAAAGCCTAGATGAGATACAGCTGTAGATACTCAACTAAACATTCCGCTGGTAAAGCCTAGATGAGATACAGCTGTAGATACTCACCTGAACATTCCGCTGACAAAGCCTAGATGAGATACAGCTGTGGATACTCACCTAAATTTAACAAAGAGATTCAATTACATGTTATCCTAGCAGAGGATGGTTTTGATCCATCGACCTCCGGGTTATGGGCCCAGCACGCTTCCGCTGCGCCACTCTGCTGGTATAGAAAACAGGGGATCCAGCTGTGGACACTTACCTAAACATCCTCCTGATAAAGCCTAGATGAGATACAGCTGTGGACACTCACCTAAATTTACTGCTGGTAAAGCCTAGATGAGATACAGCTGTGGATACTCACCTGAACATTCCGCTGGTAAAGCCTAGATGAGATACAACTGTAGATACTCACCTGCTGGTAGAGCCTAGATGAGATACAGCTGTAGATACTCACCTGAACATTCCGCTGGTAAAGCCTAGATGAGATACAGCTGTGGATACTCGGCTAAATTTAACAAAGAGATTCAATTAAATGTTATCATAGCAGAGGATGGTTTCGATCCATCGACCTCTGGGTTATGGGCCCAGCACGCTTCCGCTGCGCCACTCTGCTGCTATATAACACAGGGAATCCAGCTGTGGACACTTACCTAAACATCCTCCTGATAAAGCCTAGATGAGATACAGCTGTGGACACTCACCTAAATTTACTGCTGGTAAAGCCTAGATGAGATACAGCTGTGGATACTCACCTAAATTTAACAAAGAGATTCAATTAAATGTTATCCTAGCAGAGGATGGTTTCGATCCATCGACCTCTGGGTTATGGGCCCAGCACGCTTCCGCTGCGCCACTCTGCTGTGACAGAAAACGGGGGACCCAGCTGTGGACACTTACCTAAACATCCTCCTGATAAAGCCTAGATGAGATACAGCTGTGGACACTCACCTAAATTTACTGCTGGTAAAGCCTAGAGGAGATACAGCTAGGGACACTTACCTAAACATCCTCCTGATAAAGCCTAGATGAGATACAGCTGTGGACAGTCACCTAAATTTAACAAAGATATTCAATTAAATGTTATCCTAGCAGAACATGGTTTCGATCCATCGACCTCTGGGTTATGGGCCGAACACGCTTCTGCTGCTCCACTCTGCTGCTACAGAACACAGGGGATCCAGCTGTGGACACTTACCTAAACATCCTCCTGATAAAGACTAGATGAGATACAGCTGTGGACACTCACCTAAACATCCTTCTGGTAAAGCCTAGATGAGATACAGCTGTAGATACTCAACTAAACATTCCGCTGGTAAAGCCTAGATGAGATACAGCTGTAGATACTCACCTGAACATTCCGCTGATAAAGCCTAGATGGGATACAGCTGTGGATACTCACCTAAATTTAACAAAGAGATTCAATTACATGTTATCCTAGCAGAGGATGGTTTTGATCCATCGACCTCTGGGTTATGGGCCCAGCACGCTTCCGCTGCGCCACTCTGCTGGTATAGAAAACAGGGGATCCAGCTGTGGACACTTACCTAAACATCCTCCTGATAAAGCCTAGATGAGATACAGCTGTGGACACTCACCTAAATTTACTGCTGGTAAAGCCTAGATGAGATACAGCTGTAGATACTCACCTGAACATTCCGCTGGTAAAGCCTAGATGAGATACAGCTGTGGATACTCGGCTAAATTTAACAAAGAGATTCAATTAAATGTTATCATAGCAGAGGATGGTTTCGATCCATCGACCTCTGGGTTATGGGCCCAGCACGCTTCCGCTGCGCCACTCTGCTGCTATATAACACAGGGAATCCAGCTGTGGACACTTACCTAAACATCCTCCTGATAAAGCCTAGATGAGATACAGCTGTGGACACTCACCTAAATTTACTGCTGGTAAAGCCTAGAGGAGATACAGCTGTGGACACTTACCTAAACATCCTCCTGATAAAGCCTAGATGAGATACAGCTGTGGACAGTCACCTAAATTTAACAAAGATATTCAATTAAATGTTATCCTAGCAGAACATGGTTTCGATCCATCGACCTCTGGGTTAAGGGCCGAACACGCTTCCGCTGCTCCACTCTGCTGCTACAAAACACAGGGGATCCAGCTGTGGACACTTACCTAAACATCCTCCTGATAAAGACTAGATGAGATACAGCTGTGGACACTCACCTAAACATCCTTCTGGTAAAGCCTAGATGAGATACAGCTGTAGATACTCAACTAAACATCCTTCTGGTAAAGCCTAGATGAGATACAGCTGTAGATACTCAACTAAACATTCCGCTGGTAAAGCCTAGATGAGATACAGCTGTAGATACTCACCTGAACATTCCGCTGATAAAGCCTAGATGGGATACAGCTGTGGATACTCACCTAAACATCCTTCTGGTAAAGGCTAGACGAGATACAGCTGTGGATACTCGGCTAAATTTAACAAAGAGATTCAATTAAATGATATCATAGCAGAGGATGGATTCGATCCATCAACCTCTGGGTTATGGGCCCAGCACGCTTCCGCTGCGCCACTCTGCTGCTATAGAAAACAGGGGAACCAGCTGTGGACACTTACCTAAACATCCTCCTGATACAGCCTAGATGAGATACAGCTGTGGATACTCACCTAAATTTACTGCTGGTAAAGCCTAGATGAGATACAGCTGTGGACACAACTAAAAATCCTGCTGGTAGAGCCTAGATGAGATACAGGTGTAGAAACGCAACTAAATTTAACAAAGAGATTCAATTAAATGTTATCCTAGCAGAGGATGGTTTCGATCCATCGACCTCTGGGTCATGGGCCCAGCACGCCTCCGCTGCGCCACTCTGCTGCTATAGAAAAGAGGGGATCCAGCTGTGGACACTTACCTAAACATCCTCCTGATAAAGCCTAGATGAGATACAGCTGTGGACACTCACCTAAATTTACTGCTGGTAAAGCCTAGATGAGATACAGCTGTGGATACTCACCTAAACATCCTTCTGGTAAAGCCTAGATGAGATACAGCTGTAGATACTCACCTGAACATTCCGCTGACAAAGCCTAGATGAGATACAGCTGTGGATACTCACCTAAATTTAACAAAGAGATTCAATTACATGTTATCCTAGCAGAGGATGGTTTTGATCCATCGACCTCTGGGTTATGGGCCCAGCACGCTTCCGCTGCGCCACTCTGCTGGTATAGAAAACAGGGGATCCAGCTGTGGACACTTACCTAAACATCCTCCTGATAAAGCCTAGATGAGATACAGCTGTGGACACTCACCTAAATTTACTGCTGGTAAAGCCTAGATGAGATACAGCTGTGGATACTCACCTAAACATCCTTCTGGTATAGCCTAGATGAGATACAGCTGTAGATACTCACCTGAACATTCCGCTGGTAAAGCCTAGATGAGATACAACTGTAGATACTCACCTAAATTTACTGCTGGTAAAGCCTAGATGAGATACAGCTGTGGACACTCACCTAAACATCCTTCTGGTAAAGCCTAAATGAGATACAGCTGTAGATACTCAACTAAACATTCCGCTGGTAAAGCCTAGATGAGATACAGCTGTGGATACTCGGCTAAATTTAACAAAGAGATTCAATTAAATGATATCATAGCAGAGGATGGTTTCGATCCATCGACCTCTGGGTTATGGGCCCAGCACGCTTCCGCTGCGCCACTCTGCTGCTATAGAAAACAGGGGAACCAGCTGTGGACACTTACCTAAACATCCTCCTGATACAGCCTAGATGAGATACAGCTGTGGATACTAACCTAAATTTACTGCTGGTAAAGCCTAGATGAGATACAGCTGTGGACACAACTAAAAATCCTGCTGGTAGAGCCTAGATGAGATACAGCTGTGGATACTCGGCTAAATTTAACAAAGAGATTCAATTAAATGTTATCATAGCAGAGGATGGTTTCGATCCATCGACCTCTGGGTTATGGGCCCAGCACGCTTCCGCTGCGCCACTCTGCTGCTATATAACACAGGGAATCCAGCTGTGGACACTTACCTAAACATCCTCCTGATAAAGCCTAGATGAGATACAGCTGTGGACACTCACCTAAATTTACTGCTGGTAAAGCCTAGATGAGATACAGCTGTGGATACTCACCTAAATTTAACAAAGAGATTCAATTAAATGTTATCCTAGCAGAGGATGGTTTCGATCCATCGACCTCTGGGTTATGGGCCCAGCACGCTTCCGCTGCGCCACTCTGCTGTGACAGAAAACGGGGGACCCAGCTGTGGACACTTACCTAAACATCCTCCTGATAAAGCCTAGATGAGATACAGCTGTGGACACTCACCTAAATTTACTGCTGGTAAAGCCTAGAGGAGATACAGCTGTGGACACTTACCTAAACATCCTCCTGATAAAGCCTAGATGAGATACAGCTGTGGACAGTCACCTAAATTTAACAAAGATATTCAATTAAATGTTATCCTAGCAGAACATGGTTTCGATCCATCGACCTCTGGGTTAAGGGCCGAACACGCTTCCGCTGCTCCACTCTGCTGCTACAAAACACAGGGGATCCAGCTGTGGACACTTACCTAAACATCCTCCTGATAAAGACTAGATGAGATACAGCTGTGGACACTCACCTAAACATCCTTCTGGTAAAGCCTAGATGAGATACAGCTGTAGATACTCAACTAAACATCCTTCTGGTAAAGCCTAGATGAGATACAGCTGTAGATACTCAACTAAACATTCCGCTGGTAAAGCCTAGATGAGATACAGCTGTAGATACTCACCTGAACATTCCGCTGATAAAGCCTAGATGGGATACAGCTGTGGATACTCACCTAAACATCCTTCTGGTAAAGGCTAGACGAGATACAGCTGTGGATACTCGGCTAAATTTAACAAAGAGATTCAATTAAATGATATCATAGCAGAGGATGGATTCGATCCATCAACCTCTGGGTTATGGGCCCAGCACGCTTCCGCTGCGCCACTCTGCTGCTATAGAAAACAGGGGAACCAGCTGTGGACACTTACCTAAACATCCTCCTGATACAGCCTAGATGAGATACAGCTGTGGATACTCACCTAAATTTACTGCTGGTAAAGCCTAGATGAGATACAGCTGTGGACACAACTAAAAATCCTGCTGGTAGAGCCTAGATGAGATACAGGTGTAGAAACGCAACTAAATTTAACAAAGAGATTCAATTAAATGTTATCCTAGCAGAGGATGGTTTCGATCCATCGACCTCTGGGTTATGGGCCCAGCACGCCTCCGCTGCGCCACTCTGCTGCTATAGAAAAGAGGGGATCCAGCTGTGGACACTTACCTAAACATCCTCCTGATAAAGCCTAGATGAGATACAGCTGTGGACACTCACCTAAATTTACTGCTGGTAAAGCCTAGATGAGATACAGCTGTGGATACTCACCTAAACATCCTTCTGGTAAAGCCTAGATGAGATACAGCTGTAGATACTCACCTGAACATTCCGCTGACAAAGCCTAGATGAGATACAGCTGTGGATACTCACCTAAATTTAACAAAGAGATTCAATTACATGTTATCCTAGCAGAGGATGGTTTTGATCCATCGACCTCTGGGTTATGGGCCCAGCACGCTTCCGCTGCGCCACTCTGCTGGTATAGAAAACAGGGGATCCAGCTGTGGACACTTACCTAAACATCCTCCTGATAAAGCCTAGATGAGATACAGCTGTGGACACTCACCTAAATTTACTGCTGGTAAAGCCTAGATGAGATACAGCTGTGGATACTCACCTAAACATCCTTCTGGTATAGCCTAGATGAGATACAGCTGTAGATACTCACCTGAACATTCCGCTGGTAAAGCCTAGATGAGATACAACTGTAGATACTCACCTAAATTTACTGCTGGTAAAGCCTAGATGAGATACAGCTGTGGACACTCACCTAAACATCCTTCTGGTAAAGCCTAAATGAGATACAGCTGTAGATACTCAACTAAACATTCCGCTGGTAAAGCCTAGATGAGATACAGCTGTGGATACTCGGCTAAATTTAACAAAGAGATTCAATTAAATGATATCATAGCAGAGGATGGTTTCGATCCATCGACCTCTGGGTTATGGGCCCAGCACGCTTCCGCTGCGCCACTCTGCTGCTATAGAAAACAGGGGAACCAGCTGTGGACACTTACCTAAACATCCTCCTGATACAGCCTAGATGAGATACAGCTGTGGATACTAACCTAAATTTACTGCTGGTAAAGCCTAGATGAGATACAGCTGTGGACACAACTAAAAATCCTGCTGGTAGAGCCTAGATGAGATACAGCTGTGGATACTCGGCTAAATTTAACAAAGAGATTCAATTAAATGTTATCATAGCAGAGGATGGTTTCGATCCATCGACCTCTGGGTTATGGGCCCAGCACGCTTCCGCTGCGCCACTCTGCTGCTATATAACACAGGGAATCCAGCTGTGGACACTTACCTAAACATCCTCCTGATAAAGCCTAGATGAGATACAGCTGTGGACACTCACCTAAATTTACTGCTGGTAAAGCCTAGATGAGATACAGCTGTGGATACTCACCTAAATTTAACAAAGAGATTCAATTAAATGTTATCCTAGCAGAGGATGGTTTCGATCCATCGACCTCTGGGTTATGGGCCCAGCACGCTTCCGCTGCGCCACTCTGCTGTGACAGAAAACGGGGGACCCAGCTGTGGACACTTACCTAAACATCCTCCTGATAAAGCCTAGATGAGATACAGCTGTGGACACTCACCTAAATTTACTGCTGGTAAAGCCTAGAGGAGATACAGCTGTGGACACTTACCTAAACATCCTTCTGATAAAGCCTAGATGAGATACAGCTGTGGACAGTCACCTAAATTTAACAAAGATATTCAATTAAATGTTATCCTAGCAGAACATGGTTTCGATCCATCGAACTCTGGGTTATGGGCCGAACACGCTTCCGCTGCTCCACTCTGCTGCTATAGAAAACAGGGGAACCAGCTGTGGACACTTACCTAAACATCCTCCTGATACAGCCTAGATGAGATACAGCTGTGGATACTCACCTAAATTTACTGCTGGTAAAGCCTAGATGAGATACAGCTGTGGACACAACTAAAAATCCTGCTGGTAGAGCCTAGATGAGATACAGGTGTAGATACTCAACTAAATTTAACAAAGAGATTCAATTAAATGTTATCCTAGCAGAGGATGGTTTCGATCCATCGACCTCTGGGTTATGGGCCCAGCACGCTTCCGCTGCGCCACTCTGCTGCTATAGAAAAGAGGGGATCCAGCTGTGGACACTTACCTAAACATCCTCCTGATAAAGCCTAGATGAGATACAGGTGTGGACACTCACCTAAATTTACTGCTGGTAAAGCCTAGATGAGATACAGCTGTGGATACTCACCTAAACATCCTTCTGGTAAAGCCTAAATGAGATACAGCTGTAGATACTCACCTGAACATTCCACTGGTAAAGCCTAGATGAGATACAGCTGTGGATACTCACCTAAATTTAACAAAGAGATTCAATTAAATGTTATCCTAGCAGAGGATGTTTTCGATCCATCTACCTCTGGGTTATGGGCCCAGCACGCTTCCGCTGCGCCACTCTGCTGGTATAGAAAACAGGGGATCCAGCTGTGGACACTTACCTAAACATCCTCCTGATAAAGCCTAGATGAGATACAGCTGTGGACACTCAACTAAATTTACTGCTGGTAAAGCCTAGATGAGATACAGCTGTGGACACTCACCTAAACATCCTTCTGGTAAAGCCTAGATGAGATACAGCTGTAGATACTCAACTAAACATTCCGCTGGTAAAGCCTAGATGAGATACAGCTGTAGATACTCACCTGAACATTCCGCTGACAAAGCCTAGATGAGATACAGCTGTGGATACTCACCTAAATTTAACAAAGAGATTCTATTACATGTTATCCTAGCAGAGGATGGTTTTGATCCATCGACCTCTGGGTTATGGGCCCAGCACGCTTCCGCTGCGCCACTCTGCTGGTATAGAAAACAGGGGATCCAGCTGTGGACACTTACCTAAACATCCTCCTGATGAAGCCTAGATGAGATACAGCTGTGGACACTCACCTAAATTTACTGCTGGTAAAGCCTAGATGAGATACAGCTGTGGACACTCACCTAAATTTACTGCTGGTAAAGCCTAGATGAGATACAGCTGTGGATACTCACCTAAATTTAACAAAGAGATTCAATTAAATGTTATCCTAGCAGAGGATGGTTTCGATCCATCGACCTCTGGGTTATGGGCCCAGCACGCTTCCGCTGCGCCACTCTGCTGTGACAGAAAACGGGGGACCCAGCTGTGGACACTTACCTAAACATCCTCCTGATAAAGCCTAGATGAGATACAGCTGTGGACACTCACCTAAATTTACTGCTGGTAAAGCCTAGAGGAGATACAGCTGTGGACACTTACCTAAACATCCTTCTGATAAAGCCTAGATGAGATACAGCTGTGGACAGTCACCTAAATTTAACAAAGATATTCAATTAAATGTTATCCTAGCAGAACATGGTTTCGATCCATCGAACTCTGGGTTATGGGCCGAACACGCTTCCGCTGCTCCACTCTGCTGCTATAGAAAACAGGGGAACCAGCTGTGGACACTTACCTAAACATCCTCCTGATACAGCCTAGATGAGATACAGCTGTGGATACTCACCTAAATTTACTGCTGGTAAAGCCTAGATGAGATACAGCTGTGGACACAACTAAAAATCCTGCTGGTAGAGCCTAGATGAGATACAGGTGTAGATACTCAACTAAATTTAACAAAGAGATTCAATTAAATGTTATCCTAGCAGAGGATGGTTTCGATCCATCGACCTCTGGGTTATGGGCCCAGCACGCTTCCGCTGCGCCACTCTGCTGCTATAGAAAAGAGGGGATCCAGCTGTGGACACTTACCTAAACATCCTCCTGATAAAGCCTAGATGAGATACAGCTGTGGACACTCACCTAAATTTACTGCTGGTAAAGCCTAGATGAGATACAGCTGTGGATACTCACCTAAACATCCTTCTGGTAAAGCCTAAATGAGATACAGCTGTAGATACTCACCTGAACATTCCACTGGTAAAGCCTAGATGAGATACAGCTGTGGATACTCACCTAAATTTAACAAAGAGATTCAATTAAATGTTATCCTAGCAGAGGATGTTTTCGATCCATCTACCTCTGGGTTATGGGCCCAGCACGCTTCCGCTGCGCCACTCTGCTGGTATAGAAAACAGGGGATCCAGCTGTGGACACTTACCTAAACATCCTCCTGATAAAGCCTAGATGAGATACAGCTGTGGACACTCAACTAAATTTACTGCTGGTAAAGCCTAGATGAGATACAGCTGTGGACACTCACCTAAACATCCTTCTGGTAAAGCCTAGATGAGATACAGCTGTAGATACTCAACTAAACATTCCGCTGGTAAAGCCTAGATGAGATACAGCTGTAGATACTCACCTGAACATTCCGCTGACAAAGCCTAGATGAGATACAGCTGTGGATACTCACCTAAATTTAACAAAGAGATTCAATTACATGTTATCCTAGCAGAGGATGGTTTTGATCCATCGACCTCTGGGTTATGGGCCCAGCACACTTCCGCTGCGCCACTCTGCTGGTATAGAAAACAGGGGATCCAGCTGTGGACACTTACCTAAACATCCTCCTGATGAAGCCTAGATGAGATACAGCTGTGGACACTCACCTAAATTTACTGCTGGTAAAGCCTAGATGAGATACAGCTGTGGATACTCACCTAAACATCCTTCTGGTATAGCCTAGATGAGATACAGCTGTAGATACTCACCTGAACATTCCGCTGGTAAAGCCTAGATGAGATACAACTGTAGATACTCACCTGCTGGTAGAGCCTAGATGAGATACAGCTGTAGATACTCACCTGAACATTCCGCTGGTAAAGCCTAGATGAGATACAGCTGTGGATACTCGGCTAAATTTAACAAAGAGATTCAATTAAATGTTATCATAGCAGAGGATGGTTTCGATCCATCGACCTCTGGGTTATGGGCCCAGCACGCTTCCGCTGCGCCACTCTGCTGCTATATAACACAGGGAATCCAGCTGTGGACACTTACCTAAACATCCTCCTGATAAAGCCTAGATGAGATACAGCTGTGGACACTCACCTAAATTTACTGCTGGTAAAGCCTAGATGAGATACAGCTGTGGATACTCACCTAAATTTAACAAAGAGATTCAATTAAATGTTATCCTAGCAGAGGATGGTTTCGATCCATCGACCTCTGGGTTATGGGCCCAGCACGCTTCCGCTGCGCCACTCTGCTGTGACAGAAAACGGGGGACCCAGCTGTGGACACTTACCTAAACATCCTCCTGATAAAGCCTAGATGAGATACAGCTGTGGACACTCACCTAAATTTACTGCTGGTAAAGCCTAGAGGAGATACAGCTGTGGACACTTACCTAAACATCCTTCTGATAAAGCCTAGATGAGATACAGCTGTGGACAGTCACCTAAATTTAACAAAGATATTCAATAAATGTTATCCTAGCAGAACATGGTTTCGATCCATCGAACTCTGGGTTATGGGCCGAACACGCTTCCGCTGCTCCACTCTGCTGCTATAGAAAACAGGGGAACCAGCTGTGGACACTTACCTAAACATCCTCCTGATACAGCCTAGATGAGATACAGCTGTGGATACTCACCTAAATTTACTGCTGGTAAAGCCTAGATGAGATACAGCTGTGGACACAACTAAAAATCCTGCTGGTAGAGCCTAGATGAGATACAGGTGTAGATACTCAACTAAATTTAACAAAGAGATTCAATTAAATGTTATCCTAGCAGAGGATGGTTTCGATCCATCGACCTCTGGGTTATGGGCCCAGCACGCTTCCGCTGCGCCACTCTGCTGCTATAGAAAAGAGGGGATCCAGCTGTGGACACTTACCTAAACATCCTCCTGATAAAGCCTAGATGAGATACAGCTGTGGACACTCACCTAAATTTACTGCTGGTAAAGCCTAGATGAGATACAGCTGTGGATACTCACCTAAACATCCTTCTGGTAAAGCCTAAATGAGATACAGCTGTAGATACTCACCTGAACATTCCACTGGTAAAGCCTAGATGAGATACAGCTGTGGATACTCACCTAAATTTAACAAAGAGATTCAATTAAATGTTATCCTAGCAGAGGATGTTTTCGATCCATCGACCTCTGGGTTATGGGCCCAGCACGCTTCCGCTGCGCCACTCTGCTGGTATAGAAAACAGGGGATCCAGCTGTGGACACTTACCTAAACATCCTCCTGATAAAGCCTAGATGAGATACAGCTGTGGACACTCAACTAAATTTACTGCTGGTAAAGCCTAGATGAGATACAGCTGTGGACACTCACCTAAACATCCTTCTGGTAAAGCCTAGATGAGATACAGCTGTAGATACTCAACTAAACATTCCGCTGGTAAAGCCTAGATGAGATACAGCTGTAGATACTCACCTGAACATTCCGCTGACAAAGCCTAGATGAGATACAGCTGTGGATACTCACCTAAATTTAACAAAGAGATTCAATTACATGTTATCCTAGCAGAGGATGGTTTTGATCCATCGACCTCTGGGTTATGGGCCCAGCACGCTTCCGCTGCGCCACTCTGCTGGTATAGAAAACAGGGGATCCAGCTGTGGACACTTACCTAAACATCCTCCTGATGAAGTCTAGATGAGATACAGCTGTGGACACTCACCTAAATTTACTGCTGGTAAAGCCTAGATGAGATACAGCTGTGGATACTCACCTAAACATCCTTCTGGTATAGCCTAGATGAGATCCAGCTGTAGATACTCACCTGAACATTCCGCTGGTAAAGCCTAGATGAGATACAACTGTAGATACTCACCTGCTGGTAGAGCCTAGATGAGATACAGCTGTAGATACTCACCTGAACATTCCGCTGGTAAAGCCTAGATGAGATACAGCTGTGGATACTCGGCTAAATTTAACAAAGAGATTCAATTAAATGTTATCATAGCAGAGGATGGTTTCGCTCCATCGACCTCTGGGTTATGGGACCAGCACGCTTCCGCTGCGCCACTCTGCTGCTATAGAACACAGGGGATCCAGCTGTGGACACTTACCTAAACATCCTCCGGATAATGCCTAGATGAGATACAGCTGTGGACACTCACCTAAATTTACTGCTGGTAAAGCCTAGATGAGATACAGCTGTGGATACTGACCTAAATTTAACAAAGAGATTCAATTAAATGTTATCCTAGCAGAGGATGGTTTCGATCCATCGACCTCTGGGTTATGGGCCCAGCACGCTTCCGCTGCGCCACTCTGCTGTTACAGAAAATGGGGGACCCAGCTGTGGACACTTACCTAAACATCCTCCTGATAAAGCCTAGATGAGATACAGCTGTGGACACTCACCTAAATTTACTGCTGGTAAAGCCTAGATGAGATACAGCTGTGGACACTCACCTAAACATTCCGCTGGTAAAGCCTAGACGAGATACAGCTGTAGATACTCACCTAAACATCCTTCTGGTATAGCGTAGATGAGATACAGCTGTGGACACTTACCTAAACATCCTCCTGATAAAGCCTAGATGAGATACAGCTGTGGATACTCACCTAAATTTAACAAAGAGATTCAATTAAATGTTATCCTAGCAGAGGATGTTTTCGATCCATCGACCTCTGGGTTAAGGGCCCAGCACGCTTCCGCTGCGCCACTCTGCAGTTACAGAAAACGGGGGACCCAGCTGTGGACACTTACCTAAACATCCTCCTGATAAAGCCTAGGTGAGATACTGCTGTGGACACTCACCTAAATTTACTGCTGGTAAAGCCTAGATGAGATACAGCTGTGGACACTCACCTAAACATTCCGCTGGTAAAGCCTAGACGAGATACAGCTTCAGATACTCACCTAAACATCCTTCTGGTATAGCCTAGATGAGATAAAGCTGTGGACACTTACCTAAACATCCTACTGATAAAGCCTAGATGAGATACAGCTGTGGACACTCACCTAAATTTAACAAAGAGATTCAATTAAATGTTATCCTAGCAGAACATGGTTTCGATCCATCGACCTCTAGGTTATGGGCCCAGCACGCTTCCGCTGCGCCACTCTGCTGCTATAGCACACAGGGGATCCAGCTGTGGACACTTACCTAAACATCCTCCGGATAATGCCTAGATGAGATACAGCTGTGGACACTCACCTAAATTTACTGCTGGTAAAGCCTAGATGAGATACAGCTGTGGATACTGACCTAAATTTAACAAAGAGATTCAATTAAATGTTATCCTAGCAGAGGATGGTTTCGATCCATCGACCTCTGGGTTATGGGCCCAGCACGCTTCCGCTGCGCCACTCTGCTGTTACAGAAAATGGGGGACCCAGCTGTGGACACTTACCTAAACATCCTCCTGATAAAGCCTAGATGAGATACAGCTGTGGACACTCACCTAAATTTACTGCTGGTAAAGCCTAGATGAGATACAGCTGTGGACACTCACCTAAACATTCCGCTGGTAAAGCCTAGACGAGATACAGCTGTAGATACTCACCTAAACATCCTTCTGGTATAGCCTAGATGAGATACAGCTGTGGACACTTACCTAAACATCCTCCTGATAAAGCCTAGATGAGATACAGCTGTGGATACTCACCTAAATTTAACAAAGAGATTCAATTAAATGTTATCCTAGCAGAGGATGTTTTCGATCCATCGACCTCTGGGTTAAGGGCCCAGCACGCTTCCGCTGCGCCACTCTGCAGTTACAGAAAACGGGGGACCCAGCTGTGGACACTTACCTAAACATCCTCCTGATAAAGCCTAGGTGAGATACTGCTGTGGACACTCACCTAAATTTACTGCTGGTAAAGCCTAGATGAGATACAGCTGTGGACACTCACCTAAACATTCCGCTGGTAAAGCCTAGACGAGATACAGCTGTAGATACTCACCTAAACATCCTTCTGGTATAGCCTAGATGAGATACAGCTGTGGACACTCACCTAAATTTACTGCTGGTAAAGCCTAGATGAGATACAGCTGTGGATACTGACCTAAATTTAACAAAGAGATTCAATTAAATGTTATCCTAGCAGAGGATGGTTTCGATCCATCGACCTCTGGGTTATGGGCCCAGCACGCTTCCGCTGCGCCACTCTGCTGTTACAGAAAATGGGGGACCCAGCTGTGGACACTTACCTAAACATCCTCCTGATAAAGCCTAGATGAGATACAGCTGTGGACACTCACCTAAATTTACTGCTGGTAAAGCCTAGATGAGATACAGCTGTGGACACTCACCTAAACATTCCGCTGGTAAAGCCTAGACGAGATACAGCTGTAGATACTCACCTAAACATCCTTCTGGTATAGCCTAGATGAGATACAGCTGTGGACACTTACCTAAACATCCTCCTGATAAAGCCTAGATGAGATACAGCTGTGGATACTCACCTAAATTTAACAAAGAGATTCAATTAAATGTTATCCTAGCAGAGGATGTTTTCGATCCATCGACCTCTGGGTTAAGGGCCCAGCACGCTTCCGCTGCGCCACTCTGCAGTTACAGAAAACGGGGGACCCAGCTGTGGACACTTACCTAAACATCCTCCTGATAAAGCCTAGGTGAGATACTGCTGTGGACACTCACCTAAATTTACTGCTGGTAAAGCCTAGATGAGATACAGCTGTGGACACTCACCTAAACATTCCGCTGGTAAAGCCTAGACGAGATACAGCTGTAGATACTCACCTAAACATCCTTCTGGTATAGCCTAGATGAGATAAAGCTGTGGACACTTACCTAAACATCCTACTGATAAAGCCTAGATGAGATACAGCTGTGGACACTCACCTAAATTTAACAAAGAGATTCAATTAAATGTTATCCTAGCAGAACATGGTTTCGATCCATCGACCTCTAGGTTATGGGCCCAGCACGCTTCCGCTGCGCCACTCTGCTGCTATAGAAAACAGGGGATCCAGCTGTGGACACTTACCTAAACATCCTCCTGATAAAGCCTAGATGAGATACAGCTGTGGACACTCACCTAAACATCCTTCTGGTAAAGCTACGGTCACACCGGGCTTTGTGTGTGCGAAATTCTGTCGTGCGGCGCTGCGAAAAGGGGCGGGATTAAACAAGATGATTAGACATTAAAAAAGCGAGCGATAGCTCCATGTTTTAAATTTCTGTCCAGAGAGGTCCTGTTTTGATCCTCGATTGGTCTCACGCAGACAAGTGATGCGATTTCGCAGGTTAGAGTTCACCAAGCTTGAACTTTGCACCCAGCGAACAGCGAAACTTAACGCATGACCCCGCGTTTCCGGTCTGACGCATTTGCGTGCGTATGAATGGAAGTCTATGGGAGGAAAAGTCAAGTGTGACCGCACCTTAAAGCCTAGATGAGATACAGCTGTAGATACTTAACTAAACATTCCGCTGGTAAAGCCTAGATGAGATACAGCTGTAGATACTCACCTGAACATTCCGCTGATAAAGCCTAGATGAGATACAGCTGTGGACACTCACCTAAACATTCCGCTGATAAAGTCTGGATGAGATACAGCTGTGGATCCTCACCTAAAAATCCTGCTGGTAGAGCCTAGATGAGATACAGCTTTGGATACTCACCTAAACATCCTTCTGGTAAAGCCTAGATGAGATACAGCTGTGGATACTCACCTAAATTTACTGCTGGTAAAGCCTGGATGAGATACAGCTGTGGACACACACCTAAATTTACTGCTGGTAAAGCCTAGATGAGACACAGCTGTAGAAACTCACCTAAACATCCTTCTGGTAAAGCCTAGATGAGATACAGCTGTAGATACTCACCTGAACATTCCGCTGGTAAAGCCTAGATGAGATACAGCTGTAGATACTCAACTAAACATTCCACTGGTAACGCCTAGATGAGATAGAGCTGTGGATACTCACCTAAATTTACTGCTGGTAAAGCCTGGATGAGATACTCGGCTAAATTTAACAAAGAGATTCAATTAAATGTTATCATAGCAGAGCAGTGTTGTGCAAGTTACTTCCAAACTGTAATACATTACAGATTACTTATTACTGTGATTTAAAAGTAATCCCTTACCTTACAATATTACTGTCTCAAAATTGTAATATGTTACATTACTCTTATATTACTTTTTAGTTACTTTCACCAAAATAACTACAGAATTAGAACTTAACATTCTAAAATGACTAAATGTACTGCAGAGCATTTTACATCCAGTAGAAAGCGATATGATGTAGCAGAATGACGTGACCTATCCAGGCTACTAACAATATAGTATATATTTGGCAACGTGAAGGCTCAAGACAATGCAAGAAAGGATAAGAGCCAGAATCACAAATGATCAAAGTCTGTTGAAAGTATGGTAAAGGTAAAGTGATTATCTGGCAATATCTGTGAATAGCTTGGCTATTTTCATATTAGACACAACAGGCCTATATGTAAACTCCAATGCTATGACGAGATGCATTTTTTTTCTTAATCTTGCCATTATTCTATTCACTTTAAATTCAGGTTCACAACACAAAACTGTCATGCACAAAGTGAGCATGATGAACAGCTTTCTCAATATAATGTTCGTGCACCGATTTCCTCTGTGGACAAAACTGCTTGTGAGCTCTCAAATATACGCTGCTCGCGTGCAAATTTTCTCATGCTCTCTCAAATATGCACTGCTCACGCACAAAATTTCTTGTGCGCTCACAGTACACTACTCGCTCAGTGAGATTATATGCAGACTCACAATTTGTGTCTTGTGTTCCCTCTTCCTTTCATGCTTTTTGATATAATTTATATTTGTACACTATTTATTAACAATAACCAAAATACTAAAATAGACTTACATATACATTTTTTAATCTAATCCACTATAACCTTTTTTGTTGTTTGTTATATGATGAAATATTTCCAATTTCAAACACTTAAGACACAGAGGAAAGAAGTTGAATGCAAAGAATACATTTTTAAAAAACATTTATTAAACATCCAAAAGGTGCACCATACTAATCAAATAAAACAACATTTAAACAAAAATATAACGAATGCAAGCAGAAATGTAACCGATAAAAATAGGGGAAAACTTGATGAGGTATTATAGCCTACTGAACTATTCACTCCTCAAATTAATCTCACTATCAATCCCATTTTATCATGGCAACTAAAACAAATTATACACGTCTCTGTTGTCTTCCACATTGCTGATGAGATTGTGGAGGACATTTTCCCTGTCATGTACAGTGTTTTGAACAGTTCTACGGTAAAGTACTTCAATTAATCAGTTGTGCTAATACTAGTTGCTATGGTAACACAAGCGTAATATAAACAAATTACCCAGTGCTGTAGTTTTTTTTTTTACAATATAGGGTATACTGTACTACAATTCACCACACTTTACTGTAGTAAAACTACACTTTGTATTTCATTTTATCAGTTCACTATTCTTAATACTACAGTATGCTGAAGCATTCATTAACAAATTGTAAATACTAGCCTAAAACATAGGCAGTATATCTAACACTCAAAAACACAAGTATTTATTATAGAATTTATCATAACCTTTTAGTGTTTCGTGTATTGCTAATAAATACTGTAGCAATATATAAACCATATCAACATTCTTGGGATAACCAATTGAACAGGAGGATCTCTGGAGAGCAAAAGCACGAAAAGAAGAGGAAACACGAGGTACAAATTGTGAGTCTGCATCATCTGACGGAGCCAGAGCAGATCATTCGCACGTGAGCAGCCGTGTTTTGAGTGCATGCGACTGCGGAAAAAAAATTGCGGTCGAGTTGTCCACGAACAGAGAATTACATGAATGCGCTCTTGTAAAACTGCGCTTACGACTGTTGTCAGTGAAATAACGCCATATGCACATACGTCCATCTCGCGAATGTACTGTCTTCTGCTCATCTATTTTGCTGCTCTTCCGCTGGACGTCAGGGCTTGACCTTACTGTGAACCGGGCTGAGCCAATAGCCTCGGACCTCGAGCTCAGAGTCTGAAATCATTCTGCGTTCAAAGTAAAAAAGTTCCAATAGCCAGAGGGATATTGATGACAACACGCGCATATATTCACTAACCACGAACAGAAAATAGAACTTACTTGCGGTATTTTTTATTTGGTAATGTCTTGCGGGCGAAAAGTTTGTTGTAACGCACGCGTTACTGAACATGTACCGAGTAAAATATTACTGAAAATGTATAAGTAATGCCTTACACTACTGCGTTACAGGAAAATGTAATACATTACTGTAATACATTACTTTTGTAACGCATTACTCCCAACACTGTAGCAGAGGATGGTTTCGATCCATCAACCTCTGGGTTATGGGCCCAGCACGCTTCCGCTGCGCCACTCTGCTGCTATAGAAAACAGGGGATCCAGCTGTGGACACTTACCTAAACATCCTTCTGGTAAAGCCTAGATGAGATACAGCTGTGGACACTCACCTAAACATCCTTCTGGTAAAGCCTAGATGAGATACAGCTGTAGATACTCAACTAAACATCCTTCTGGTAAAGCCCAGATGAGATACAGCTGTGGATACTCACCTACATTTAACAAAGAGATTCAATTAAATTTTATCCTAGCAGAGAATGGTTTCGATGCATCGACCTCTGGGTTATGGGCCGAACACGCTTCCGCTGCTCCACTCTGCTGCTATAGAAAACATGGGATCCAGCTGTGAACACTTACCTAAACATCCTCCTGATAAAGCCTAGATGAGATACAGCTGTGGACACTCACCTAAATTTACTGTTGGTAAAGCCTAGTTCAGATACAGCTGTGGACACTCACCTGAACATTCCGCTGATAAAGCCTGGATGAGATACAGCTGTGGACACTCACCTAAAAATCCTGCTGGTAGAGCCTAGATGAGATACAGCTGTAGATACTCACCTGAACATTCCGCTGGTAAAGCCTAGATGAGATACAGCTGTAGATACTCACCTGAACATTCCGCTGGTAAAGCCTAGATGAGATACAGCTGTAGATACTCAACTAAACATTCCGCTGGTAAAGCCTAGATGAGATACAGCTGTGGATACTCACCTAAACATCCTTCTGGTAAAGCCTAGATGAGATACAGCTGTGGATACTCACCTAAATTTACTGCTGGTAAAGCCTGGATGAGATACAGCTGTTGACACTCACCTAAAAATCCTGCTGGTAGAGCCTAGATGAGATACAGCTGTGGATACTCACCTAAACATCCTTCTGGTATAGCATAGATGAGATACAGCTGTAGATACTCAACTAAACATTCCGCTGGTAAAGCCTAGATGAGATACAGCTGTGGATACTCACCTAAATTTACTGCTGGTAAAGCCTGGATGAGATACTCGGCTAAATTTAACAAAGAGATTCAATTAAATGTTATCATAGCAGAGGATGGTTTCGATCCATCGACCTCTGGGTTATGGGCCCAGCACGCTTCCGCTGCGCCACTCTGCTGCTATAGAAAACAGGGGATCCAGCTGTGGACACTTACCTAAACATTCTCCTGATAAAGCCTAGGTGAGATACAGCTGTGGACACTCACCTAAAATTACTGCTGGTAAAGCCTAGATGAGATATAGCTGTGGACACACCTAAAAATCCTGCTGGTAGAGCCTAGATGAGATACAGCTGTGGATACTCACCTAAATTTAACAAAGAGATTCAATTAAATGTTATCCTAGCAGAGGATGGTTTCGATCCATCGACCTCTGGGTTATGGGCCCAGCACGCTTCCACTGCGCAACTCTGCTGCTATAGAAAACAGGGGATCCAGCTGTGGACACTTACCTAAACATTCTCCTGATAAAGCCTAGATGAGATACAGCTGTGGACACTCACCTAAATTTACTGCTGGTAAAGCCTAGATGAGATACAGCTGTGGACACTCACCTAAATTTACTGCTGGTAAAGCCTAGATGAGATACAGCTGTGGATACTCACCTAAACATCCTTCTGGTATAGCCTAGATGAGATACAGCTGTGGACACTTACCTAAACATCCTCCTGATAAAGCCTAGATGAGATACAGCTGTGGACACTCACCTAAATTTAACAAAGAGATTCAATTAAATGTTATCCTAGCAGAACATGGTTTCGATCCGTCGACCTCTGGGTTATGGGCCCAGCACGCTTCCGCTGCGCCACTCTGCCGCTATAGAAAACAGGGGATCCAGCTGTGGACACTTACCTAAACATCCTCCTGATAAAGCCTAGATAAGATACAGCTGTGGACACTCACCTAAACATCCTTCTGGTAAAGCCTAGATGAGATACAGCTGTAGATACTCAACTAAACATCCTTCTGGTAAAGCCTAGATGAGATACAGCTGTAGATACTCAACTAAACATTCCGCTGGTAAAGCCTAGATGAGATACAGCTGTAAATACTCAACTAAACATTCCGCTGGTAAAGCCTGGATGAGATACAGCTGTGGATACTCACCTAAATTTACTGCTGGTAAAGCCTAGTTCAGATATAGCTGTGGACACACCTAAAAATCCTGCTGGTAGAGCCTAGATGAGATACAGCTGTGGATACTCACCTAAATTTAACAAAGAGATTCAATTAAATGTTATCCTAGCAGAGGATGGTTTCGATCCATCGACCTCTGGGTTATGGGCCCAGCACGCTTCCGCTGCGCAACTCTGCTGCTATAGAAAACAGGGGATCCAGCTGTGGACACTTACCTAAACATTCTCCTGATAAAGCCTAGATGAGATACAGCTGTGGACACTCACCTAAATTTACTGCTGGTAAAGCCTAGATGAGATACAGCTGTGGACACTCACCTAAATTTACTGCTGGTAAAGCCTAGATGAGATACAGCTGTGGATACTCACCTAAACATCCTTCCGGTATAGCCTAGATGAGATACAGCTGTGGACACTTACCTAAACATCCTCCTGATAAAGCCTAGATGAGATACAGCTGTGGACACTCACCTAAATTTAACAAAGAGATTCAATTAAATGTTATCCTAGCAGAACATGGTTTCGATCCGTCGACCTCTGGGTTATGGGCCCAGCACGCTTCCGCTGCGCCACTCTGCCGCTATAGAAAACAGGGGATCCAGCTGTGGACACTTACCTAAACATCCTCCTGATAAAGCCTAGATAAGATACAGCTGTGGACACTCACCTAAACATCCTTCTGGTAAAGCCTAGATGAGATACAGCTGTAGATACTCAACTAAACATCCTTCTGGTAAAGCCTAGATGAGATACAGCTGTAGATACTCAACTAAACATTCCGCTGGTAAAGCCTAGATGAGATACAGCTGTAAATACTCAACTAAACATTCCGCTGGTAAAGCCTGGATGAGATACAGCTGTGGATACTCACCTAAATTTACTGCTGGTAAAGCCTAGTTCAGATATAGCTGTGGACACTCACCTAAACATTCCGCTGATAAAGCCTGGATGAGATACAGCTGTAGATACTCACCTGAACATTCCGCTGGTAAAGCCTAGATGAGATACAGCTGTGGACCCTCACCTAAAAATCCTGCTGGTAGAGCCTAGATGAGATACAGCTGTGGATACTCACCTAAACATCCTTCTGGTAAAGCCTAGATGAGATACAGCTGTGGATACTCACCTAAAAATCCTGCTGGTAGAGCCTAGATGAGATACAGCTGTGGATACTCACCTAAACATCCTTCCGGTATAGCCTAGATGAGATACAGCTGTAGATACTCAACTAAACGTTCCGCTGGGAACGCCTAGATGAGATACAGCTTTAGATACTCAACTAAACATTCCGCTGGTAAAGCCTAGACGAAATCCAGCTGTAGATACTCACCTAAACATCCTTCTGGTAAAGCCTAGACGAGATACAGCTGTAGATACTCACCTGAACAATCCGCTGGTAAAACCTAGATGAGATACAGCTGTGGATACTCGGCTAAATATAACAAAGAGATTCAATTAAATGTTATCATAGCAGAAGATGGTTTCGATCCATCGACCTCTGGGTTATGGGCCCAGCACGCTTCCGCTGCGCCACTCTGCTGCTATAGAAAACATGGGATCCAGCTGTGGACACTTACCTAAACATCCTCCTGATACAGCCTAGATGAGATACAGCTGTGGATACTCACCTAAATTTACTGCTGGTAGAGCCTAGATGAGATACAGCTGTAGATACTCAACTAAACATTCCGCTGGTAAAGCCTAGATGAGATACAGCTGTGGATGCTCACCTAATTTAACAAAGAGATTCAATTAAATGTTATCCTAGCAGAGGATGGTTTCGATCCATCGACCTCTGGGTTATGGGCCCAGCACGCTTCCGCTGCGCCACTCTGTTACTATAGAAAACAGGGGATCCAGCTGTGGACACTTACCTAAACATCCTCCTGATAAAGCCTAGACGAGATTCAGCTGTGGATACTCACCTAAACATCCTTCTGGTAAAGCCTAAATGATATACAGCTGTAGATACTCAAATAAACATTCCGCTGGTGAAGGTGCGGTCACACTTGACTTTTCTTCCCATAGACTTCCATTCATACGCACGCGAATGCGTCAGACCGGAAACGCGGGGTCATGCGTCAAGCTTCGCATGTTGCTGCGGTGCAAAGTTCAAGCTTGGTGAACTCTAACCTGCGAAATCGCATCACTTGGCTGCATGAGACCAATCGAGGATCAAAACAGGACCTCTCTAGGCAAAAATGTAAAACAGAGCAATCACTCGCTTTTTTAAATGTCTAATCATCTTGTTTAATCCCGCCCCTTTTCGCAGCGCCACACGACAGAATTTCGCACACACAAAGCCCGGTGTGACCGTAGCTTAAAGCCTAGATGAGATACAGCTGTGGATACTCACCTGAACATTCCGCTGATAAAGCCTAGATGAGATACAGCTGTGGACACTCACCTAAACATTCCGCTGATAAAGTCTGGATGAGATACAGCTGTGGTTTCTTATTTTTATTTTGCATTTTCCTACTGGTTTTAGGGTGCTCTTATTATACATGACCAGGATTTTTTTAGTCTTTTCCATCACGGTGTCAGGGTTTAACTGCTGAATGGGGATTACGTTACAACTGGCTCCACAGTCTAATTGAAATTTTACTGGTCTTTCTCCTATCAACATGGTTGCAAACAGTTGTTTTCCTGTATGTCCTCCCTCATTTACGAACTAAGGCTTAGGATTTCCTGAAATGGTTCCTCTTCAATTTCTGCCACACTGTGTATTCCTTTTCTCTTAGTTTCTTTTGTTTTACACGTGGCAGCAAAATGGTTTAATTTGCCACATTTTCTGCATTGCTTTCCATAAGCTGGGCAACTCAGTTTTTTCCACTCATGCTGTTTTCCACAAAATTTACACTTTGTAGGAGTTTGTTTTGCACCCTGATTTTGTTTAATTCTCTGTACTGTGTGCACTTCTTCAGCTTTCTGTCCTTCTATGGTCATTACATTCTCTTTTGACAGTTCTGATGCTCTACAAATCCTTATGCATTTCTCAAGCGTCAGTTCAGGCTCTCTTAATAGACGTTCTCTCACATGTGAGTTCAGTATGCCGCAGACAATTCGGTCTCTAATCAGAGAATCTTTAGCTGATCCAAAGTTGCATGTGTCCGCTAGCAGTTTCAAATCAGTAATATACTTATCAATCATTTCGCCTGAGTTTTGATTTCTGGAGAAAAATTTGTATCTCTCTAACGTTTCGTTTGGTGCTGGATTGCAGTGGTTTCTGAACGCCGTTAACAGCCATTCGAGCGTCAGTTCACCGTCAGCCGGGAGGGCGGCGCCTAGCGTCTTACTCAGTTCTCTCCCATGCTTTCCAAGCTTTTGGTATATTCGTCGCATTCCAGTCAAAATTCGCTGGCGGCTTCAATCCGAAAGCACCCTCCATGATCGGCGCACGTCTCTCTTAATTACTTTCTCCGTAGCGATTTACCTCTGCCTTTCACTTTTCTTCTTGGTAATTTACCGCTGCCACCATGTTTATGCTTAGTTCACTCTAATACGCAACTATCACTCTATATATCAATGAATCTCAGACACGCAGGTTTTCACTGTGCTTCCTTTACTTCACATGCATGCGCATAACAATGACGTCATACACTACAAACCAAACATGGTCTGTCACATCCTCCCATCCTGCTGTCTATATACATAGCATATTGTAACAGATACTCACCTAAACATTCCGCTGGTAAAGCCTAGAAGAGATACAGCTGTGGACACTCACCTAAATTTGACAATCAGATTCAATTAAATGTTATCATAGCAGAGGATGGTTTCGATCCATCGACCTCTGGGTTATGGGCCCAGCACACTTCCGCTGCTCCAGAGATTAGGGGATCCAGCTGGACACTCACCTAAACATCCTCCTGATAAAGCCTAGATGAGATACAGCTGTGGATACTCACCTAAATTTACTGCTGCTAATGTCTTGATGAGATACACCTGTGGACACTCAACTGAACATTTCGCTGGTAAACCCTAGATGAGATACAGCTGTGGACACTCACCTAAACATCCTTCTGGTAAAGCCTGGATGAGATACAGCTGTGGATACTCACTTAAATTTAACAAACTGATTCAATTAAATGTTATCCTAGCAGAGGATGGTTTCCATCCATCGACCTCTGGGTTATGGGCCCAGCACACTTCCGCTGCTCCAGAAATTAGGGGATCCAGCTGGACACTCACCTAAACATCCTCCTGATAAAGCCTAGATGAGATACAGCTGTGGATACTCACCTAAATTTACTGCTGCTAATGTCTTGATGAGATACACCTGTGGACACTCAACTGAACATTTCGCTGGTAAAGCCTAGATGAGATACAGCTGTGGACACTCACCTGAACATCATTCTGGTAAAGCCTAGATGAGATACAGCTGTGGATACTCACCTAAACATTCTGCTGGTAAAGCCTAGATGAGATACAGCTGCTGGTAAGGCCTAGATGAGATACAGCTGTGGATACTCACCTAAACATCCTTCTGGTAAAGACTATATGAGATACAGCTGTGGACATTCACCTAAACATTTTGCTGGTAAAGCCTAGATGAGATACAGCTTTGGATACTCACCTAAACATTCCGCTGGTAAAGCCTAGATGAGATACAGCTGTGGATACTCACCTAAATTTAAAAGATTCAATTAAATGTTATCCTAGCAGAGGATGGTTTTGATCCATCGACCTCTGGGTTATGGGCCCAGCACGCTTCCGCTGCGCCACTCTGCTGCTATGGGGATCGGGGGATCCAGCTGTGGACACTCATCTGAACATCCTTCTGGTAAAGCCTAGATACAGCTGTGGATACTCACCTAAACATCCTTCTGGTAAAGACTATATGAGATACAGCTGTGGACACTCACCTAAACATTTTGCTGGTAAGGTCTATATGAGATACAGCTGTGGACACTCACCTAAACATTTTGCTGGTAAAGCCTAGATGAAATACAGCTGCTGGTAAGGCAAAGATGAGATACAGCTGTGGATACTCACCTAAACATTCCGCTTGTAAAGCCTAGATGAGATACAGCTGTGGATACTCACCTAAATTTAACAAAGAGATTCAATTAAATGTTGTCTTAGCAGAGGATGGTTTCGATCCATCGACCTCTGGGTCAAGGGCCCAACACGCTTCCGCTGCGGCACTCTGCTGCTACTGAGAATGGGGGATCCAGCTGTGGACACTCACCTAAACATTCCGCTTGTAAAGCCTAGATGAGATACAGCTGTGGATACTCACCTAAATTTAACAAAGAGATTCAATTAAATGTTGTCTTAGCAGAGGATGGTTTCGATCCATCGACCTCTGGGTTATGGGCCCAGCACGCTTCCGCTGCGCCACTCTGCTGCTACTGAGAACGGGGGATCCAGCTGTGGACACTCACCTAAACATTCCGCTGGTAAAGCCTAGATTAGATACAGCTGCTGGTAAGGCCTAGATGAGATACAGCTGTGGATACTCACCTAAACATTTTGCTGGTAAAGCCTAGATGAGATACAGCTGTGGATACTCACCTAAACATTCCGCCGGTAAAGCCTAGATAAGATACAGCCGCTGGTAAGGCCTAGATGAGATACAGCTGTGGACACTCACCTAAACATTCCACTGGTAAAGCCTAGATGAGATACAGCTTTGGATACTAACCTAAAAATCCTGCTGGTAAGGCCTAGATGAGATACAGCTGTGGACACTCACCTAAACATCCTTCTGGTAAAGCCTAGATGAGATAAAACTGTGGATATTCACCTTAAAATCCTGCTGGTAAAGCGTAGATGAGATACAGCTGTGGATACTCACCTAAATTTGACAATCAGATTCAATTAAATATTATCATAGCAGAGGATGGTTTCGATCCATCGACCTCTGGGTTATGGGCCCAGCACGCTTCCGCTGCGCCAACCTGCTGCTACAGATAATGTGGGATCCAGCTGTGGATACTCACCTAAACATCCTTCTGGTAAAGACTATATGAGATACAGCTGTGGATACTCACCTAAATTTAAAAGATTCAATTAAATGTTATCCTAGCAGAGGATTGTTTTGATCCATCGACCTCTGGGTTAAGGGCCCAGCACGCTTCCGCTGCGCCACTCTGCTGCTATGGGGATCGGGGGATCCAGCTGTGGACACTCATCTGAACATCCTTCTGGTAAAGCCTAGATACAGCTGTGGATACTCACCTAAATATCCTTCTGGTAAAGACTATATGAGATACAGCTGTGGACACTCACCTAAACATTTTGCTGGTAAGGCCTATATGAGATACAGCTGTGGACACTCACCTAAACATTTTGCTGGTAAAGCCTAGATGAAATACAGCTGCTGGTAAGGCAAAGATGAGATACAGCTGTGGACACTCACCTAAACATTCCGCTTGTAAAGCCTAGAAGAGATACGGCTGTGGATACTCACCTAAATTTAACAAAGAGATTCAATTAAATGTTGTCTTAACAGAGGATGGTTTCGATCCATCGACCTCTGGGTTATGGGCCCAGCACGCTTCCACTGCGCCACTCTGCTGCTATTGAGAACGGGGGATCCAGCTGTGGACACTCACCTAAACATTCCGCTTGTAAAGCCTAGATGAGATACAGCTGTGGATACTCACCTAAATTTAACAAAGAGATTCAATTAAATGTTGTCTTAGCAGAGGATGGTTTCGATCCATCGACCTCTGGGTTATGGGCCCAGCACGCTTCCGCTGCGCCACTCTGCTGCTATTGACTCTGCAGCTATGGACACTCACCTAAACATTCCGCTGATAAAGCCTAGATGAGATACAGCTGTGGAAACTCACCTAAATTTACTGCTGGTAAAGCCTGGATGAGATACAGCTCTGGATACTCACCTAAACATCCTTCTGGTAAAGCCTAGATGAGATACAGCTGTGGAAACTCACCTAAATTTACTGCTGGTAAAGCCTGGATGAGATACAGCTCTGGATACTCACCTAAACATCCTTCTGGTAAAGCCTAGATGAGATACAGCTGTGGATACTCACCTAAATTTAACAAAGAGATTCATTTAAATGTTATCCTAGCAGAGGATGGTTTCGATCCATTGACCTCTGGCTTATGGGCCCAGCACGCTTCCGCTGCGCCACTCTGCTGCTACGGAGAACGGGGGGATCCAGCTGTGGACACTCACCTAAACATCCTCCTGATAAAGCCTAGATGAGATACAGCTGTGGATACTCACCTAAACATTCCGCTGGTAAAGCCTAGATGAGATACAGCTGCTGGTAAGGCCTAGATGAGATACAGCTGTGGATACTCCCCTAAATTTACTGCTGCTAAAGTCTTGATGAGATACACCTGTGGACACTCACCTAAACATCCTTCTGGTAAAGCCTAGATGAGATACAGCTGTGGATACTCACCCAAACATCCTTCTGGTAAAGACTACATGAGATACAGCTGTGGACACTCACCTAAACATTCCGCTGGTAAAGCCTAGATGAGATACAGCTGTGGATACTCACCCAAACATCCTTCTGGTAAAGACTATATGAGATACAGCTGTGGACACTCACCTAAACATTCCGCTGGTAAAGCCTAGATGAGATACAGCTATGGACACTCACCTAAAAATCCTGTTGGTAAAGCCTAGATGAGATACAGTTGCTGGTAAAGTCTTTATGAGATACAGCTTTGGACACTTACCTAAACATTCCGCTGATAAAGCCTAGATGAGATACAGCTGTGGAAACTCACCTAAATTTACTGCTGGTAAAGCCTGGATGAGATACAGCTGTGGACACTCACCTAAAAATCCTGCTGGTAAAGCCTAGATGAGATACAGCTGTGGATACTCACCTAAAAATCCTTCTGGTAAAGACTACTAAAAACACTACATACATATACACACAATTCACATACACACACGATACACATGCACACAGGATACACTTTATACATATACAAGATACATTTTATACATATACACACACACACACACACACAATACACTTCATACACATACACACACGTACATAGGATCCACTCTATACATATACAATATACACTTCTGAAATATACACACACTCTACACTCCATACATATACACACAGGATACACTCTATACGTATACATACACAATACACTTCATACATATACTCACACAATACCTTCTATACATACACACTTCATACATATACACACACAATACACCCCATACATATTCATACAGGATAAACTCTATACATATACACACACAATACATATGCACACAGAATACACTCTATACATATACATATATATACACACACTCCATACATATGAACACAATACACTTCATACATATACACACAAAATAGACTCCATATGTATATATATACACACTACATAAATATACACACAGGAGACACTTTATAAATATACACACACGATACACTCCATACATATATACACAGAATACACATACTCCATACATGTACAAACACAGGATACACTCTATCCATATACATACACTCCATACAGGATGCATTCCATAAATATACACAGAGGAGACACTTCCATTCAATTACACACAGAACACAGTCCAAACATATACACACAATTTAAATACACATGTATACACACTGCATACATTGCTGTCAGACACTGGCTTTGAACCTCAGTCTCCAGTGTGAGATTGTGAACGCTTAACAACTGAGCCACAGGAGGATACACTCTCCCCATTAGACAGTATACACTATACAAAAGACAATTCATAAATACACAGGCTAAATAAACCGTTTACAGTTGCAGTTTACACTCCAAACACACACACATGATATACTCAGTACATACACAAACTTTATACATAAACACTACATACATATACACACAATTCACATACATACATGATACAGTCCATACACATAAACACACGAAACACATGCACACAGGATACACTCTATACATATACAATATACACTTCTTACATATACACACACTCTACACTCCATACGTATACACACAGGATACACTCTATACGTATACATACACGATACACTTCATACATATACACACACGATACACTCTATACATATACACTTCATACATTTACACACACAATACACTCCATACATATTCACACAGGATAAACTCACACTCCAAACATATACATAGAATTCAAATACACATGTATACACACTCCATACATTGCTGTCAGACACAATATACACACACAATACACTCTATATATATATACACACACACACACGATACACATATACACACACACACATATACAATACACTCCATACATATACACACAGAATAGACTCCATATATATATATACACACAGGAGACACTTTTTACATATACACACGATACACTCCATACATATATACATGATACACTCAAAACACATACACTCCATACATATACACACTGAATAAACTCTATACGTATACACTCTACACATATTCACACACAAGACACTTCATACATATACACACTCTATACATATACAAGATACACTCCATACATATACACACACACTCTATACGATACACTCCATACATATACACAGAGGAGACACTCTATACATATACACACAATTCAAATACACATGTATACACACTTCATACATATACACACACACACAAAATACACTTCATACACATACATGCACATAGGATACACTCTATAAATATACAATATACACTCCATACATATACACACACAATACACTCCATACATATGCACACAGGATAAACTCTATACATATACACACACAATACATAAACACACACGATACACTCCATGCATATGCACACAGAATACACTCCATACATATACACACACAATACACTCTATACATATACACACACAATACACTCTATATATATACACACCATACATATTCACAAAGGATAAACTCTATACATATGCACACGATACACTCCATATATATATACACACACAGAAGACACTATATACACACCACACATATATGATACACTCCATACTTATACATGTAGAATACACTCCAAACATATACACATGCATACACACTCTATCAGACACAGACTTTGAACCAACGTCTCTTGTGTCAGATTCTGCATGCTTAACCACTGAGCTACAGGAAGATACACTCTCCACACGATACAGAATACACTCATATACATTTACAAGATACACTTCATACATATACACACATAATACAGGATACACAATGCACTCCATACACTTACACAGAACATATTCATAGAATTCAAATACACATGTATACACACTCTATACATTGCTGTCAGACACTGGCTTTGAACCCCAGTGTCTAGTGTCAGATTCTGAACGCTTAACCACTGAGCCACAGGAGGATACTGTCTCCTCATGATACAGAATACACTATACAAAAGACAATTCATAAATACACAGGATAAATAAACACTCCAAACATACACACATTATATCCTCAGTACATACACACAGGATACACATGATACACTCTTTACATAAACAGGAAACACTCCAAACATTTACAGGAAACACTCCATACATTTACATACACTCAGAATAAACTCTATACGTATACACACAATTCAAATACACATTCCATACACTGCTGTCAGACACCGGCTTTGAACCCCAGTCTCCAGTGTCAGATTCTGAACGCTTACCCACTGAGCCACAGGAAGACACACATGATATACTCAGTACATACAGAAACACACAATTCACATACACGATACAGTCCATACACATAGGATACACTCTATACATATACACACTCTATACATATATAAGTTACACTTTATACATATACACACACACAATACACGATACATTCTATACACTTCTTACATATACACACACTCTACACTCCATACATATACACTTCATACACATACACACACACATGCACTCCATACATATACACAGAGGAGACACTCTATACATATACACAATACACAATTCAAATACACATGTTTAAACACTTCATACATTGCTGTTGATTGGCCCAAATGCTTAACATGTATCATTATTATAATTATCAATCATCATTATTATTATTATTATTGTCATCAACAGCAGCATTATATTCACATCTTGCAAGAGATAAAAGCTGGCAGCATGCAAAAACAATACATAAAAAAATAAATAAATAAATAAATAAAAAAAAGAACCTGACCGGCCCACATTTTTAAACTGCTCCGGCTCTTCTGGCATTTGCCAGAATTGCCAAACGGCCAATCCGCCCCTGCCACACAGGCTTTGAACCCTGGTCTCCAGTGTCAAATTCTGAATGTTTAACCACTGTACCACACGAGGACACACTTTCTTGCACTCACTCTACACTCTATACATATACAAGAGACAATTCATAAATATACAGTTTACACTCCAAACATACACATACACATACACATACACACGCACACACACACATGATATACTTAGTACATACACAAACTTTATACATAAACACTACATACATATACACACAATTCACAGACAAACACGATACACTCCATACATATGCATACAGGATACACTCTATACATATACAAGATACACTCCATACATATACACACAGGATACACTCTATACATATACTTCATACATATACACACACGATACACTCTATACATATACACATCATACATATAAACACACAATACACTCCATACATATTCACACAGGATAAACTCTATACATATATACACAAACACACACACACACACACACACACACACACACACACACACACACACACACACACACACACACACACACACACACACACAATACACTATACATAAACACATACGATACACTCTATACATATACACACACACACACACACACACACAATACATATACACACACAATACACTCCATACATATTCACTATACATGTCGACACTCACCTAAACATCCTTCTGGTAAAGCCTAGATACTCACCTAAATTTACAGCTGGTAAAGTCTTGATGAGATACAGCTGTGGACACTCACCTAAATTTAACAAACAGATTCAATTAAATGTTATCCCAGCAGAGGATAGTTTTGATCCATCGACCTCTGGGTTATGGGCCCAGCACGCTTCCGCTGCGCCACTCTGCTGCTATGGGGATCGGGGGATCCAGCTGTGGACACTCACCTGAACATCCTTCTGGTAAAGCCTAGATGAGATACAGCTGTGGATACTCACCTAAACATTCCGCTGGTAAAGCCTAGATGAGATACAGCTGCTGGTAAGGCCTAGATGAAAAACAGCTGTGGATACTCACCTAAACATCCTTCTGGTAAAGACTATATGAGATACAGCTGTGGACACTCACCTAAACATTTTGCTGGTAAGGCCTAGATGAGATACAGCTGTGGACACTCACCTAAACATTTTGCTGGTAAGGCCTAAATGAGATACAGCTGTGGATACTCACCTAAACATTCCGCTGGTAAAGCCTAGATGAGATACAGCTGCTGGTAAGGCAAAGATGAGATACAGCTGTGGACACTCACCTAAACATTTTGCTGGTAAGGCCTAGATGAGATACAGCTGTGGACACTCACCTAAACATTTTGCTGGTAAGGCCTAAATGAGATACAGCTGTGGATACTCACCTAAACATTCCGCTGGTAAAGCCTAGATGAGATACAGCTGCTGGTAAGGCAATGATGAGATACAGCTGTGGACACTCACCTAAACATCCTTTTGGTAAAGCCTAGATGAGATACAGCTGTGGATACTCCTCTAAAATTACTGCTGGTAAAGCCTAGATGAGATACAGCATTGGATACTCACCTAAACATCCTTCTGGTAAAGGCTAGATGAGATACAGCTGTGGATACTTAACTAAATTTAACAAAGAGATTCAATTAAATGTTATCCTAGCAGAGGATGGTTTCAATCCATAAACCTCTAGGTTATGGGCCCAGCACACTTCTGCTGCTACAAAGAACGGGGGATACAGCTGTGGACACTCACCTAAACATCCTTCTGGTAAGGCCTAGATGAGATACAGCTGTGGATACTCCCCTAAATTTACTGCTGCTAAAGTCTTGATGAGATACACCTGTGGACACTCACCTAAACATCCTTCTGGTAAAGCCTAGATGCGATACAGCTGTGGACACTCACCTAAACATTCCGCTGGTAAAGCCTGGATGAGATACAGCTGTGGACACTCACCTAAAAATCCTGCTAGTAAAGCCTAGATGAGATACAGCTGTGGATACTCACCTAAAATTATTGCTGGTAAAGCCTAGATGAGATACAGCTGTGGATACTCACCTAAACATCCTTCTGGTAAAGACTATATGGGATACAGCTGTGGACACTCACCTAAACATTTTGCTGGTAAGGCCTATATGAGATACAGCTGTGAACACTCACCTAAACATTTTGCTGGTAAAGCCTAGATGAGATACAGCTGCTGGTAAGGCAAAGATGAGACACAGCTGTGGACACTCACCTAAACATCCTCCTGATAAAGCCTAGATGAGATACAGCTGTGGACACTCACCAAAACATTCCGCTGGTAAAGCCTAAATGAGATACAGCTGTGGATACTCACCTAAATTTAACAAAGAGATTCAATTAAATGTGAAGGTGCGGTCACACTTGACTTTTCCTTCCATAGACTTCCATTCATACGCACGCGAATGCGTCAGACCGGAAACGCGGGGTCATGCGTTAAGTTTCGCAGGTTGCTGCGGTGCAAAGTTCAAGCTTGGTGAACTCTGACCTGCGAAATCGCATCATTTGACTGCGTGAGACCCATCGAGGATCAAAACAGGACCTCTCTGGACAGAAATTTAAAACATGGAGCAATCGCTCGCTTTTTTAATGTCTAATCATCTTGTTTAATCCCGCCCATTTTCGCAGCGCCGCACGACAGAATTTCGCACACACAAAGCCCGGTGTGACCATAGCTTTATCCTAGCAGAGGATGATTTCAACCCATCGACGTCTGGGTTATGGGCCCAGCACGCTTCCGCTGCGCCACTCTGCTGATACTGACAACGGAGGATCCAGCTGTGGACACTCACCTAAACATCCTCCTGATAAAGACTATATGGGATACAGCTGTGGACACTCACCTAAACATTTTGCTGGTAAAGACTATATGAGATACAGCTGTGGACACTCACCTAAACATTCCGCTGGTAAAGCCTAGATGAGATACAGCTGCTGGTAAGGCCTAGATGAGATACAGCTGTGGATACTCACCTAAAAATCCTGCTGGTAAAGCCTAGATGAGATACAGCTGTGGACACTCACCTAAACATTCCACTGGTAAAGCCTAGATGCGATACAGCTGTGGATACTAACCTAAATTTAACAAAATTTCGATCCATCGACCTCTGGGTTATGGGCCCAACACGCTTCGGCTGCGCCACTCTGCTGCTATGGAAAACGGGGCATCCAGCTGTGGACACTCACCTAAACATCCGTCTGGTAAAGTCTTGATGAGATACAGCTGTTGATACTCACCCTAAAATTACTGCTGGTAAAGCCTATATGAGATACAGCTGTGGACACTCACCTAAACATCCTTCTGGTAAAGCCTAGATGAGACACAGCTGTGGATACTCACCCTAAAATTACTGCTGGTAAAGCCTAGATGAGATACAGCTGTGGATACTCACCTAAACATTCCGCTGGTAAAGCCTAGATGAGATACAGCTATGCATACTCACCTAAAAATCCTGCTGGTAAGGCCTAGATGAGATACAGCTGTGGATACTCACCTAAAAATCCTGCTGGTAAAGCCTAGATGAGATACAGCTGTGGACACTCACCTAAACATTCCACTGGTAAAGTCTAGATGAGATACAGCTTTGGATACTAACCTAAAAATCCTGCTGGTAAAGCCTAGATGAGATACAGCTATGGATACTCACCCAAACATTCCGCTGGTAAAGCCTAGATGAGATACAGCTGATGGTAAGGCCTAGATGAGATACAGCTGTAGATACTCACCTAAACATCCTTCAGGTAAAGACTATATGAGATACAGCTGTGGACACTCACCTAAACATTTTGCTGGTAAAGCCTAGATAAGATACAGCTGTGGATACTCACCTAAACATTCCGCTGGTAAAGCCTAGATGAGATACAGCTGCTGGTAAGGCCTAGATGAGATACAGCTGTGGACACTCACCTAAACATCCTTCTGGTAAAGACTATATGAGATACAGCTGTAGATACTCAACTAAACATTCCGCTGTTAAAGCCTAGATGAGATACAGCTGCTGGTAAGGCCCAGATGAGATACAGCCGTGGATACTCACCTAAAAATCCTGCTGGTAAAGCCTAGATGAGATACAGCTGTGGACACTCACCTAAACTTTCCACTGGTAAAGCCTAGATGAGATACAGCTGTGGATACTCACCTAAACATTCCACTGGTAAAGCCTAGATGAGATACAGCTGTGGACACTCACCTAAATTTACTGCTTGAAAGTCTTGATGAGATACAGCTGTGATCATTCACCTAAAAATCCTGTTGGTAAAGCCTAGATAAGATACAGCTGTAGATACTCACCCAAACATCCTTCTGATAAAGACTATATGAGATACAGCTGTGGACACTCACCTAAATAATTCCGCTGGTAAAGCCTAGATGAGATACAGCTGTGTAAACTCACCTAAACATCCTTCTGGTAAAGCCTAGATGAGATACAGCTGTGGATACTCACCTAAATTTAACAAAGAGAGTCAAATAAATGTTATCCTAGAAGAGGATGGTTTCGATCCATCGACCTCTGGATTACGGGCCCAGCACGCTTCCGCTGCGCCACTATGCTGCTACAGAGAACGGGGGATTCAGCTGTGGACACTCACCTAAACATCCTTCTGGTAAAGTCTTGATGAGATAGAGCTGTGGACACTCACCTAAACATCCTTCTGGTAAAGCCTAGATGAGATCCAGCTGTGGATACTCACCTAATTATTCCGCTGGTAAAGCCTTGATGAGATACAGCTGTGGATACTCACCTAAATTTAACAAAATTTCGATTCATCGACCTCTGGATTACGGGCCCAGCACGCTTCCATTGCGCCACTCTGCTGCTATGGAAAACGGGGGATTCAGCTGTGGACACTCACCTAAACATCCTTCTGGTAAAGTCTTGATGAGATAGAGCTGTGGACACTCACCTAAACATCCTTCTGGTAAAGCCTAGATGAGATCCAGCTGTGGATACTCACCTAATTATTCCGCTGGTAAGGACTAGATGAGATACAGCTGTGGATACTCACCTAAATTTACTGCTGCTAAAGCCTAGATGAGATACAGCTGTGGACACTCACCTAAACATTCCGCTGGTAAAGCCTAGATGAGATACAGCTGTGGATACTCACCTAAACATTCCGCTGGTAAAGCCTAGATGAGATACAGCTGTGGACACTCACCTAAAAATCCTGCTGGTAAAGTCTTGATGAGATACAGCTGTGGACACTCACCTTAACATTCCGCTGGTAAAACAATCCTGCTGCTAAAGCCTAGATGAGATACAGCTGTGGATACTTACCTAATTTTACTGCTGCTAAAGTCTTGATGAGTGGGGGATACAGCTGTGGACACTCACCTAAACATCCTTCTCTTAAAGCCTAGATGAGAGACAGCTGTAGATACTCACCTAAACATTCTTCTGTTAAAGCCTAGATGAGATACAGCTGTAGATACTTACCTAAATTTACTGCTGCTAAAGTCTTGATGAGTGGGGGATACAGCTGTGGACACTCACCTAAACATTCCGCTGGTAAAGCCTAGATGAGATACAGCTGTGGATACTCACCTAAAAATCCTGCTGGTAAAGCCTAGATGAGATACAGCTTTAGATACTCACCTAAACATCCTTCTGATAAAGCCTAGATGAGATACAGCTGTGGATACTCACCTAAATTTAACAAACAGATTCAATTAAATGTTATCCTAGCAGAGGTTGGTTTCGATCCATCGACCTCTGGGTTATGGGCCCAGCACGCTTCCGCTGCGCCACTCTGCTGCTACGGACAACTGGGGATCCAGCTGTGGAGACTCACCTAAACATCGTTCTGGTAAAGCCTAGATGAGATACAGCTGTGGATACTCACCTAAAAATCCTGCTGTTAAAGCCTAGATGAGATACAGATGAGGATACTCACCTAAATTTACTGCTGCTAAAGCCTAGATGAGATACAGCTGTGGATACTCACCTAAAAATCCTGCTGGTAAAGCCTAGATGAGATACAGCTGTGGATACTTAAATAAATTTACTGCTGCTAAAGCCTAGGTGAGATACAGCTTTGGACACTCACCTAAACATTCCGCTGGTAAAGCCTAGATGAGATACAGCTGCTGGTAAAGCCTAGATGAGACACAGCTGTAGATACTCACCTAAACGTTCCGCTGGTAAAGCCTAGATGAGATACAGCTGCTGGTAAGGCCTAGATGAGATACAGCTGTGGACACTCACCTAAAAATCCTGCTGGTAAAGTCTTGATGAGATACAGCTGTGGACACTCACATTAACATTCCGCTGGTAAAACAATCCTGCTGCTAAAGCCTAGATGAGATACAACTGTGGATACTTACCTAAATTTACTGCTGCTAAAGTCTTGATGAGATACAGCTGTAGATACTCACCTAAACATTCCGCTGGTAAAGTCTTGATGAGATACAGCTGTAGATACTCACCTAAACATCCTCTTGGTAAAGCCTAGATGAGATACAGCTGTGGATACTCACCTAAACATCCTTCTGGTAAAGTCTTGATGAGATACAGCTGTGGACACTCACCTAAATTTAACAAACAGATTCAATTAAATGTTATCCAAGCAGAGGATGGTTTCGATCCATCGACCTTTGGGTTAATGGCCAAACACACATCCGCTGCGCCACTCTGCTGCTACAGAGACTGGGATCCAGCTGGACACTCACCTAAACATCCTCCTTGTAAAGTCTAGATGAGATACAGCTGTAGATACTCACCTAAACATTCCGCTGGTAAAGCCTAGATGAGATACAGCTGCTGGTAAGGCCTAGATGAGATACAGCTGTGGATACTCACCTAAATTTACTGCTGCTAAAGTCTTGATGAGTGGGTAATACAGTTGTGGACACTCACCTAAACATTCGGTGGTAAAGCCTAGATGAGATACCACTGTGGATACTCACCTAAAAATCCTGCTGGTAAAGCCTAGATGAGATACAGCTGTGGACACTCACCTAAAAATCCTGCTGGTAAAGTCTTGATGAGATACAGCTGTGGACACTCACCTTAACATTCCGCTGGTAAAACAATCCTGCTGCTAAATCCTAGATGAGATACAACTGTGGATACTTACCTAAATTTACTGCTGCTAAAGTCTTGATGAGATACAGCTGTAGATACTCACCTAAACATTCCGCTGGTAAAGCCTAGATGAGATACAGCTGTGGATACTCACCTAAAAATCCTGCAGGTAAAGCCTAGATGAGATACAGCTGTGGACACTCACCTAAACATCCTTCTGGTAAAGCCTAGATGAGATACAGCTGTGGATACTCACCTAAATTTAACAAAGAGATTCAATTAAATGTTATCCTAGCAGAGGATGGTTTTGATCTATCGACCTCTGGGTTACCACTTTGTTGCTACGGAGAATGGGGGATCCAGCTGGACACTCACCTAAACATCCACCTGGTAAAGTCTAGATGAGATACAGCTGTGGACACTCACCTAAACATCCTTCTGGTAAAGACTACTAAAAACACTACATACATATACACACAATTCACATACGATACAGTCCATACACATAAACACGCGATACACATGCACACAGGATACACTCTATACATATACAAGATACATTTTATACGTATACACACACACACAATACACTTCATACACACACGATACACATGTACATAGGATCCACTCTATACGTATACAATATACACTTCTTACATATACACATACTCTACACTCCATACATATACACACAGGATACACTCTATACGTATACTCACACAATACACTCTATACATACCCACTTCATACATATACACCCCATACATATTCACACAGGATAAACTCCATACATATGAACACAATACACTTCATACATATACACACAGAATAGACTCCATATGTATATATATATACACACTACATAAATATACACACACAGGAGACACTTTATACATATACACACACGATACACTCCATACATATATACACAGGATACACGTACTCCATACAAATATACACTCAATACATGTACAAACACAGGATACACTCTATCCATATACATACACTCCATACAGGATACAATTCATACATATACACAGAGGAGACACTCTATACATATATATTCCATACAATTACACACAGAACACAGTCCAAACATATACACACAATTCAAATACACATGTATTTGACACTCTATACATTGCTGTCAGACACTGGCTTTGTCAGACACACAGTGTCAGATTCTGAACGCTTAACCGCTGAGCCACAGGAGGATACTGTCTCCTCTTGATACAGAATACACTATACAAAAGACAATTCATAAATACACAGGCTAAATAAACCGTTTACAGTTGCAGTTGCAGTTTACACTCCAAACACACACACATGATATACTCAGTACATACACAAACTTTATACCTAAACACTACATACATATACACACAATTCACATACATACATGATACAGTCCATACACATAAACACACGAAACACATGCACACAGGATACACTCTATACATATACAATATACACTTCTTACATATACACGCACTCTACACTCCATACATATACACACAGGATACACTCTATACGTATACATACACGATACACTTCATACATATACACACACGATACACTCTATACATATACACTTCATACATTTACACACACAATACACTCCATACATATTCACACAGGATAAACTCACACTCCAAACATATACATAGAATTCAAATACACATGTATACACACTCCATACATTGCTGTCAGACACAATATACACACACAATACACTCTATATATATATACACACACACATACACGATACACATATACACACACACACACACACATATACAATACACTCCATACATATACACACAGAATAGACTCCATATATATACACACAGGAGACACTTTTTACATATACACACGATACACTCCATACATATATACATGATACACTCAAAACACACACACTCCATACATATACACACTGAAAAAACTCTATACGTATACACTCTACACATATTCAACCACAAGACACTTCATACATATACACACTCTATACATATACAAGATACACTCCATACATATACACACACACTCTATACGATACACTCCATACATATACACAGAGGAGACACTCTATACATATACACAATGCACTCCATACACTTATACACAGAACACACTCCAAAAATATACACACAATTCAAATACACATGTATACACACTTCATACATATACACACACACAAAATACACTTCATACACATACATGCACATAGGATACACTCTATACATATACAATATACACTCCATACATATACACACACGATACACTCCATACATATGCACACAGGATAAACTCTATACATATACACACACAATACATAAACACACACGATACACTCCATGCATATGCACACAGAATACACTCTATACATATACACACACAATACACTCTCTCTATATATATACACACACATAATACACTCCATACATATTCACACAGGATAAACTCTATACATATACACACGATACACTCCATATATATATATATATATATATATATATATATATATATATATATATATATATATATATATATACACACACACAGAAGACACTATATCCATACACACACACACACACACCACACATATATGATACACTCCATACATATACATGTAGAATACACTCCAAACATATACACATGCATACACACTCTATCAGACACAGACTTTGAACCAACGTCTCCTGTGTCAGATTCTGCATGCTTAACCACTGAGCTACAGGAAGATACACTCTCCACACGATACAGAATACACTCATATACATATACAAGATACACTTCATACATATACACACATAATACAGGATACACAATGCACTCCATACACTTACACAGAACATATTCATAGAATTCAAATACACATGCATACACACTCTATACATTGCTGTCAGACACTGGCTTTGAACCCCAGTGTCTAGTGTCAGATTCTGAACGCTTAACCACTATTATTATTTATTATTGTCATCAACAGCAGCATTATATTCACATCTTGCAAGAGATAAAAGCTGCCAGCATGCAAAAACAATACATATAAAAAAAAAAAAAGAAAAAAAAAAAAGAACCTGACCGGCCCACATTTTAAAACTGCTCCGGCTCTTCTGGCATTTGCCAGAATATACACACAGGATACACTCTATACATATACATACACTTCATACATATACACACACGATACACTCTATACATATACACATCATACATATAAACACACAATACACTCCATACATATTCACACAGGATAAACTCTATACATATACACACACACACAATACACTATACATAAACACATACAATACACTCTATACATATACACACACACAATACACTCCATACATATTCACATACGATACACTATACATATACACACACACACACTACACTTCATACACATGCACACAGGATACACTATACATATACAAGATACACTTCATACATATACACACACTCTACACTCCATACATATACACACAGGATACACACTATACATATACATACACGATACACTTCATACATATACACTCACAATACACTCCATAGATATACACACACACGATACACTACACATATGGCCGTTTCCACTGAGTGGTACGGTACGGTACGCCACTCTGCTGCTATGGAAAACGGGGGATTCAGCTGTGGACACTCACCTAAAGATCCTTCTGGTAAAGTCTTGATGAGATACAGCTGTGGACACTCACCTAAACATCCTTTTGGTAAAGCCTAGCTGAGATACAGCTGCTGGTAAGGCCTAGATGAGATAGAGCTGTGGACACTCACCTAAACATCCTTTTGGTAAAGCCTAGATGAGATACAGCTGTGGATATTCACCTAAACATTCCGCTGGTAAAGCCTAGATGAGATACAGCGGCTGGTAAAGCCTAGATGAGATAAAGCTGTAGACACTCACCTAATTATTCCGCTGGTAAAGCCTAGATGAGACACAGCTGTGGACACTCACCTAAACATCCTTCTGGTAAAGCCTAGATGAGATACAGCTGTGGATACTCACCTAAACATTCCACTGGTAAAGCCTAGATGAGATACAGCTGTGGACACTCACCTAAACATCCTTTTGTTAAAGCCTAGATGAGATACAGCTGTGGATATTCACCTAAACATTCCGCCGGTAAAGCCTAGATGAGATACAGCTGCTGGTAAAGCCTAGATGAGATACAGCTGTGGATACTCACCTAAAAATCCTGCTGGTAAAGCCTAGATGAGATACAGCTGTGGACACTCACCAAAACATTTTGCTGGTAAGGCCTAGATGAGATACAGCTGTAGATACTCACCTGAACATTCCACTGGTAAAGCCTAGATGAGATACAGCTGTGGATAATCACCTAAACATCCTTCTGGTAAAGCCTAGATGAGATACAGCTGTGGAAACTCCCCTAAATTTACTGCTGGTAAAGCCTGGATGAGATACAACTGTGGACACTCACCTAAACATTCCGCTGGTAAAGCCTAGATGAGATACAGCTGTGGACACTCACCAAAACATTTTGCTGGTAAGGCCTAGATGAGATACAGCTGTAGATACTCACCTGAACATTCCACTGGTAAAGCCTAGATGAGATACAGCTGTAGATACTCACCTGAACATTCCACTGGTAAAGCCTAGATGAGATACAGCTGTGGATAATCACCTAAACATCCTTCTGGTAAAGCCTAGATGAGATACAGCTGTGGATACTCCCGTAAATTTACTGCTGGTAAAGCCTGGATGAGATACAACTGTGGACACTCACCTAAACATTCCGCTGGTAAAGCCTAGATGAGATACAGCTGTGGACACTCACCAAAACATTTTGCTGGTAAGGCCTAGATGAGATACAGCTGTAGATACTCACCTGAACATTCCACTGGTAAAGCCTAGATGAGATACAGCTGTGGATAATCACCTAAACATCCTTCTGGTAAAGCCTAGATGAGATACAGCTGTGGAAACTCCCCTAAATTTACTGCTGGTAAAGCCTGGATGAGATACAACTGTGGACACTCACCTAAACATTCCGCTGGTAAAGCCTAGATGAGATACAGCTGTGGACACTCACCAAAACATTTTGCTGGTAAGGCCTAGATGAGATACAGCTGTAGATACTCACCTGAACATTCCACTGGTAAAGCCTAGATGAGATACAGCTGTAGATACTCACCTGAACATTCCACTGGTAAAGCCTAGATGAGATACAGCTGTGGATACTCACCTAAATTTAACAAAATTTCGATCCATGGACCTCTGGGTTATGGGCCCAACATGCTTCCACTGCGCCACTCTGCTGCTATGGAAAACGGGGGATCCAGCTGTGGACACTCACCTAAAGATCCTTCTGGTAAAGTCTTGATGAGATACAGCTGTGGACACTCACCTAAACATCCTTCTGGTAAAGTCTTGATGAGATACAGCTGTGGACACTTACCTAAACATCCTTCTGGTAAGGCCTAGATGAGATACAGCTGTGGACACTCACCTAAACATCCTTCTCTTAAGGCCTAGATGAGATACAGCTGTGGACACTCACCTAAACATCCTTTTGGTAAAGCCTAGATGAGATACAGCTGCTGGTAAGGCCTAGATGAGTTACAGCTGTGGACACTCACCTAAACATCCTTTTGGTAAAGCCTAGATGAGATACAGCTGCTGGTAAGGCCTAGATGAGATACAGCTGTAGACACTCACCTAATTATTCCGCTGGTAAAGCCTAGATGAGATACAGCTGTGGACACTCACCTAAACATTCCGCTGGTAAAGCCTAGATAAGATACAGCTGTGGATACTCACCTAAACATTCCGCTGGTAAAGCCTAGATGAGATACAGCTGTGGACACTCACCTAAAAATCCTGCTGGTAAAGTCTTGATGAGATACAGCTGTGGACACTCACCTTAACATTCCGCTGGTAAAACAATCCTGCTGCTAAAGCCTAGATGAGATACAGCTGTGGATACTTACCTAAATTTACTGCTGCTAAAGTCTTGATGAGTGGGGGATACAGCTGTGGACACTCACCTAAACATCCTTCTCTTAAAGCCTAGATGAGAGACAGCTGTAGATACTCACCTAAACATCCTTCTGTTAAAGCCTAGATGAGATACAGCTGTAGATACTTACCTAAATTTACTGCTGCTAAAGTCTTGATGAGTGGGGGATACAGCTGTGGACACTCACCTAAACATTCCGCTGGTAAAGCCTAGATGAGATACAGCTGTGGATACTCACCTAAAAATCCTGCTGGTAAAGCCTAGATGAGATACAGCTGTAGATACTCACCTAAACATCCTTCTGATAAAGCCTAGATGAGATACAGCTGTGGATACTCACCTAAATTTAACAAACAGATTCAATTAAATGTTATCTTAGCAGAGGTTGGTTTCGATCCATCGACCTCTGGGTTATGGGCCCAGCACGCTTCCGCTGCGCCACTCTGCTGCTACGGACAACTGGGGATCCAGCTGTGGACACTCACCTAAACATCGTTCTGGTAAAGCTTAGATGAGATACAGCTGTGGATGCTCACCTAAAAATCCTGCTGCTAAAGCCTAGATGAGATACAGCTGTGGATACTTACCTAAATTTACTGCTGCTAAAGCCTAGATGAGATACAGCTGTGGATACTCACCTAAAAATCCTGCTGGTAAAGCCTAGATGAGATACAGCTGTGGATACTTAAATAAATTTACTGCTGCTAAAGCCTAGGTGAGATACAGCTTTGGACACTCACCTAAACATTCCGCTGGTAAAGCCTAGATGAGATACAGCTGCTGCTAAAGCCTAGATGAGACACAGCTGTAGATACTCACCTAAACGTTTCGCTGGTAAAGCCTAGATGAGATACAGCTGCTGGTAAGGCCTAGATGAGATACAGCTGTGGACACTCACCTAAAAATCCTGCTGGTAAAGTCTTGATGAGATACAGCTGCGGACACTCACCTTAACATTCCGCTGGTAAAACAATCCTGCTGCTAAAGCCTAGATGAGATACAACTGTGGATACTTACCTAAATTTATTGCTGCTAAAGTCTTGATGAGATACAGCTGTAGATACTCACCTAAACATCCTCCTGGTAAAGCCTAGATGAGATACAGCTGTGGATACTCACCTAAACATCCTTCTGGTAAAGTCTTGATGAGATACAGCTGTGGACACTCACCTAAATTTAACAAGCAGATTCAATTAAATGTTATCCAAGCAGAGGATGGTTTTGATCTATCGACCTCTGGGTTACCACTTTGTTGCTACGGAGAATGGGGGATCCAGCTGGACACTCACCTAAACATCCACCTGGTAAAGTCTAGATGAGATACAGCTGTGGACACTCACCTAAACATCCTTCTGGTAAAGACTACTAAAAACACTACATACATATACACACAATTCACATACACACACGATACAGTCCATACACATAAACACGCGATACACATGCACACAGGATACACTCTATACATATACAAGATACATTTTATACGTATACACACACACACAATACACTTCATACACATACACACACGATACACATGTACATAGGATCCACTCTATACGTATACAATATACACACACTCTACACTCCATACATATACACACAGGATACACTCTATACGTATACATACACAATACACTTCATACATATACTCACACAATACACTCTATACATACACACTTCATACATATACACACACAATACACCCCATACATATTCACACAGGATAAACTCTATACATATAAACACACAATATACTCTATACATATACATATATATACACACACTCCATACATATGAACACAATACACTTCATACATATACACACAGAATAGACTCCATATGTATATATATATATATATACACACTACATAAATATACACACACAGGAGACACTTTATACATACGATACACTCCATACATATATACACAGGATACACATACTCCATACAAATATACACTCAATACATGTACAAACACAGGATACACTCTATCCATATACATACACTCCATACAGGATACAATTCATACATATACACAGAGGAGACACTCTATACATATATATTCCATACAATTACACACAGAACACAGTCCAAACATATACACACAATTCAAATACACATGTATTTGACACTCTATACATTGCTGTCAGACACTGGCTTTGAACCCCAGTCTCCAGTGTCAGATTCTGAACGCTTAACCGCTGAGCCACAGGAGGATACTGTCTCCTCTTGATACAGAATACACTATACAAAAGACAATTCATAAATACACAGGCTAAATAAACCGTTTACAGTTGCAGTTTACACTCCAAACACACACACATGATATACTCAGTACATACACAAACTTTATACCTAAACACTACATACATATACACACAATTCACATACATACATGATACAGTCCATACACATAAACACACGAAACACATGCACACAGGATACACTCTATACATATACAATATACACTTCTTACATATACACGCACTCTACACTCCATACATATACACACAGGATACACTCTATACGTATACATACACGATACACTTCATACATATACACACACGATACACTCTATACATATACACTTCATACATTTACACACACAATACACTCCATACATATTCACACAGGATAAACTCACACTCCAAACATATACATAGAATTCAAATACACATGTATACACACTCCATACATTGCTGTCAGACACAATATACACACACAATACACTCTATATATATATACACACACACATACACGATACACATATACACACACACACATATATACAATACACTCCATACATATACACACAGAATAGACTCCATATATATACACACAGGAGACACTTTTTACATATACACACGATACACTCCATACATATATACATGATACACTCAAAACACACACACTCCATACATATACACACTGAAAAAGCTCTATACGTATACACTCTACACATATTCAACCACAAGACACTTCATACATATACACACTCTATACATATACAAGATACACTCCATACATATACACACACACTCTATACGATACACTCCATACATATACACAGAGGAGACACTCTATACATATACACAATGCACTCCATACACTTATACACAGAACACACTCCAAAAATATACACACAATTCAAATACACATGTATACACTCTTCATACATATACACACACACAAAATACACTTCATACACATACATGCACATAGGATACACTCTATACATATACAATATACACTCCATACATATACACACACGATACACTCCATACATATGCACACAGGATAAACTCTATACATATACACACACAATACATAAACACACACGATACACTCCATGCATATGCACACAGAATACACTCTATACATATACACACACAATACACTCTCTCTATATATATACACACACATAATACACTCCATACATATTCACACAGGATAAACTCTATACATATACACACGATACACAGGATACACTCCATATATATATATATATATATATATATATATATATATATATATATATATATATATATATATATATATATATATACACACAGAAGACACTATATCCATACACACACACACCACACATATATATGATACACTCCATACATATACATGTAGAATACACTCCAAACATATACACATGCATACACACTCTATCAGACACAGACTTTGAACCAACGTCTCCTGTGTCAGATTCTGCATGCTTAACCACTGAGCTACAGGAAGATACACTCTCCACACGATACAGAATACACTCATATACATATACAAGATACACTTCATACATATACACACATAATACAGGATACACAATGCACTCCATACACTTACACAGAACATATTCATAGAATTCAAATACACATGCATACACACTCTATACATTGCTGTCAGACACTGGCTTTGAACCCCAGTGTCTAGTGTCAGATTCTGAACGCTTAACCACTATTATTATTTATTATTGTCATCAACAGCAGCATTATATTCACATCTTGCAAGAGATAAAAGCTGCCAGCATGCAAAAACAATACATATAAAAAAAAAAAAGAAAAAAAAAAAGAACCTGACCGGCCCACATTTTAAAACTGCTCCGGCTCTTCTGGCATTTGCCAGAATATACACACAGGATACACTCTATACATATACATACACTTCATACATATACACACACGATACACTCTATACATATACACATCATACATATAAACACACAATACACTCCATACATATTCACACAGGATAAACTCTAAACATATACACACACACACACACAATACACTATACATAAACACATACAATACACTCTATACATATACACACACACACAATACACTCCATACATATTCACATACGATACACTATACATATACACACACACACTACACTTCATACACATGCACACAGGATACACTATACATATACAAGATACACTTCATACATATACACACACTCTACACTCCATACATATACACACAGGATACACACTATACATATACATACACGATACACTTCATACATATACACTCACAATACACTCCATAGATATACACACACACGATACACTACACATATGGCCGTTTCCACTGAGTGGTACGGTACGGTACGGTTCGGTTTGGTACGCTTTTATGGCCGTTTCCACTGTCAAAAAGCATACCAAACCAAACCATACCGTACCACTTTTCCGGCACCCTTTCGAAAGGGTACCAAACACGGAAAAAGGGTACCAAAAGGCGGAGCCACACGCGCAGCTGAACGCTATTGGTTTACAGAGATACGTCATTCGCTTACGCAACAAGCCAGAATGAAAACAAAAAACCGCCATGTTTAAAATACACAGCCGAGAGATTATAGCGGAATAATATATACATATAATAACGAGCCATGGTCGACCCGGGCTCAAACAAACCTTGTCGTCGTCTTGATAAACAGCCACAAAGCCAAGAAGAAGAGCAGATTTACCCTGTGCCCCGTAGTTTTTTACGAGCCAGTCTGAGGCGCGAGCGGTTTCGCTTTCTTGCTAGCGCTCGCGCACGTCTAACATTATATCTGAAATAACAAACTTCTTGAGCTGATGATAATAACCTGAGCTTGATTATTGACGGGCTTTTGAAAGCCGATCCTGTCAGACACTGACAAACGCGAGAGTGAAGCGCGAAAAAGCAAAGGAGAAGCCGGAGAAAAGGAGCACATTATTTTTCAGCAAACATGAACAAAATGCCATGTATAACTAACTTATTATCTTCACATTTTGGACTAATATGAACTGGGAATGACGGAATTACTGTCTAACACAGGCTACATGTGCTGCTGAAGATTACATACACAGATAAGAGGTTTTCACTGACTGTGGGCTATGTTTTGTGCTGTTTTGAACCTAAATACCAACGAAATGTCTGCTATATGTAGTTCTTCTGTAGTTGGTATCATATCGGAGACTGTAAGGGGCTGTATGTGTTTATATATGTTCATTTATTTAGTTATTTAATATAATTACAGACGTTACAGTAGTCTGTTTCGCACTATCATTGATCTGCAGTTATAATCAACTCATGTTTATAGAAAAGTTAGTAATAAACATTTCTACACAAGTATTTATGTGTATGAAGCATCTGTTTTGTGAGAAGTGCTTTTCATATGATACGTGAGCGACCTGTACAGCTTTATTGTAGACATTTCCTCGAGCGAGAATGACGTCGACTGAAACTTTCTGTCATACACCACGCCCACCAAAAGGGTACCCTTGTTTGTGGAAACGCAAGCCTGATAAAGGTGACCCGTACCAAACCGAACCGTACCGTACCGTCCCAGTCAGTGGAAACGAGCCAATATATATATATATATATATATATATATATATATATATATATATATATATATATATATATACACACACACACACACATGTACACATATATATATATATATATATATATATATATATATATATATATATATATATATATATATATATATATATATATATATATATATGTATATATATACACACACACACATATACACACACATATATATATATATATATATTTATATATATATATATATATATATATATATATATATATACATATACACACACACACATATACATATATATATCATCTGTCCTCATCTTGCTGGATTTATCAGCTGCTTTTGACACTGTAAACCACCAGATCCTGCTATCTACGCTGGAGTCACTGGGCGTCGCAGGCACTGTTATTCAATGGTTCAGTTCTTACCTCTCGGACAGGTCATTCAGGGTGTCGTGGAGGGGAGAGGTGTCCAACCTACAGCATCTAAACACTGGGGTACCTCAGGGCTCTGTTCTTGGGCCACTTCTCTTCTCTATCTACACGGCATCTTTAGGAACAGTCATCCAGAAACATGGATTTTCCTACCACTGCTATGCTGATGATACCCAGCTATACCTCTCTTTTCACCCCGATGATCCCTCGGTTCCAGCTCGCATTTCAGCCTGCCTGTCAGACATTTCACACTGGATGAAAGATCATCATCTTCAGCTTAACCTCGCGAAAACGGAAATGCTTGAAGTTTCTGCCATCCCGACTCTTCACCATAACTTCTCAATCCAGATGGATGGAGCAACCATCACTGCATCCAAAATGGTAAAAAGCCTTGGAGTAACGATTGATGACCAACTAAACTTCTCTGACCACATTTCTAGAACTGCTCGATCTTGCAGATTCGCACTCTATAACATCAGAAAGGTCCGACCCTTCATATCTGAACATGCAGCTCAACTTATTGTTCAAGCTCTTGTTCTCTCCAAACTGGATTATTGCAACTCTCTACTAGCCGGGCTTCCAGCTAATTCTATCAAACCTCTTCAGCTGCTTCAGAACGCAGCAGCACGAGTGGTCTTTGATGAACCCAAAAGAGCACATGTCACTCCGCTACTCACCCGTTTGCACTGGTTGCCAGTTGCTGCTCGCATCAAATTCAAAGCTCTGATGTTTGCTTACAAAGCGACCTCTGGCTTTGCTCCTTCGTATCTGCTCTCACTTCTGCAGATTTATGTGCCCTCCAGAAACTTGCGTTCTGTGAATGAACGTCGCCTCGATGTTCCATCCCTAAGAGGGAAGAAATCACTTTCCCGAACTCTCACATTCAATCTGCCCAGTTGGTGGAATGAACTCCCTAACTACATCAGAACAGCAGAGTCACTTGCTGTCTTCAAGAAACGACTAAAAACTCAACTGTTTAGTCTCCACTTTCCTTCCTAATCTTAACTGCCTCTCTGGCTATACCACTAACTGTACTCTCTCTCATAAAAAAAATAAATAAATAAAAAAAATTAAAAAAATTTTACTAATGCTCAGCTTCTTAGACTTTACACACCTGAAACTTGTCTATAGCGTTTGTTCACTGCTGCTCTTATAGTTGTGTAAACCGCTTCCTTGTCCTCATTTGTAAGTCGCTTTGAATAAAAGCGTCTGCTAAATGACTAAATGTAAATATATACACATACATATATATATATATATATATATATATATATATATATATATATATATATATATATATATATATACACACACACACACACACAAGACACTCTATGCATATACACACCTTATATATACACACGATACACTCTGTAATGATCCGTCGGCAGACTGAGGATCCATTTTCAACTTTATTAAATCACAATAGGATGATCGTACAGGCAGGGTCAGATAACAACAAACGAGGATGGTGAAGGAGAAACTTAACTCAAAGTCCGTGGGCAGGCGATCAGTCAAGACAGGCAGCATACAGCAGAGAGAGTGTTCATTAAACTAAGCAGAGGGTCACAGAAGGCAGGCGGCATCAACAATCACAGAAACGGGGAAACAGTCCAGAGTCGAAACACAGAATCAGGTCAGAAATAGAGAATCGCTCAGAATTGTATGCGGGGCAAAAACAAGACTTCGCAATGAGTAGCAGCGGAGATGGAGTATAAATAGTCATTGGGATAGCTTATAGGTGCTAGGGTAATCAGACGAGAGGAATGCTGGAATATGTAGTGAAGCTGGATTAGTAGTCCAGTGACGGTGACCTTTGATGACGATCGGGGGGGAACCACAGAGGTCAGAGATGTTACACACTCCATACACTTACACACAGAACACACTCCAAACATATACACATGTATACACACTGCATACATTATTGTCAAAGACAGGCTTTGTCAGGCTTTTTTTCAACCCCGGTCTCCAGTGTCAGATTCTGAATGCTTAACCACTTTTTTTTTTTCTTTTTTTCTCATAATTACAGCATTTGTTTTTACACAACACATTTTTTTTTTTCGTAAAAAATATTGACATTCACAAGTTTACATAAAGAGTTTCAAACATTTCTAAATCAAAATCTTTCTAAAATCTTACAAACATCCAGTGTAAAACCTTACAAAAATCTCCTATTTTTTCTTTTTGTTTAAAATAATGGGCCAGGCAATGAGCATAATTATCAAACTTTCTTTTAAAAACCTGCCATATGTTTAGTACAACATCTTCTTTTTTTGCTCTTTCTCTTCTTTCCCATACAGCACTTTCAATCAACATCACAAGTAGATTTATTATTTTCTGGTTCATACATTTCTTATCAACACCCAACATCAGTATTTTACTCCACTCAAAATCATCCTTATCATTCCCAATAAGCTTTAGAATCATGTCTTTGCATCTCTTATTAAAATCTTTCAATTGTTTACAATGTAAAAACAAGTGTAAAAATGTTTTCTCCTCGTCCTTACATACCTTACAAATAGCACTTTACTCCGTCCCAATCTTGCTTAAGATTGCATCTGTAAATATTGCTTTATGTCTAATAAAATACTCTAGATTTTCTACCTTTGTCTGTATCATTCTTCCATTCATATTATCCCATATTGTCCTCTTGTAAACCATGTAGGACTCAAATGGTCCTTTGCATGTTCAAACATTGAAGGAGATCTGAGTTGAAATAAGAAGATTTTTATTTTAAATGCAAGAAATTAAAAATACAAATTCTGCGCAGGAGAGGTGTAATATCAGTTCAGCTCCCCCTATTATGATCTCCTTCATGCTTTTATACTGTCTCTCGCACACTATCTAACCCTCAACCCTATTGACTTATATGGTGTTGTCTTGACAGTTTGACCATTCAGCAACCAGATATTCCTCTTCCTGGTATCTGTGTATCTTCTCTTTACAGTTCGCCTTTTAAGGCAGATGTTTCAGAGCACGTACCCACAGCTCATACGTCCTGTCATTCTCAGACCTTTCTGCATTCTCCATCCACCCCCACCCGATAACAGGATGCGCTGTTCTCTAGCATCCTGCCACATTTCTCTATACTTGTGCACATAATATAGCAGTTAACCCTTTAAAGCAAAAGCCTTCATTTACTAACAAAGCTTAATAAAATGCTTATCCTTCAATCCCTCTCTTGGCCTCTGAAAAGAGGCCACACCACTTTAATAAACACTTAAAAAATCTTAGAATTCCTGGTCCAATATGTCCAGATGAGCTTGGGTCGAAAACCTCTGTGAGGAAAGACACCCAAGCGGTCCCCTAGTTTCCTATGGGCAGCCACCACATGTTCACCTGACTTAAAACACTAAGTACTTAAAACGTAATAATAATAAAAAAATAATAAAAAATAACATTCCCTACAAACCAGTGTGCTCAGCCTGGACTGGGCTGAAAACCCCTGTGAGAAAGTCACCCAGTCGGACCCCTAATTGACGTTTGGACTACCACAACATGGCAGCTGAGTCAATCACACTGAAATTATCTAGACTACAAACATTTCAATAATCAAAATTTAAATCTTAACACATTTTCAAACAGCAAATTTCTCAAACATCAATATCTAGAAAACATATAACTTGTGATGAATCAGCATCTGCAAAGAAGCACAGTTATTGGGAAAAAACAACATTTATAAGTCATATTCCTCCTCCTCTTCCTCCTCATCATTATATCCAGAAAATACCAGCAGAGGCATTGTGTAAGGGGGTGGAGGTCCATCTTTCTCTTCAATTGCTGCTATTATCACCCTGTTACACGATGTTCTGAGACACGGGATGCAACAGGTCACTATTATGGCCACAAATGTTGCTATAGAGATCAAAATTTATGTAAACATGGTTTTATATTTTCCAAACACACCGGTCAGCCAATCATCAAATGGGTTATTTACACCAGAGTGTTCTGCCATTGTTTTAGAAAGGGTTTTTAATCCTTCTAAAGCCCTCGTTACTGATCCGTCTGGGCCGGTATTATTTGGAATTAAAGAGCAGCAAAAATCTTCAAAAAAAAAACGCAAGTCCCACCCTTTTCCACCAGTAGCATATCTAATGCTATTCTGTTTTGTATTGCCATTAATGAGGTTGGGGCCAATTGTTCTGATAATCCTTCTACGGCGTCTCTTGTTAAATTTGCCAATCTCATCACATTATAGTGCACATAATTTATTCTATCCACATTTTTACTTGGGGTCACAGGGAATAGGGCTAAAATTATTGGGATATTCTCGAACCCAGCAGCAATTTGGTCTACTAGTTTGTATTCATCAGGGACTCCTCTCGGGACCCCTAATGAATCTATTATAGGTTGGGGAATTTGTGGTTAAGTCGAACGTTGCGTCCCTTTTTCTTCTCCCAGCTGTACTTCCACCCCTTCCCTCTTGTCTCTTGCCAATCAGTGTTACTGGTGCTGTCAACCTAACCATTGCACATATACCTTCCGTAGTTTTCCCTTTTATTCTTACAAACAATCTTTTTCCTCCACAGTAATAATATAGTCCTCTCCGCGCCCAAGGTCCTATTATATCCCCTGCATTGTTGATAATCTGTTTGCTCCACAAAGGGTTAATATGCAAAGGGTTAATATGCTCTACCCTGACTAGCACTGTTCCGGTGGGAGTAAAATTAAAACAGGTGAAATTTCCTGGGTCTGCAGAAAATGGGCCTGTTTTTGTCTGGTTATTTATTGGCGGGAATATTTCTGCTAGAGTGTCATATCCTTTTGGTCTATACTGCCTAGTCAGATTTATCATACACCCATATCCTACTGGGTCATTTGTTATCAATGGGGCTGGTTCTATTCTAAGGGTTGGTCTAGCTTTTGCACATGCAACACAATCTGTCATTCCTGTTTGTTTAGCTGTGGAAATCATCCATTCTAACCACAAATTAGTTTCCCCGTATCCTGTGGCTTTCTCTAGTATATCCTCAAGGGTTAATTTGGTATAATCCATTTGTATTACAACCCTTCGACCTCTAATTTCTCTACTATGATCTCTGATTGGGGGTCCTATAGTCTTTGTCTTGTTTCTATCTATTACATTGACCCTGTCTAAAAACTCAACTTCTATGATTCCCAGGGGGTCAGTTCCTGATATCTCGACTCCTAATAGTATATGGAGAAACTTAGACGGAATGTTTTTCCCAGCATAATGGGTCTCATCTAGGGGGTATCCTGTCCACTCCCCTATGGACATAGTAATAGAGTTCTGGGTAGGACTATAATCCCTTTGTATTTTCAGTTTTCTCCACTCGTTTTTAAAATTCCCTAACCATGTTGGTTTTGGCGTCCATTTCCCTGTGTACCCCACTACTTGATCCCACCCTCTACACCACTTATTATCTGCCTTACCCCTCGTGTTACACCATGCATTCATAGTCTGATCAAAGCAAACATATATGTCATATCCTCGCCACGAACTATTGTGTCCCCCACAGTCAATTACCTGACATAGTTCAAATGTGTAAGATGTTGTCTTTTACTTTACATATTCTATGGACAGCCCTCCATAATACTTGGAACACCTGTTTTCTTCCCCTAGGGATCTTTTTACTCTGGTTGGTTTTACAGTTGAGGTTTCATTCCTGTTCTGACTTTTTCCTACTCCTAGAATTGTCCCCACTATTATCAGTGTTAATATCCCCACTATCCCCAGTAGTTTCCCGTTTTCCTACAACTTGACCCTCATGTTTTATTGATGCTGGTTTTCTTTATTATTCAATTCTGATCCTCCCTTTATCTTATTTTTCACAGCGTTATTGTCATGATTACCAGCGATCTCTAACCACCAGAGGTCGCTGGTAAGAACTCACTTTCACATGGACTACATCTTATGAACTACAAATTCAGTCATGCCACACACACACACACCTGCTGCAAGTCTCCACTGATTGGACTCCCACAGCTGATGCTGCTTCTGAACTAATCACACACACTACTTTAGCAGCGCACACACACTCACTTCCTTGCCGAGTCTTGTTTACCTGTAAAGTGACAATTCAATGTGTTTTCTTTAGTCTTGTTTCTCCGTGTTTTGACCCTTGCCAAGTTTGTCTGTTTGTCCATGTTCACTACCTGCCTTCCGACCGCTCGCCTGTTATAGTGACTACGATTCTGGATTTGCCTTTATTCATCTGTTTGCACCTGTGTTGACCCTCGCTTGCCTGACTACCGAATAAACCTGCACTTGGATCTTAACGTTGTCTCTGTCATTCACGTGTTACTGAAGACTCGGCCAAACATGGATTCAGCAGGACGTCTAGTCAGATTAAGGCAAGGTACGAATTCCCTCGAGGACCATATTAATTCTTTTCTGGACATAGCCAATGACACCACCCTCCTGGACTGTATACTCATTGATTTCTTTTATCGTGGACTAAATGAACCACTAAAATCCACCCTCATCCGTTATGGTCCTCGGGGATCTTTCCAACAAGCCCTGGATGTGGCTTTACAAGCCTATGGTTCAGTTCTCCAGCTCACAATATGGTAAGCGCCAGTCTGTCACTTGCTCAGAAGACTGTTTCTTGTTCCAAGTCTGTTCCTGCCATAGTTCCAGTTCCTGAAACACCATCACCTGAGCCACCAGAATGGCCACCGCCACCTGAGTTGCCAGAGCTGCTGCCACCACCAGAGCTGTTACTGCCAGAGCTGCCACCACCTCCAGAGCTGCCAGATCCTCCAGAGCTGCCAGATCCTCAGTCACTGCCAGAGCTGCCAAATCCTCCAGAGCTGCCAGATCCTCAGTCATTGCCAGAGTTGCCAAATCCTCCAGAGCTGCCACATCCTCATTCACCTCCAGAGCTGCCAGATCATCAGTCACCTCCAGAGCTGCCAGATCCTCAGTCACCGCCAGAGCTGCCAGAGCCACTGCCGCCGCCAGTACTGCAGGAAGGCCTCCTGATACACATAGTCTTCCTGTCTGTCATAGAACAGTATGCAGTGTAAATCATCAGGGGGAGGAATGAAAATGTCTAGTGTATATATCCACGCTTTCCATTCTTGGAAGAGTGAATAGGCTCCTGTCTGCGATGGAGATAGCAGAGCCCAGTAAATGTCTACACAATTGTCGGGGGTGGGGGATGGTGCAAGTAACCACTGATTGTGTCCCATTCCACCTTGTAGTGAGCAATTAACCGTCTGCCCAGTGGGGAAGGAAACAATTACTCCTTCAGGGGTGCAGAGTATACTAGCTCCAGCTTTTATCCATAAATCTCTACCCAGTAGGGGAACTGGCGAATTAGGGGAGTAGAGAAAAGAGTGTGTGAGTTGTTGCCCTGCAATGGCAACAGGAAGTGGTTTAGTCAGTGGCCATCTTTCAGTATCCCCAGAGAAACCCATAACTTCTACATGTTTTGATGATAATTTTCGTCTGTCAACGCCATCAGTAACGGTGGAATAAGTTGCTCCTGTCTCTACTAAGGCCTCAATGTCACTATCGTTGACAGTGATGGTCAAGAGGGGCTCGGCCATAGCCCTCTCTTGGGCTCTCTGTGGGGACCTTCATGCATAATAACCATCCTCTGTTCCAACCCACTGTTGAGTCAGTGGTTGCTGGAAACTGGGTTGGTTCGGCAGCACTGGCCTATTACCCCACCCTCCCCTTTGGGGTTGTCCTCTACCTCTCTGCATTCCCCGCCCCCTATTTTGAAATTGAGGGGGTTGGCCTCCTTGTCCATTGTGGCAGTTTCTGGCCATGTGCCCAGGGTGTCCACACAGGTAACAGCTATTATTATTGTTTGGGCAAGTATTGGCCCAATGATCGTTACCTCCACACCTTTAGCAGCCATCTAGCCTGACTGTTCCTCGACCCCTAGCTCCTCCCCTCCCTCTACTCCATTGTGGTTGACTTGGAGGATATTGGGTGGTGCCCTCATAACTACCCTCATTTGTTTGTGGGGGAGGCTGGGCTGTTTGAACTGTCATCTGTTTTGAACCTTTATTCTTTACTGTTTTTTCTTTCTCCAATTGCAGCTTCAACAACTCTTTTTGTAATGTTAATAGTTCAACCCCTTCTTTGTCTGCTCTCTCTACCGCTTTGTCTATGAAATGTATTGCATACCTTTTCCATTTAGTATCATCACTGCCAGGTACCTCAGGAGACTGTTCCATGGCTTGGGTCACACCAGCTGGAGCTCCTTGCAGTACAGCTGCCCTGAAAATTCTGTTAGTGACAGGGCTAGACATTGGGTTTTCATCACATGCCTTTTCCCACTCTTGACAACATTGATTTATATAGGCCTCACCATTTTCCCCATCCTTGTGTTTTAATTTCAAATTCTCAAACATGGTATCAGGGGTGGGAAACTTGTCCCTTATAGCCTGACACAGAGGTGACTGACTCCCTCCTTGCACCAATGGGGCACTGTTTCCCAAACTTGTGGTGCCAGCCCTCTGTTCCACATCCACAATCTGATGTCCTGACAGGACTCGACTCATTATTTGTCTCAAGTCCCCTACTGATAGTATCTGACCATGTGATAAGGCGAACAACTTGTTCACCCATCTACCACCTCCTTCTGTTACGGCTGGTAGCTTTTTTACCAGGGTCTCAAGATCTATTAATGACCATGGCTGGTAACTGCGGCCTGTAGGCCCTGCCAATAAAGGCATGTTGCACACTCTTCCCAATAGTAGCTAGGGTGGGTTTGGGGGCTTTTTCTGTTAATCTTTGGCTTTGCCTAGGCCACTGTGTTTGAGACGTGGAAGAAACTGGGCACAGATGCTGCGAGTGTAACTCTAGACCATCTTCTCAAATTTTCATCTAACTGTTTTCCTTTCTTTGCATGGGCTCGCTTGTGCAACAGCCCTACTTCCTCTTTTCTGTGTCTTAAAACAGCTTCCTGTGCTTTTCTCTCTTTTATTCCCACTTTCTGAAACAGAGACCCCTTTTTGTCCATACAATCAATACCATAATGTTCAATCATTTCACGTTCACATTCTCCCAGTTCTTTTATTAGTTTTTTCCTATATTTTGGATCCGTTTGTGCCAATAAGACATCTAAACCCCCCTTCTCCACTGCTCCTATTAAAGTATTGTATTCAATTCTAGATGGCTTTCCGCCTCATAAAAAAAAAAAAAAAAAAAAAAAAATTTCAACCTTTTATCCATCCATAACGGCATGGATGATTTATATAAAACATGCCATAGTTTAGAAACCATTAAAACATTCAAAACTAAAACTTTTCCTTTCAGAGTCAGAGTTTTCCAAAAGTTTAGTCTTCTTTCAATGCTACCTAACATTTCTTCCCACATAATCGCTTCTGCCCTTTTTTTCATCCTTTCCCGTTACAATTCCTAAAATTCTCATTTCTTTTGTTTCCTTAAATGGAAATAAATCTGTTAAGCATCTTACTACTCCAAATTTCATATATTCAGTTTTATTTTCATTTATTTTCGCTTCTGATCCTTTACAAAAATTTAGAAATAGTTGCATTGCTTTCTTCACATCTTCTAAATTTTTAACCAGTAGAATTGTGTCATCAGCATATTGAAAAATATTATTCTCTTTTCCCGCAACCCCTAATCCTGTTATTCCGTCTTCCTGCTTTATAGATAGCCCTAAGGGTTCTGCTACTAAAGAATATAAAAGAGCAGACAATGGGCATCCTTGCCTTATTGATCTTGTTATTCTAAAACATCTTGTTAAAAAAAACATTACACTTAATTCCTGTCACTGCCCCATTATACAATATTTTAATACATTTGATAAAATTCTCTCCAAACCCAAAACACTTTAAAACTCCAAATAAAAAATCATGCTCAACCCTATCAAATGCCTTTTCAAAATCTAAGCTGGTAATATACCCATCCTCATTTTTCTCACGCATGTATCTTACAATATCTTTTATGCTAATTGTTGTATCAGCAATGTCTCTTTCTTTAACTCCATAAGCTTGGTTTGCTTTGATTAACTTTGGAAATACTTCTTTCAGTCTGTTGGATAAAAGTTTAGATAAAATATTTAGATCGTATTTAACATTGTGATTGGTCTATAATTTTTGAGGTCTGTTTTTTCTCCTTTTCTCTTGTATATTAATTTCATTAGTCCCATTCCCATTCTTTTGTTCATTACCCCTTGCTTAAAAATGTCTTTTCAAGAGTTCACACTTAGTTGATGATTAATTATAAGCTTGTTTGACATGCTGTCCCGGGAGAGAGCCCTGAGCTCATAAGCTCCTCGAGCCTGGGGCTCCCTCCCGTTGCTAGGCGAGAGGGAAGTTTGAGCTCAGGTAGATCTCGAGAACTACCTCGCTGTAATAACCAATGAACAGCCAGTGATTGCTCTTGAGAGATAACCATTTACTAGGAGCATGTCTATAGTGCCGGTTTGGATTAGTCAATTAACTTATGTTGCATGTTTTTTGGACGGTGGGAGGAAACCGGGGAACCCGGGGGAAACCCACATGAGCACGGGGAGAAAATGCAAACTCCGCACAGAAATGTCTGCTGGTTTGGTAAAGCCTAGAACCAGAGACATTCTTGCTGTGAGGCAACAGTGCTAAGCACTGGGCCACCGTGTCACCCATCTAGGAAGAAGGAGGAGTAGGGGTGGATGGGGGGATTCTTCAAAACGAAGATAGCGGTGGTACGTAACCCAGGGTATTTGTAGTAGCTTAGGAGTCGTCTGATTGGTGCATTGAGAATTGGATAATGCGGATCCAGCTGCTAGCAATCATAAGCACATGATCCTCTCGAAATTAGTTTATAACTAAACTTCACTTAAAATTCCAGCTAGAGTATCTTTAAAAACAATATAAAACTCACTGCCCAATCCATCTATACCTAGACTCCTATTTTTATTCAACTGACTCTTTTTATTTCCTCTTCTGTTATTTCTTCATCACATTCTCTTTTGTCAGCTTCTTCTACTTTTATTTTTAGTTGTTTTAGTAATTCTATTTCTTTTTCTTTTTCTTTTACCCCTTCTGAACTAAACAGCTTCTCATAATATGTTTGTATTTCCTTTAATATTTCTTCATTTCCATTGACAATAAATCGATTTTCACCTCTAATTTCTTTAATCAGCCGTGCTTTTCCCCTAATTTTTTCTAAATTAAAGAAATATTTAGTGCATTTTTCATCTTCTAATATATATATTTGCTTTACTTCTTAATCTAGCTCCTTCATATTTTTTCTCTTCTATTTCCTTCAATGATTCCTCCAGTTTAAATATCTTTTGAATATCTTTCCCATTTTCATTTGTTTCTCTTTTCAACTCTTTTGCTATTTCTTTCTCTTTACTTTTCTTATATTTTTGTATTAGTTTACAATACTTCATTTCTTTAATAAAAATTTTATATTTTCCCACCACATTCTTTTGTCTTCCATAAACATCTCATTTGTCTTTTCTTTTTTAATCAGTGTCTTAATACTTAAAACATAATCCTCTTTTTCCAAAACTTTAGTATTCAAAATCCAAACTCCCGGTCATCTTTTCACATTGCTCCAATCTATCTGCATAAATAATGGTTTGTGGTCACTCACACTTGTTTCTTCATATTTAATTTTGTCTATATATCTTTCCATATTTCTGTTAAATAATATAAAATCAATTCTTGTTCTACATAAAAAAAATTCCCCACCAACCGTTTTCTTGAATACTCCTTAATTTTTTAATTTCCTTCCCTCCATATATCGATCATATCCATTTCCTCAAATAATAGTTTCAACTCTCTTCGGCCTTTGTCATTTTTAAAACACATCCCTTCTGCCATATTCAATTTACCAAAAACAGTATTAAAATCACCCATCATAACAATTTCATTATAATTACTTCTTATTTCTTAATTACTTCTTAATTTCTTCTTAATTTCTTCTGTTGGTGCATGAATGTTTATTAATATCACTACTTTTCCTTCATAGTTCATCTCTACAGCTATGCATTTACCTTCGTTATCCTTGTATTTTGTTTTACATGTTACACTACTATTTTGTTTTATTAAAAACGCTACTCCTCTTCCTAGCCTCTCATCCCTATTATTATAAAACTTCTCCATTCTCTTTTTCACTTCCAACATATGACATTCTTTCCAATTTGTTTCTTGCAGTAATATCACATCCTCATATTTGCACATTTCTTTTACTTTTTCACATTTTTTCAAATCAGTCAGTCCTCTGGCATTAAAAGTAGCAAATCTTAAAAGCATAAAACATATAAAAAGAAACAATTTCATTTTTTCAGTCCGTCTCCTCCAGATCCTCTAGCAAATCAAATTTATTTCTGGTTTTTATTGAGTTTGCATTTAAAAGTCTTCTTCTTGCCACCTTTAAATTGGGTTTAGGTTTGACTGACCTTCTACTTTTAGTATGCTTTTCTTCCTCTTCTTCGTCGTCCTTTGCTATGTCTTGTTCCTTACTTATTTTTTTCAGTCTGTTCAATTTTGTCCAAATCCTTTCGTAAACTATCTGTTATGTCCATTTGTGTCCATTCAGTTCCATCCAGCAATGTGTCCATTTGTTCGTTGATTCCTTGGCTTTGTTTTTGCTCCATTTGCGATGTGTCCTGTAGATTTTCAAATAAGTCCCTCTGCGTCCATAAGTCTTTATTCAGTTGAGATTGCTCCTCTTGGTCCTTTCCATCAGTTTTGTCCTTGATTTCGGTAAGGCCTAGATGAGATACAGCTGTGGATACTCACCTAAACTCACCTAAACATCCTTCTGGTAAAGCCTAGATGAGATACAGCTGTGGATACTCACCTAAATTTAACAAACAGACTCAATTAAATGTTATCCTAGCAGAAGAAGGTTTCGATCCATCGACCTCTGGGTTATGCTGCTACGGAGAATGGGGGATCCACACTCACCTAAACATCCACCAGGTAAAGTCTAAATGAGATACAGCTGTGGATACACACCTAAATTTAAGCTACGGTCACACCGGGCTTTGTGTGTGCGAAATTCTGTCGTGCGGCGCTGCGAAAAGGGGCGGGATTAAATAAGATGATTAGACATTTAAAAAAGCGAGCGATTGCTCCATGTTTTAAATTTCTGTCCAGAGAGGTCATGTTTTGATCCTAAATTGGTCTCATGCAGTCAAGTGATGCGATTTAGCAGGTTAGAGTTCACCAAGCTTGAACTTTGCACCGCAGCAACCCGCGAAACTTAACGCATGACCCCGAGTTTCCGGTCTGACGTATTCGTGTGCGTATGAATGGAAGTCTATGGGAAGAAAAGTCAAGTGTGACCGCACCTTTACTTCTGCTAAAGTCTTGATGAGTGGGGGATACAGCTGTAGATACTCACCTAAACATTCCGTTAGTAAAGCCTAGATGAGATACAGCTGTGAATACTAACCTAAAAATCCTGCTGGTAAAGCCTAGATTAGATACAGCTGTGGACACTCACCTAAACGTCCTTCTGGTAAAGCCTAGATGAGATACAGCTGTAGATACTCAACTAAACATTCTGCTGGTAAAGCCTAGATGAGATACAGCTGTAGATACTCACCTGAACATTCCGCTGGTAAAGCCTAGACGAGATACAGCTGTGGATACTCACCTAAATTTAACAAACAGATTCAATTAAATGTAATCCTAGCAGAGGATGGTTTTGATCCATCAACCTTTGGGTTACGGGCCCAGCATGCTTCCACTGCACCACTCTGCTGCTACAGAAATTGGGAGATCCAGCTGGACACTCACCTAAACATCCTCCTGATAAAGCCTAGATGAGATACAGCTGTGGACACTCACGTAAATTTTCTGCTGTTAAAGTCTTGATGAGTGGGGGATACAGCTGTAGACACTCACCTAAACATTCCGCAGGTAAAGCCTAGATGAGATACAGCTGTGGATACTCACTTGAAAATCCTTCTGGTAAAACCTAGATGAGATACAGCTGTAGACACTCAACTAAACATTCCGCTGGTAAAGCCTAGATGAGATACAGCTGTGGACACTCACCTAAACATCCTTCTGGTAAAGCCTAGATGAGATACAGCTGTAGATACTCAACTAAACATTCCGCTGGTAAAAGCCTAGACGAGATACAGCTGTGGATACTCACCTAAATTTAACAAACAGAGTCAATTAAATAATATCCTAGCAGAGGATGGTTTCGATCCATCGACCTCTGGGTTATGGGCCCAGCACGCTTCCGCTGCGCCACTCTGCTGCTACGAAAAATGGGGGATCCAGGTGTGGACACTCACCTAAACATCCTCCTGATGAAGCCTAGATGAGATACAGCTGTGGACACTCACCTAAATTTACTGCTGGTAAAGCCTAGATGAGATACAGCTGTGGACACTCACCTAAACATTCCGCTGGTAAAGCCTAGATGAGATACAGCTGTGGATACTCACATAAATTTAACAAACAGATTCAATTAAATGTTATCCTAGCAGAGGATGGTTTCGATCCATCGACCTCTAGATAATGGGCCCAACACGCTTCCGCTGCGCCACTCTGCTGCTACAGAGAACGGGTGATCCAGCTGTGGACACTCACCTAAACATCCTTCTGGTAAAGCCTAGACGAGATACAGCTGTGGATACTCACCTAAACATCCTTCTGGTAAAGCCTAGATGAGATACAGCTGTAGAAACTCACCTAAACATTCCGCTGGTAAAGCCTAGATGAGATACAGCTGCTGGTAAGGCGTAGATGAGATACAGCTGTGGATACTCACCTAAAAATCCTGCTGGTAAAGCCTAGATGAAGTGTTATCCTAGCAGATGATGGTTTCTATCCATCGACTTCTGGGTGATGGGCCCGGCACGCTTCTGCTGGGCCACTCTGCTGCTACAGAGAATGGGGGATCCAGCTGGACACTAACCTAAACATCCTCCTGATAAAGCCTAGATGAGATACAGCTGTGGTTACTCACCTAAATTTAACAAAGAGATTCAATTAAATGTTATCTTAGCAGAGGATGGTTTCGATCAATCGACCTCTGGGTTATGGGCCCAGCACACTTCCGCTGCGCCACTCTGCTGCTATAGAGAACAGGGGATCCAGCTGTGGAAACTCACCTAAACATCATCCTGGTAAAGCCTAGATAAGATACAGCTGTGGACACTCACCTAAAAATCCTGCTGGTAGAGCCTAGATGAGATACAGCTGTGGATACTCACCTAAACATCCTTCTGGTAAAGCCTGGATACGATACAGCTGTGGACACTCACCTAAAAATCCTGCTGGTAGAGCCTAGATGAGATACAGCTGTAGATACTCAACTAAACATTCCGCTGGTAAAGCCTAGATGAGATACAGCTGTAGATACTCACCTGAACATTCCGCTGGTAAAGCCTAGACAAGACACAGCTGTGGATACTCACCTAAATTTAACAAAGAGATTCAATTAAATGTTATCCTAGCAGAGGATGGTTTGGATCCTTCGACCTCTGGGTTATGGGCCCAGCAGGCTCCCGCTGCGCCACTCTGCTGCTACAGCAAACGGGGGATCCAGCTGTGGACACTCACCTAAACCTCCTTCTGGTAAAGCCTAGACGAGATACAGCAGTAGATACTCTCCTGAACATTCCGCTGGTAAAGCCTAGATGAGATACAGCTGTGGATATTCACCTAAATTTAACAAAGAGATTCAATTAAATATTATCCTAGCAGAGGATGGTTTCGATCCATCGACCTCTGGGTTATGGGCCCATTCCGCTGAGCCACGCTGCTGCTACAGAGAACAGGGGATCCAGCTGTGGACACTCACTTAAACATCCTTCTGGTAAAGCCTAGATGAGATACAGCTGTAGATACTCAACTAAACATTCTGCTGGTAAAGCCTAGACGAGATACAGCTGTAGATACTCACCGGAACATTCCGCTGGTAAAGCCTAGATGAGATACAGCTGTGGACACTCACCTAAATTTAACAAAGAGATTCAATTAAATGTTATCATAGCAGAGGATGGTTTCGATCCATCGACCTCTGGGTTATGGACCCAGCACGCTTCCGCTGCACCACTCTGCTACTATAGAAAACAGGGGATCCAGCTGTGGACACTTACCTAAACATCCTCCTGATAAAGCCTAGATGAGATACAGCTGTGGACACTCACCTAAATTTACTGCTGGTAAAGTCTAGATGAGATACAGCTGTGGACACTCACCTAAACATTCCGCTGATAAAGCCTGGATGAGATACAGCTATGGACACTCACCTAAAAATCCTGCTGGTAGAGCCTAGATGAGATACAGCTGTGGATACTCACCTAAACATCCTTCTGGTAAAGCCTAGATGAGATACAGCTGTAGATACTCAACTAAACATTCCACTGGTAAAGCCTAGATGAGATACAGCTGTAGATACTCACCTGAACATTCCGCTGGTAAAGCCTAGATGAGATACAGCTGTGGACACTCACCTAAACCTTCCGCTGATAAAGCCTGGATGAGATAGAGCTGTGGACACTCACCTAAAAATCCTGCTAGTAGAGCCTAGATGAGATACAGCTGTAGATACTCAACTGAACATTCCGCTGGTAAAGCCTAGAGGAGATACAGCTGTAGATACTCACCTGAACATTCCACTGATAAAGCCTAGATGAGATACAGCTGTAGATACTCACCTGAACATTCCGCTGGTAAAGCCTGGATGAGATACAGCTGTGGATACTCACCTAAACATCCTTCTGGTAAAGCCTAGATGAGATACAGCTGTGGATACTCACCTAAATTTACTGCTGGTAAAGCCTGGATGAGATACAGCTGTGGACACTCACCTAAAAATCCTGCTGGTAGAGCCTAGATGAGATACAGCTGTGGATACTCACCTAAACATCCTTCTGGTATAGCCTAGATGAGATACAGCTGTAGATACTCAACTAAAAATTCCGCTGGTAACGCCTAGGTGAGATACAGCTGTGGATACTCACCTAAATTTACTGCTGGTAAAGCCTGGATGAGATACAGCTGTGGACACTTACCTAAACATTCCGCTGGTAAAGCCTAGATGAGATACAGCTGTGGACACTTACCTAAACATTCCGCTGGTAAAGCCTAGACTAGATCCAGCTGTAGATACTCACCTAAACATCCTTCTGGTAAAGCCTAGACGAGATACAGCTGTAGATACTCACCTGAACATTCCGCTGGTAAAGCCTAGATGAGATACAGCTGTGGATACTCACCTAAATTTAACAAAGAGATTCAATTAAATGTTATCATAGCAGAGGATGGTTTCGATCCATCGACCTCTGGGTTATGGACCCAGCACGCTTCCGCTGCACCACTCTGCTACTATAGAAAACAGGGGATCCAGCTGTGGACACTAACCTAAACATCCTCCTGATAAAGCCTAGATGAGATACAGCTGTGGACACTCACCTAAATTTAACAAAGAAATTCAATTAGATGTTATCCTAGCAGAGGATGGTTTCGGTCCATCGACCTCTGGGTTATGGGCCCAGCACGCTTCCGCTGCGCCACTCTGCTGCTATAGAAAATAGGGGATCCAGCTGTGAACACTTACCTAAACATCCTCCTGATAAAGCCTAGATCAGATACAGCTGTGGACACTCACCTAAACATTCCGCTGATAAAGCCTGGATGAGATACAGCTGTGGACACTCACCTAAAAATCCAGCTGGTAGAGCCTAGATGAGATACAGCTGTAGATACTCACCTGAACATTCTTCTGGTAAAGCCTAGATGAGATACAGCTGTAGATACTCACCTGAACATTCCGCTGGTAAAGCCTGGATGAGATACAGCTGTGGACACTCACCTAAAAATCCTGCTGGTAGAGCCTAGATGAGATACAGCTGTGGATACTCACCTAAACATCCTTCTGGTAAAGCCTAGATGAGATACAGCTGTGAATACTCACCTAAATTTACTGCTGGTAAAGCCTGGATGAGATACAGCTGTGGACACTCACCTAAAAATCCTGCTGGTAGAGCCTAGATGAGATACAGCTGTGGATACTCACCTAAACATTCTTCTGGTATAGCCTAGATGAGATACAGCTGTAGATACTCAACTAAACATTCCGCTGGTAACGCCTAGGTGAGATACAGCTGTGGATACTCACCTAAATTTACTGCTGGTAAAGCCTGGATGAGATACAGCTGTAGATACTCACCTGCTGGTAGAGCCTAGATGAGATACAGCTGTAGATACTCAACTAAACATTCCGCTGGTAAAGCCTAGATGAGATACAGCTGTGGACACTTACCTAAACATTCCGCTGGTAAAGCCTAGATGAGATACAGCTGTGGACACTTACCTAAACATTGCGCTGGTAAAGCCTAGACGAGATCCAGCTGTAGATACTCACCTAAACATCCTTCTGGTAAAGCCTAGACGAGATACAGCTGTAGATACTCACCTAAATTTACTGCTGGTAAAGCCTAAATGAGATACAGCTGTAGATACTCAACTAAACATTCCGCTGGTAAAGCCTAGATGAGATACAGCTGTGGATACTAAATTTAACAAAGAGATTCAATTAAATGTTATCCTAGCAGAGGATGTTTTCGATCCATCGACCTCTGGATTATGGGCCCAGCACGCTTACGCTGCGCCACTCTGCTGGTATAGAAAACAGGGGATCCAGCTGTGGACACTTACCTAAACATCCTCCTGATAAAGCCTAGATGAGATACAGCTGTGGACACTCACCTAAATTTACTGCTGGTAAAGCCTAGATGAGATACAGCTGTGGACACTCACCTAAACATCCTTCTGGTAAAGCCTAGATGAGATACAGCTGTAGATACTCAACTAAACATTCCGCTGGTAAAGCCTAGATGAGATACAGCTGTGGACACTCACCTAAATTTACTGCTGGTAAAGCCTAGATGAGATACAGCTGTGGATACTCACCTAAACATCCTTCTGGTATCGCCTAGATGAGATACAGCTGTGGACACTTACCTAAACATCCTCCTGATAAAGCCTAGATGAGATACAGCTGTGGACACTCACCTAAACATTCTGCTGGTAGAGCCTAGATGAGATACAGCTGTGGATACTCACCTAAACATCCTTCTGGTAAAGCCTAGATGAGATACAGCTGTAGATACTCAACTAAACATTCCGCTGGTAAAGCCTAGATGAGATGCAGCTGTGGATACTCACCTAAATATCCTTCTGGTAAAGCTACGGTGACACCGGGCTTTGTGTGCGCGAAATTTTGTCGTGCTGCGCTGCGAAAAGGGGCGGGATTAAACAAGCTTATTAGACATTTTAAAAAGCCAGCGATCGCTCCATGTTTTAAATTTCTGTCCAGAGAGGTCCTGTTTTGATCCTCGATTGGTCCCATGCAGCCAAGTGATGCGATTTCGCAGGTTAGAGTTCACCAAGCTTGAACTTTGCACTGCAGCAACCTGCGAAACTTCACGCATGACCCCGCGTTTCCGGTCTGACGCATTCGCGTGCATATGAATGGAAGTCTATGGGAAGAAAAGTCAAGTGTGACCGCAGCTTAAAGCCTAGATGAGATACAGCTGTAGATACTCAACTAAACATTCCGCTGGTAAAGCCTAGAGGAGATACAGCTGTAGATACTCACCTGAACATTCCGCTGATAAAGCCTAGATGAGATCCAGCTGTGGATACTCTCCTAAATTTAACAAAGAGATTCAATTAAATATTATCCTAGCAGAGGATGGTTTCGATCCATCGACCTCTGTGTTATAGGCCCAGCACGCTTCCGCTGCACCACTCTGCTGCTGTAGAAAACAGGGGATCCAGCTGTGGACACTTACCTAAACATCCTCCTGATAAAGCCTAGATGAGATACAGCTGTGGACACACCTACATTTACTGCTGGGAAAGCCTAGATGAGATACAGCTGTGGACACTCACCTAAATTTACTGCTGGTAAAGCCTAGATGAGATACAGCTGTGGATACTCACCTAAACATCCTTCTGGTATCGCCTAGATGAGATACAGCTGTGGACACTTACCTAAACATCCTCCTGATAAAGCCTAGATGAGATACAGCTGTGGACACTTACCTAAACATTCCGCTGGTAAAGCCTAGATGAGATACAGCTGTGGACACTTACCTAAACATTCCGCTGGTAAAGCCTAGACGAGATACAGCTGTAGATACTCAGCTAAATTTACTGCTGGTAAAGCCTAAATGAGATACAGCTGTAGATACTCAACTAAACATTCCGCTGGTAAAGCCTAGATGAGATACAGCTGTGGACACTCACCTAAATTTACTGCTGGTAAAGCCTAGATGAGATGCAGCTGTGGATACTCACCTAAATATCCTTCTGGTAAAGCCTAGATGAGATACAGCTGTAGATACTCAACTAAACATCCTCCTGATAAAGCCTAGATGAGATACAGCTGTGGATACTCACCTAAATTTAACAAAGAAATTCAATTAGATGTTATCCTAGCAGAGGATGGTTTCGGTCCATCGACCTCTGGGTTATGGGCCCAGCACGCTTCCGCTGCGCCACTCTGCTGCTATAGAAAATAGGGGATCCAGCTGTGAACACTTACCTAAACATCCTCCTGATAAAGCCTAGATCAGATACAGCTGTGGACACTCACCTAAACATTCCGCTGATAAAGCCTGGATGAGATACCGCTGTGGACACTCACCTAAAAATCCAGCTGGTAGAGCCTAGATGAGATACAGCTGTAGATACTCACCTGAACATTCCGCTGGTATAGCCTAGATGAGATACAGCTGTAGATACTCAACTAAACATTCTGCTGGTAACGCCTAGGTGAGATACAGCTGTGGATACTCACCTAAATTTACTGCTGGTAAAGCCTGGATGAGATACAGCTGTACATACTCACCTGCTGGTAGAGCCTAGATGAGATACAGCTGTAGATACTCAACTAAACATTCCGCTGGTAAAGCCTAGATGAGATACAGCTGTGGACACTTACCTAAACATTCCGCTGGTAAAGCCTAGACGAGATCCAGCTGTAGATACTCACCTAAACATCCTTCTGGTAAAGCCTAGACGAGATACAGCTGTAGATACTCACCTAAATTTACTGCTGGTAAAGCCTAAATAAGATACAGCTGTAGATACTAAATTTAACAAAGAGATTCAATTAAATGTTATCCTAGCAGAGGATGTTTTCGATCCATCGACCTCTGGATTATGGGCCCAGCACGCTTTCGCTGCGCCACTCTGCTGGTATAGAAAACAGGGGATCCAGCTGTGGACACATACCTAAACATCCTCCTGGTAAAGCCTAGATGAGATACAGCTGTGGACACTCACCTAAACATCCTTCTGGTAAAGCCTAGATGAGATACAGCTGTAGATACTCAACTAAACATTCCGCTGGTAAAGCCTAGATGAGATACAGCTGTGGACACTCACCTAAATTTACTGCTGGTAAAGCCTAGATGAGATGCAGCTGTGGATACTCACCTAAATATCCTTCTGGTAAAGCCTAGATGAGATACAGCTGTAGATACTCAACTAAACATTCGCTGGTAAAGCCTAGATGAGATACAGCTGTGGATACTTACCTAAACATTCCGCTGGTAAAGCCTAGACGAGATCCAGCTGTAGATACTCACCTAAACATCCTTCTGGTAAAGCCTAGACGAGATACAGCTGTAGATACTCACCTAAATTTACTGCTGGTAAAGCCTAAATGAGATACAGCTGTAGATACTCAACTAAACATTCCGTTGGTAAAGCCTAGATGAGATACAGCTGTGGATAGTAAATTTAACAAAGAGATTCAATTAAATGTTATCCTAGCAGAGGATGTTTTCGATCCATCGACCTCTGGATTATGGGCCCAGCACGCTTTCGCTGCGCCACTCTGCTGGTATAGAAAACAGGGGATCCAGCTGTGGACACTTACCTAAACATCCTCCTGATAAAGCCTAGATGAGATACAGCTGTGGACACTCACCTAAATTTACTGCTGGTAAAGCCTAGATGAGATACAGCTGTGGACACTCACCTAAACATCCTTCTGGTAAAGCCTAGATGAGATACAGCTGTAGATACTCAACTAAACATTCCGCTGGTAAAGCCTAGATGAGATACAGCTGTGGACACTCACCTAAATTTACTGCTGGTAAAGCCTAGATGAGATACAGCTGTGGATACTCACCTAAACATCCTTCTGGTATCGCCTAGATGAGATACAGCTGTGGACACTTACCTAAACATCCTCCTGATAAAGCCTAGATGAGATACAGCTGTGGACACTCACCTAAACATTCTGCTGGTAGAGCCTAGATGAGATACAGCTGTGGATACTCACCTAAACATCCTTCTGGTAAAGCCTAGATGAGATACAGCTGTAGATACTCAACTAAACATTCCGCTGGTAAAGCCTAGATGAGATACAGCTGTGGACACTCACCTAAATTTACTGCTGGTAAAGCCTAGATGAGATGCAGCTGTGGATACTCACCTAAATATCCTTCTGGTAAAGCCTAGATGAGATACAGCTGTAGATACTCAACTAAACATTCCGCTGGTAAAGCCTAGATGAGATACAGCTGTGGATACTCTCCTAAATTTAACAAAGAGATTCAATTAAATGTTATTATAGCAGAGGATGGTTTCAATCCGTCGACCTCTGTGTTATGGGCCCAGCACGCTTCCGCTGCACCACTCTGCTGCTGTAGAAAACAGGGGATCCAACTGTGGACACTTACCTAAACATCCTCCTGATAAAGCCTAGATGAGATACAGCTGTGGACACACCTACATTTACTGCTGGGAAAGCCTAGATGAGATACAGATGTGGATACTCACCTAAACATCCTTCTGGTAAAGCCTAGATGAGATACAGCTGTGGATACTCACCTAAATTTACTGCTGGTAAAGCCTGGATGAGATACAGCTGTGGACACTCACCTAAAAATCCTGCTGGTAGAGCCTAGATGAGATACAGCTGTGGATACTCACCTAAACATCCTTCTGGTAAAGCCTAGATGAGATACAGCTGTGGATACTCACCTAAATTTACTGCTGGTAAAGCCTGGATGAGATACAGCTGTGGATACTCACCTAAACATCCTTCTGGTAAAGCCTAGATGAGATACAGCTGTGGATACTCACCTAAATTTACTGCTGGTAAAGCCTGGATGAGATACAGCTGTGGACACTCACCTAAAAATCCTGCTGGTAGAGCCTAGATGAGACACAGCTGTACATACTCAACTAAACATTCCGCTGGTAACGCCTAGGTGAGATACAGCTGTGGATACTCACCTGCTGGTAGAGCCTAGATGAGATACAGCTGTAGATACTCAACTAAACATTCGCTGGTAAAGCCTAGATGAGATACAGCTGTGGATACTAAATTTAACAAAGAGATTCAATTAAATGTTATCCTAGCAGAGGATGTTTTCGATCCATCGGCCTCTGGATTATGGGCCCAGCACGCTTTCGCTGCGCCACTCTGCTGGTATAGAAAACAGGGGATCCAGCTGTGGACACTTACCTAAACATCCTCCTGATAAAGCCTAGATGAGATACAGCTGTGGACACTCACCTAAATTTACTGCTGGTAAAGCCTAGATGAGATACAGCTGTGGACACTCACCTAAACATCCTTCTGGTAAAGCCTAGATGAGATACAGCTGTAGATACTCAACTAAACATTCCGCTGGTAAAGCCTAGATGAGATACAGCTGTGGACACTCACCTAAATTTACTGCTGGTAAAGCCTAGATGAGATACAGCTGTGGATACTCACCTAAACATCCTTCTGGTATCGCCTAGATGAGATACAGCTGTGGACACTTACCTAAACATCCTCCTGATAAAGCCTAGATGAGATACAGCTGTGGACACTCACCTAAACATTCTGCTGGTAGAGCCTAGATGAGATGCAGCTGTGGATACTCACCTAAATATCCTTCTGGTAAAGCCTAGATGAGATACAGCTGTAGATACTCAACTAAACATTCCGCTGGTAAAGCCTAGATGAGATACAGCTGTAGATACTCACCTGAACATTCCGCTGATAAAGCCTAGATGAGATCCAGCTGTGGATACTCACCTAAATTTAACAAAGAGATTCAATTAAATGTTATCATAGCAGTGGATGGTTTCGATCCGTCGACCTCTGGGTTATGGGCCCAGCACGCTTCCGCTGCACCACTCTGCAGCTGTAGACACTTACCTAAACATCCTCCTAATAAAGCCTAGATGAGATACAGCTGTGGACACTCACCTAAATTTACTGCTGGTAAAGCCTAGATGAGATACAGCTGTGGATACTCACCTAAACATCCTTCTGGTATCGCCTAGATGAGATACAGCTGTGGACACTTACCTAAACATCCTCCTGATAAAGCCTAGATGAGATACAGCTGTGGACACTCACCTAAACATTCTGCTGGTAGAGCCTAGATGAGATACAGCTGTGGATACTCACCTAAACATCCTTCTGGTAAAGCCTAGATGAGATACAGCTGTAGATACTCAACTAAACATTCCGCTGGTAAAGCCTAGATGAGATACAGCTGTGGACACTCACCTAAATTTACTGCTGGTAAAGCCTAGATGAGATGCAGCTGTGGATACTCACCTAAATATCCTTCTGGTAAAGCCTAGATGAGATACAGCTGTAGATACTCAACTAAACATTCCGCTGGTAAAGCCTAGATGAGATACAGCTGTGGTTACTCTCCTAAATTTAACAAAGAGATTCAATTAAATGTTATTATAGCAGAGGATGGTTTCAATCCGTCGACCTCTGTGTTATGGGCCCAGCACGCTTCCGCTGCACCACTCTGCTGCTGTAGAAAACAGGGGATCCAGCTGTGGACACTTACCTAAACATCCTCCTGATAAAGCCTAGATGAGATACAGCTGTGGACACTTACCTAAACATCCTCCTGATAAAGCCTAGATGAGATACAGCTGTAGACACTCACCTAAATTTACTGCTGGTAAAGCCTAGATGAGATGCAGCTGTGGACACTCACCTAAACATTCTGCTGGTAGAGCCTAGATGAGATACAGCTGTGGATACTCACCTAAACATCCTTCTGGTAAAGCCTAGATGAGATACAGCTGTAGATACTCAACTAAACATTCCGCTGGTAAAGCCTAGATGAGATACAGCTGTAGATACTCACCTGAACATTCCGCTGGTAAAGCCTAGATGAGATACAGCTGTGGATACTCACCTAAATTTACTGCTGGTAAAGCCTGGATGAGATACAGCTGTGGACACTCACCTAAAAATCCTGCTGGTAGAGCCTTGATGAGATACAGCTGTGGATACTCACCTAAACATCCTTCTGGTAAAGGCTAGACGTGATACAGCTGTAGATACTCACCTGAACATTCCGTTGGTAAAGCCTAGATGAGATACAGCTGTAGATACTCAACTAAACATTCCGCTGATAAAGCCTAGATGAGATCCAACTGTGGATACTCTCCTAAATTTAACAAAGAGATTCAATTAAATGTTATTATAGCAGAGGATGGTTTCAATCCGTCGACCTCTGTGTTATGGGCCCAGCACGCTTCCGCTGCACCACTCTGCTGCTGTAGAAAACAGGGGATCCAGCTGTGTACACTTACCTAAACATCCTCCTGATAAAGCCTAGATGAGATACAGCTGTGGACACACCTACATTTACTGCTGGTAAAGCCTAGATGAGATACAGCTGTGGATACTCACCTAAACATCCTCCTGATAAAGCCTAGATGAGATACAGCTGTGGACACTCACCTAAATTTACTGCTGGTAAAGCCTAGATGAGATGCAGCTGTGGACACTCACCTAAACATTCTGCTGGTAGAGCCTAGATGAGATACAGCTGTGGATACTCACCTAAACATCCTTCTGGTAAAGCCTAGATGAGATACAGCTGTTGATACTCAACTAAACATTCCGCTGGTAAAGCCTAGATGAGATACAGCTGTGGATACTCACCTGAACATTCCGCTGGTAAAGCCTAGATGAGATACAGCTGTAGATACTCACCTGAACATTCCGCTGGTAAAGCCTAGATGAGATACAGCTGTGGATACTCACCTAAATTTACTGCTGGTAAAGCCTGGATGAGATACAGCTGTGGACACTCACCTAAAAATCCTGCTGGTAGAGCCTAGATGAGATACAGCTGTGGATACTCACCTAAATATCCTTCTGGTAAAGCCTAGACGTGATACAGCTGTAGATACTCAACTAAACATTCCGCTGGAAAAGCCTAGATGAGATACAGCTGTAGATACTCAACTAAACATTCCGCTGGAAAAGCCTAGATGAGATACAGCTGTGGATACTCACCTAAATTTAACAAAGAGATTCAATTAAATGTTATCCTACCAGAGGATGTTTTCGATCCATCGACCTCTGGCTTATGGGCCCAGCACGCTTCCGCTGCGCCACTCTGCTGCTATAGAAAAGAGGGGATCCAGCTGTGGACACTTACCTAAACATCCTCCTGATAAAGCCTAGATGAGATACAGCTGTGGACACTCACCTAAATTTACTGCTGGTAAAGCCTAGATGAGATACTCAAATGAACATTCCACTGGTAAAGCCTAGATGATATACAGCTGTAGATACTCACCTGAACATTCCGCTGGTAAAGCCTAGATGAGATACAGCTGTAGATACTCACCTGAACATTCCGCTGGTAAAGCCTAGATGAGATACAGCTGTGGATACTCACCTAAATTTAACAAAGAGATTCAATTAAATGTTATCCTAGCAGAGGATGTTTTCGATCCATCGACCTCTGGATTATGGGCCCAGCACGCTTCCGCTGCGCCACTCTGCTGGTATAGAAAACAGGGGATCCAGCTGTGGACACTTACCTAAACATCCTCCTGATAAAGCCTAGATGAGATACAGCTGTGGACACTCACCTAAATTTACTGCTGGTAAAGCCTAGATGAGATACAGCTGTGGACACTCACCTAAACATCCTTCTGGTAAAGCCTAGATGAGATACAGCTGTAGATACTCACCTAAACATCCTTCTGGTAAAGCCTAGATGAGATACAGCTGTAGATACTCAACTAAACATTCCGCTGGTAAAGCCTAGATGAGATACAGCTGTAGATACTCACCTAAATTTACTGCTGGTAAAGCCTAGATGAGATACAGCTGTGGATACTCACCTAAACATCCTTCTGGTATAGCCTAGATGAGATGCAGCTGTGGACACTCACCTAATTATTCTGCTGGTTGAGCCTAGATGAGATACAGCTGTGGATACTCACCTAAACATCCTTCTGGTAAAGCCTAGATGAGATACAGCTGTAGATACTCAACTAAACATTCCGCTGGTAAAGCCTAGATGAGATACAGCTGTAGATACTCACCTGAACATTCCGCTGATAAAGCCTAGATGAGATACAGCTGTGGATACTCACCTAAATTTAACAAAGAGATTCAATTAAATGTTATCCTAGCAGAGGACGGTTTCGATCCATCGACCTCTGGGTTATGGGCCCAACACGCTTCTGCTGCTCCACTCTGCTGCTATAGAAAACAGGGGACCCAGCTGTGGACACTTACCTAAACATCCTCCTGATAAAGCCTAGATGAGATACAGCTGTGGACACTCACCTAAATTTACTGCTGGTAAAGCCTAGATGAGATACAGCTGTGGACACTCACCTAAACATTCTGCTGATAAAGCCTGGATGAGATACAGCTGTGGACACTCACCTAAAAATCCTGCTGGTAGAGCCTAGATGAGATACAGCTGTAGATACTCACCTGAAAATTCCGCTGGTAAAGCCTAGATGAGATACAGCTGTAGATACTCACCTGAACGTTCCGCTGGTAAAGCCTAGATGAGATACAGGTGTAGATACTCACCTAAACATTCCGCTGATAAAGCCTGGATGAGATACAGCTGTGGACCCTCACCTAAAAATCCTGCTGGTAGAGCCTAGATGAGATACAGCTGTGGATACTCACCTAAACATCCTTCTGGTAAAGCCTAGATGAGATACAGCTGTGGATACTCACCTAAATTTACTGCTGGTAAAGCCTGGATGAGATACAGCTGTGGACACTCACCTAAAAATCCTGCTGGTAGAGCCTAGATGAGATACAGCTGTAGATACTCAACTAAACATTCCGCTGGTAACGCCTAGATGAGATACAGCTGTGGATACTCACCTAAATTTACTGCTGGTAAGGCCTGGATGAGATACAGCTGTAGATACTCAACTAAACATTCCGCTGGTAAAGCCTAGATAAGTTACAGCTGTGGACACTTACCTAAACATTCCACTGGTAAAGCTAGACGAGATCCAGCTGTAGATACTCACCTAAACATCCTTCTGGTAAAGCCTAGACGAGATACAGCTGTAGATACTCACCTGAACATTCCGCTGGTAAAGCCTAGATGAGATACAGCTGTGGTTACTCGGCTAAATTTAACAAAGAGAGTCAATTAAATGTTATCATAGCAGAGGATGGTTTCGATCCATCGACCTCTGGGTTATGGGCCCAACACGCTTCAAATACAAGTATTGAAAGCGAAAAGAATATTGAAGGACAAAGGAATGATTCAAGTCAGAAACAACAAATGCTGAACAAACTAAAGAAGCAAGCAAGATATCAAAGAGACTACCAGAAGGAAGCCACACTAACAATGATGGTAAGAGAAATTGAAAACTCAACTATAAATAACATAATCAAAGCAGTGGAAGACAAAGTCGGGATTGGCAAATTATTTGGACTGAGACGGAAAAACAACAATGAATTTGAACTGACAATGGAAAGTGAAAAAGAATGCGAGATATTGATGAATGGACTGATGATTAATGGAGAGGAATGTGAGATGAAAAAGCTGTGTGCAACAGAAAAAATGGTATCTTTTCTGAACTTGCCCAGTTACATACAGGATGAGGAGATACAACAAAAACTGAGTAATTGGGGAGTAACTCCTATACTTCCTATAAGAAGAAAATATCATCCGGGGACAATGGTGGCAGACAGAACACGCTTTGTGAAGGTAAAATTTCCCAAAGAAGTTAAATCTTTACCATACAATGTTGGCTTTGTGACAGAAGAAGGCATACAATATTTCAGAGTGATACACGATAATCAACTGAAAATGTGCAGACTTTGCTCAAGTACAGAGCATGAGAAGAAAGACTGCCCAAATTTCACGTGCAGAAGATGTCTTCAGCAGGGGCATTATGTGCGGGACTGCGAAGTTCTGCAGTGCCAGGGCTGCGAGAGGGCATCGACAAGATGTAACTGTGAAAAAGAGGAGGAAATGGAAAGGATGGAAATACAAGTGTCACTTGATAATACGGCAACAGAAAGGAAGGAGGACAAAACTGGAGAAGAAAACAATACAGAAGAGGACAGATATGAGCAAGAGGATAAAGGAATGGGACTGGGAGAAGGAGCAAACGAGGAGGAAGAAGAACCAAATAATGGACAATTTGATGAAGAACAATATGATGAAGGCGCTATAGAACTGAACAATAAAGAGAGACAGGAGAAGAAAAAGACTGAGGACAATGAAACAAGAGCACTAAATGAAGTAAGAGGAATGGATTTTGAAAGGGGGAATTATGGACTGGAAAAAAAAGAAAAAGGTAAAAAGATAAAAGATGTAAAAGTGGCTTAAACATTGAACTTGTTCTACAACGACAGAAAATGAGAAGAGAAGAGATTAAAGAAAGAATGGAAAGGAAAAAATTTGAAAAAGGAGATGCAAGAAACATTTGTTTAAGTGACAGTGACTCAGAATGAATGGTGGTTATTGGTTTATCCAATAATTATCCTAATGAGTAATGTATGTGTGGTATCACTGAATGTAAGAGGATTGTCAAAATGTGAAAAGTTTGAAAGATTAACGTGTTTGACAAAAAAGTGTGATATATTATGTTTACAAGAGACAAAGTGGGAAGATGAGATTAAAAATGAAATGAGAAAATTGTGGAATGGGGAAATATTTAGTAATGGAGATATAGAAAAGAAAAGAGGGGTAGCAATTTTGATAAAAAAAGGGATTTTTGAAAAAGTAAAATTAGACTATAAAGACACAAATGGAAGAATTATAATTGTAAAAGTTATGTATAGTGGGAAAAGTTTTAGAGTATGCAACATACATGCACCAAATGAGGAAAAGGGGAAATATAACTTTTATAAGGAAATAGATAAGTTAATAGATAAGAATGAAAACATATTTATTTTAGGAGATTTTAATGTTGCCATGCAAAGAATAGATATAGATGACTCAATGGATTTTAGAACAGACAGAGGAAGGAATGAACTACAGAATTTAATGAGGAAATGTGATTTGGTAGATGTATGGAGAGAGCAAAATAGTGTGAAAAGAGAATATTCAAGAAGACAAACTGTAAATAGGATTTTAAAGCAAAGTAGAATTGACTTGTTTTTATGTAAGAAGAAAGAAGTACAATATGTTAACAAAGTTTTATACAAAACCTATAGTGAGAGTGATCACGATTTTATATGGATAACGATGAATTTTAATGAGATTGAAAAAGGAGCAGGAGTGTGGATACTCAACACTGAGTTGTTCAAAATAGAAATGTATAAAATGGAAATAGAAAATATAATAATCAATAGTGTGAATGATGAAATGTTTGAAACAGAAACAAGTTTATGGTGGGATAATCTGAAAAATAGAATAAAAGAATACTCAATAAATATATCAGAAAAAAGACAAAAGGCAAAGAAATTCAAGGAAAATCAAATTAGAAAAGAATGGGATGAAGAAATGAGTAAAGTAAATGGGATAAATGTTGACAAAATAATAGAATTACAGGAAAAGCTGAAGAAAATCGAAGAAGAAAAGTGTAAGGGAGTAATTATTAGAAGCAGAGCTAAAGACATTGTAGAAGGAGAAAGAAGTACAAAATACTTTTATGAATTAGAAACAACAAGACAGAGAGCAGCTATAATCAAATGTATAAAAACACAAGATGGGAAAACTGTAGAGGACAAAGAGGGAATTTTAAAGGAAACTAGATGATTTTATAAGGAATTATTTACAGAAAATGGAGTAGTTTTAAATGATGAAAATTTCTTATTAGAAAAAATAACAGTAAAAATAAATAAAGAGGACGAGGAAATGTGCGAGAGTGAGATAACAGATTTAGAAATAGAAACAGCTATTGATCAGTTGAGAAATGGGAAAAGTCCAGGAATAGATGGACTACCAGTTGAGTTTTATAAAGTTTTTAAAAATGTTTTAAGTCCTATTTTAAATATAATATACAGTGATATTTATGAAAAAGGGGAGTTGACTAATAGTATGAAAAAAGGAATGGTTAAAATGATTTATAAAAGAAATGGAGACAAGGAAGACTTAAAAAATTATAGACCCTTAAGTATGTTGAACACAGACTATAAAATTTTAGCGAAAGTCTTAGCTAACAGATTGAAAGTAGTTGTACCAAACATAATCCAAACAAATCAAGCATATGCGGTTCTAAAAAGAGACATAACGGATGTCATAAACAATATAAGAGATATAATCTGGTATATGAGAGAGGAAAAAGAAACAGGATATATAATTAGTGTAGATTTGGAAAAAGCTTTTGATAGAGTGGAACACAAATATATGATGAATGTAATGGAGAGATTTGGATTTGGAAAAAGATATTTACAATGGATAAAATGTTTATATACAGATATAACAAGCTGTATAAAAGTAAATGGTTTTTTAACTAAAGATTTTAAAGTAACAAGATCGATAAGACAAGGGTGTCCAATGTCAGCACTACTATACACACTTGTATCTGAAACATTGGGATTAGCAATTGATAATGAAAAGCAAATACGAGGATTATGTATAAAAGGAACAGAGTTAGAACAAAAAATATTTCAATATGCTGATGATACCACTTTAATAGTAAAAGATATTAAAAGTATTGAGAAAGCAGAGGAAATTTTAAACAGATATTGTAAAGGAACAGGAGCAAAAATTAATGAGGAAAAAACGAAATACATGAGAATAGGAAAAACAAAGGTTTTCAATCCAATTTAAAGAGGAGAAAACCAATATGAAGATTTTAGGTATAAGGGTTGGTGAAAATAAAAATGAAACAAGGGATTTAGTGTGGGAGGAAGTTTTAAAAGGAATGGAAAAAAGATTACATTTCTGGAAATTAAGAGGTTTGTTTTTAAAGGGGAAAGTTTTAGTTTTAAATTCCTTATTTTTATCAAAAATGTGGTATGTTTTAGGTACAGTGAGTTTGCCAATGAGTGTTTATAAGAAGATAAAAGCTATTGTTTTAGATTTTATATGGGACGGGAAACCTTCCAAGATAGCTTATAATACCATAATTGGTAAAGTAGAAGAAGGGGGGTTAGGTTTAATCGATCCACTTATCAGAATGAAAAGCATACGAATAAAAACTGTAAATAAATACTGGAAAGAAGAAAAACACGTATGGAAAGATGCGATGACATATTTTTAAAATAAATGTGGGGAAATGCAAAAATTTATATTATGGATGAAGCCCAAAGAGAATATGATGAATGGGATTCCAGAATTCTATAAAGAAGTTATCAAGGCATGGGGAGATTTTAGAAAGCATATTGATTGTACATTTAGTAAAGAAGAGATTTTAAAGCAACCGCTGTTTTTAAATGATTACATTAAAAAAGGGAATTACACTATTTTTTATAAGAAATGGTATTATGCAGGAATAAAGCAAATTAAAGATATCTTATATGAAGTGATACCTGGTTATGTACAGGTGCAAGTAATAAAAGATGCAATAATAGAAAACTATGAAAACGAAACTAAAGGAGTTATTGAAAATCAATTGAATAACTTGAAAAACAATATACCAAAAGAATGGAAAGAAATGATAGAAAATAATTTGGATATGCACAGCGATGAAGGAAGGGTGATTAACTTTAAAGAAAATCAATATGCTTTCAAAGATGGTATACTGAAGATGTTTTATCAATGCTTATGTAAAGATGTGTTTGTTACACACAAAGCAGAAGAGTACTGGAAAAGATTATATCCCAATATAGAAACAAAGGAAATATGGCAAAATCTGAGAGCTTGGTGGAAAAGTCCAGTTTTAGAGAATTTTGATTACATTTTAAGGCAAAACTGTTTATTAAGTGAAATGAGATTGTGTAAAATATGTTTGGCAAATGATGCAAGATGTAAAGTTTGTAATGAAGAAGATGAAGGTATACTACATTTGTTTTTCAAATGCAAAGAGTTAGAATGTTTTATTGGAAAAATTAAAGAAATGATAAATGAAATGGGGATTGAAAAACAGGTTGTTGATGAGGAATGGGAAACATTATTTTTATTTGGTTGTAAAACAGAAGGTAAAAATACAAGGTTCATAAATTTCCTTTTAACAGTTGCAAGAATTGTGATATGGAATAGAAGGAATGCTGTTAAACAAAAAAATGGCAAAATATCTGTGTGTAAATTTTTTAAAAGAAAAATGTCTGTACTGCTTAATGCTCTTTTCTATTATTGTAACACGAATGACAAGATTGATGTATTTGAAAAAGACTTTTTATGTGGGAATATATATGTTCAAATGGCTTTATATAATGTACATGTATTATTACCTGAATGTAATTGTTTTTAATTTTTGATATAAAATAAAGAAAAAAAAAAAAAAAAAAAAAACAGAGGCTCCAGTAATTACCACCATCGCTTTTACAAGCTGTTTAAAGCTAGGTGGAAACATGCAGAATTGCATTTATGGACATTCTGAATTGGCTTTCTGCTGTCTGGATGGTTCACGCAACAACGTCTTTGCTCCGAGCTAGGCAAATGGTGTGTTTGCTAAAACCTGCAGGGAGCTTGTCACACTGAGTAGGCTTTGTCCGCTTTATTGACAAAATCGTGCACATTGTGTTATCCTTGCAAGCCAAACTTCCCTGCTAAATACACTTGTGGGGTTTCTGTAGTGTAGTGGTCATCACGTTCGCCTAACACGTGAAAGGTCCTCGGTTCGAAACCGAGCAGAAACAGCGCTGTACTTTTGGCAAGAAAATATTAGCAATAAGAGTCACCTCATGACTGATTGTCAACAGGCACCCAAGCAAAAAGGGTATCTGCTTCGTGTGTTTCAGTCGGTGTCCGTAGTGTAGTGGTTGTCACGTTCGCCTTACACACGAAAGGTCCCCAGTTCAAAACTGGGCGGAAACATCACCTGGCTTTTATGACAGTTGTCAAATCAGGTCTTCTGTTGAGCACTGACGTTCAATGAAAACATACTTTGTGCAAAACGGTATGAGGTAAAATTTGAATTTAACTTAGTGTTTACTTGCACTCGTGGTCTCACAAACTTGCATAGAATCTGATTTCTTTTTGCTTTGTGTTGTGCATGAGCAGGTGGCCAGTGCGTTTGCTGGCCCTTCGCGATGCAGACAGTACAAGACAGTTCTCTAAAAAAGACAATAGAAACTTGAAGCAGCACTGTCAAATTGATATCCGTAGTGTAGTGGTTATCACATTCGCTTTACACGCGAAAGGGCCCCTGTTCGCGTGAAACATACATTTAGCAGACACTTTTGTCCAAAGCGACTTACAATAGAGGAGGTATTCAGCGATTCAACAAGACGAGGCAATGCATTGGAGAAGTGCTATTTATTCCAAGTAACTTGTTTGTGCTCAGAGAATTTAGTGCTGGAGTAGTAGTTTTATTTTCTTTAGAGAGAGGGATATTCACCAGGGTTCAGGTTTACTCGGAAGAGATGTGTTTTAGCTGTCGTTTGAAGGATACCAGTGTATCCGTAATCTGAGCGGGAACAGGAAGACGATTCCACCAGCCTGGAACATTGAGTGAAAACATTTTGGAAAGTGACTTATAGCCTATCTGCGATGGGACCACAAGTTGGTGCTCACACCCTGACCAGAGGCTCCAGTGATTACCACCATCGCTTTTACAAGCTGTTGAAAACTAGGTGGAAACATGCAGATTTGCATTTATGGACACTCTGAATTGGCTTTCTGCTGTCTGGATGGTTCACACAACAACGTCTTTGCTCCGAGCTAGGCAAATGGTGTGTATGCTAAAACCTGCAGGGAGCTTGTCACACGGAGTAGGCTTTGCCCACTTGATTGACGAAATCGTGCACATTGTGTTATCCTTGTAGGCCAAACTTCCCTGCTAAAAACACTTGTGGGGTTTCTGTAGTGTAGTGGTCATCACGTTCGCCTAACACGCGAAAGGTCCTCGGTTCGAAACCGAGCAGAAACAGCGCTGTCCTTTTGGCAAGAAAATATTAGCAATAAGAGTCACCTAATGACTAATTGTCAACAGGCACCCAAGCAAAAAGGGTATCTGCTTCATGTGTTTCAGTCGGTTTCCGTAGTGTAGTGGTTATCACGTTCGCCTCACACGTGAAAGGTCCCCAGTTCGAAACTGGGCGGAAACATCACCTCGGTTTTATGACAGTTGTCAAATCAGGCTTCTGTTGAGCACTGACGTTCAATGAAAACATACTTTGTGCAAAACGGTATGAGGTAAAATTTGAATTTAACTTAGTGTTTACTTGCACTCGTGGTCTCACAAACTTGCATAGAATCTGATTTCTTTTAGCTTTGTGTTGTGCATGAGCAGGTGGCCAGTGCGTTTGCTGGCCCTTCGCGATGCAGACAGAACAAGACAGTTCTCTAAAAAAGACAATAAAAACTTGAAGCAGCACTGTCATATTGATATCCGTAGTGTAGTAGTTATCACATTCGCTTTACACGCGAAAGGGCCCCTGTTCGCGTGAAACATACATTTAGTAGACACTTTTGTCCAAAGCGACTTACAATAGAGGAGGTATTCAGCGATTCAACAAGACGAGGCAATGCATTGGAGAAGTGCTATTTATTCCAAGTAACTTGTTTGTGCTCAGAGAATTTAGTGCTGGAGTAGGAGTTTTATTTTCTTTAGAGAGAGGGATATTTACCAGGGTTCAGGTTTACTCGGAAGAGATGGGTTTTAGCTGTCGTTTGAAGGATACCAGTGTATCCGTAATCTGAGAGGGAACAGGAAGACGATGTTTTCACAGACGAATCTGATTTCTTTTAGCTTTGTGTTGTGCATGAGCAGGTGGCCAGTGCGTTTGCTGGCCCTTCGCGATGCAGACAGAACAAGACAGTTCTCTAAAAAAGACAATAAAAACTTGAAGCAGCACTGTCATATTGATATCCGTAGTGTAGTGGTTATCACATTCGCTTTACACGCGAAAGGACCCCTGTTCGCGTGAAACATACATTTAGCAGACACTTTTGTCCAAAGCGACTTACAATAGAGGAGGTATTCAGCGATTCAACAAGACGAGGCAATGCATTGGAGAAGTGCTATTTATTCCAAGTAACTTGTTTGTGCTCAGAGAATTTAGTGCTGGAGTAGGAGTTTTATTTTCTTTAGAGAGAGGGATATTCACCAGGGTTCAGGTTTACTCGGAAGAGATGGGTTTTAGCTGTCGTTTGAAGGATACCAGTGTATCCGTAATCTGAGCGGGAACAGGAAGACGATTCCACCAGCCTGGAACATTGAGTGAAAACATTTTGGAAAGTGACTTATGGCCTATCTGCGATGGCACCACAAGTTGGTGCTCACACCCTGACCAGAAGCTCCAGTGATTACCACCATCGCTTTACAAGCTGTTGAAAACTAGGTGGAAACATGCAGATTTGCATTTATGGACATTCTGAATTGGCTTTCTGCTGTCTGGATGGTTCACGCAACAACGTCCTTGCTCCGAGCTAGGCAAATGGTGTGTATGCTAAAACCTGCAGGGAGCTTGTCACACTGAGTAGGCTTTGTCCGCTTTATTGACAAAATCGTGCACATTGTGTTATCCTTGCAAGCCAAACTTCCCTGCTAAAATATTGTGGGGTTTCTGTAGTGTAGTGGTCATCACGTTCGCCTAACACGCGAAAGGTCCTCGGTTCGAAACCGAGCAGAAACAGCGCTGTCCTTTTGGCAAGAAAATATTAGCATTAAGAGTCACCTCATGACTGATTGTCAACAGGCACCCAAGCAAAAAGGGTATCTGCTTCGTGTGTTTCAGTCGGTTTCCGTAGTGTAGTGGTTATCACGTTCGCCTTACACGCGAAAGGTCCCCAGTTCGAAACTGGGCGGAAGCATCACCTAGCTTTTATGACAGTTGTCAAATCAGGCTTCTGTTGAGCACTGACGTTCAATGAAAACATACTTTGTGCAAAACGGTATGAGGTAAAATTTGAATTTAACTTAGTGTTTACTTGCACTCGTGGTCTCACAAACTTGCATTGAATCTGATTTCTTTTAGCTTTTGTGTGCATGAGCAGGTGGCCAGTGCGTTTGCTGGCCCTTCGCGATGCAGACAGAACAAGACAGTTCTCTAAAAAAGACAATAAAAACTTGAAGCAGCACTGTCATATTGATATCCGTAGTGTAGTGGTTATCACATTCGCTTTACACGCGAAAGGGCCCCTGTTCGCGTGAAACATACATTTAGCAGACACTTTTGTCCAAAGCGACTTACAATAGAGGAGGTATTCAGCGATTCAACAAGACGAGGCAATGCATTGGAGAAGTGCTATTTATTCCAAGTAACTTGTTTGTGCTCAGAGAATTTAGTGCTGGAGTAGGAGTTTTATTTTCTTTAGAGAGAGGGATATTCACCAGGGTTCAGGTTCACTCGGAAGAGATGGGTTTTAGCTGTAATTTGAAGGATACCAGTGTATCCGTAATCTGAGCGGGAACAGGAAGACGATTCCACCAGCCTGGAACATTGAGTGAAAACATTTTGGAAAGTGACTTATGGCCTATCTGCGATGGCACCACAAGTTGGTGCTCACACCCTGACCAGAAGTTCCAGTGATTACCACCATCGCTTTACAAGCTGTTGAAAACTAGGTGGAAACATGCAGATTTGCATTTATGGACATTCTGAATTGGCTTTCTGCTGTCTGGATGGTTCACGCAACAACGTCCTTGCTCCGAGCTAGGCAAATGGTGTGTATGCTAAAACCTGCAGGGAGCTTGTCACACTGAGTAGGCTTTGTCCGCTTGATTGACAAAATCGTGCACATTGTGTTATCCGTGCAGGCCAAACTTCCCTGCTAAAAACACTTGTGGAGTTTCTGTAGTGTAGTGGTCATCACGTTCGCCTAACACGCGAAAGGTCCTCGGTTCGAAACCGAGCAGAAACAGCGATGTCCTTTTGGCAAGAAAATATTAGCAATAAGAGTCACCTAATGACTAATTGTCAACAGGCACCCAAACAAAAAGGGTATCTGCTTCGTGTGTTTCAGTCAGTTTCCGTAGTGTAGTGGTTATCACGTTCGCCTCACACGTGAAAGGTCCCCAGTTCGAAACTGGGTGGAAACATCACCTGGCTTTTATGACAGTTGACAAATCAGGCTTCTGTTGAGCACTGACGTTCAATGAAAACATACTTTGTGCAAAACGGTATGAGGTAAAATTTGAATTTAACTTAGTGTTTACTTGCACTCGTGGTCTCACAAACTTGCATTGAATCTGATTTCTTTTAGCTTTTGTGTGCATGAGCAGGTGGCCAGTGCGTTTGCTGGCCCTTCGCGATGCAGACAGAACAAGACAGTTCTCTAAAAAAGACAATAAAAACTTGAAGCAGCACTGTCATATTGATATCCGTAGTGTAGTGGTTATCACATTCGCTTTACACGCGAAAGGACCCCTGTTCGCGTGAAACATACATTTAGCAGACACTTTTGTCCAAAGCGACTTACAATAGAGGAGGTATTCAGCGATTCAACAAGACGAGGCAATGCATTGGAGAAGTGCTATTTATTCCAAGTAACTTGTTTGTGCTCAGAGAATTTAGTGCTGGAGTAGGAGTTTTATTTTCTTTAGAGAGAGGGATATTCACCAGGGTTCAGGTTTACTCGGAAGAGATGGGTTTTAGCTGTCGTTTGAAGGATACCAGTGTATCCGTAATCTGAGCGGGAACAGGAAGACGATTCCTCCAGCCTGGAACATTGAGTGAAAACATTTTGGAAAGTGACTTATGGCCTATCTGCGATGGCACCACAAGTTGGTGCTCACACCCTGACCAGAAGCTCCAGTGATTACCACCATCGCTTTACAAGCTGTTGAAAACTAGGTGGAAACATGCAGATTTGCATTTATGGACATTCTGAATTGGCTTTCTGCTGTCTGGATGGTTCACGCAACAACGTCCTTGCTCCGAGCTAGGCAAATGGTGTGTATGCTAAAACCTGCAGGGAGCTTGTCACACTGAGTAGGCTTTGTCCGCTTTATTGACAAAATCGTGCACATTGTGTTATCCTTGCAAGCCAAACTTCCCTGCTAAAATATTGTGGGGTTTCTGTAGTGTAGTGGTCATCACATTCGCCTAACACGCGAAAGGTCCTCGGTTCGAAACCGAGCAGAAACAGCGCTGTCCTTTTGGCAAGAAAATATTAGCATTAAGAGTCACCTCATGACTGATTGTCAACAGGCACCCAAGCAAAAAGGGTATCTGCTTCGTGTGTTTCAGTCGGTTTCCGTAGTGTAGTGGTTATCACGTTCGCCTTACACGCGAAAGGTCCCCAGTTCGAAACTGGGCGGAAGCATCACCTAGCTTTTATGACAGTTGTCAAATCAGGCTTCTGTTGAGCACTGACGTTCAATGAAAACATACTTTGTGCAAAACGGTATGAGGTAAAATTTGAATTTAACTTAGTGTTTACTTGCACTCGTGGTCTCACAAACTTGCATTGAATCTGATTTCTTTTAGCTTTTGTGTGCATGAGCAGGTGGCCAGTGCGTTTGCTGGCCCTTCGCGATGCAGACAGAACAAGACAGTTCTCTAAAAAAGACAATAAAAACTTGAAGCAGCACTGTCATATTGATATCCGTAGTGTAGTGGTTATCACATTCGCTTTACACGCGAAAGGGCCCCTGTTCGCGTGAAACATACATTTAGCAGACACTTTTGTCCAAAGCGACTTACAATAGAGGAGGTATTCAGCGATTCAACAAGACGAGGCAATGCATTGGAGAAGTGCTATTTATTCCAAGTAACTTGTTTGTGCTCAGAGAATTTAGTGCTGGAGTAGGAGTTTTATTTTCTTTAGAGAGAGGGATATTCACCAGGGTTCAGGTTCACTCGGAAGAGATGGGTTTTTAGCTGTCATTTGAAGGATACCAGTGTATCCGTAATCTGAGCGGGAACAGGAAGACGATTCCACCAGCCTGGAACATTGAGTGAAAACATTTTGGAAAGTGACTTATGGCCTATCTGCGATGGCACCACAAGTTGGTGCTCACACCCTGACCAGAAGTTCCAGTGATTACCACCATCGCTTTACAAGCTGTTGAAAACTAGGTGGAAACATGCAGATTTGCATTTATGGACATTCTGAATTGGCTTTCTGCTGTCTGGATGGTTCACGCAGCAACGTCCTTGCTCCGAGCTAGGCAAATGGTGTGTATGCTAAAACCTGCAGGGAGCTTGTCACACTGAGTAGGCTTTGTCCGCTTGATTGACAAAATCGTGCACATTGTGTTATCCGTGCAGGCCAGACTTCCCTGCTAAAGACACTTGTGGAGTTTCTGTAGTGTAGTGGTCATCACGTTCGCCTAACACGCGAAAGGTCCTCGGTTCGAAACCGAGCAGAAACAGCGATGTCCTTTTGGCAAGAAAATATTAGCAATAAGAGTCACCTAATGACTAATTGTCAACAGGCACCCAAACAAAAAGGGTATCTGCTTCGTGTGTTTCAGTCAGTTTCCGTAGTGTAGTGGTTATCACGTTCGCCTCACACGTGAAAGGTCCCCAGTTCGAAACTGGGTGGAAACATCACCTGGCTTTTATGACAGTTGACAAATCAGGCTTCTGTTGAGCACTGACGTTCAATGAAAACATACTTTGTGCAAAACGGTATGAGGTAAAATTTGAATTTAACTTAGTGTTTACTTGCACTCGTGGTCTCACAAACTTGCATTGAATCTGATTTCTTTTAGCTTTTGTGTGCATGAGCAGGTGGCCAGTGCGTTTGCTGGCCCTTCGCGATGCAGACAGAACAAGACAGTTCTCTAAAAAAGACAATAAAAACTTGAAGCAGCACTGTCATATTGATATCCGTAGTGTAGTGGTTATCACATTCGCTTTACACGCGAAAGGGCCCCTGTTCGCGTGAAACATACATTTAGCAGACACTTTTGTCCAAACCGACTTACAATAGAGGAGGTATTCAGCGATTCAACAAGACGAGGCAATGCATTGGAGAAGTGCTATTTATTCCAAGTAACTTGTTTGTGCTCAGAGAATTTAGTGCTGGAGTAGGAGTTTTTTTTTTTTAGAGAGAGGGATATTCACCAGGGTTCAGGTTTACTCGGAAGAGATGGGTTTTAGCTGTCGTTTGAAGGATACCAGTGTATCCGTAATCTGAGCGGGAACAGGAAGACGATTCCACCAGCCTGGAACATTGAGTGAAAACATTTTGGAAAGTGACTTATGGCCTATCTGCGATGGCACCACAAGTTGGTGCTCACACCCTGACCAGAAGCTCCAGTGATTACCACCATCGCTTTACAAGCTGTTGAAAACTAGGTGGAAACATGCAGATTTGCATTTATGGACATTCTGAATTGGCTTTCTGCTGTCTGGATGGTTGACGCAACAACGTCCTTGCTCCGAGCTAGGCAAATGGTGTGTATGCTAAAACCTGCAGGGAGCTTGTCACACTGAGTAGGCTTTGTCCGCTTGATTGACAAAATCGTGCACATTGTGTTATCCTTGCAGGCCAAACTTCCCTGCTAAAAACACTTGTGGGGTTTCTGTAGTGTAGTGGTCATCACGTTCGCCTAACACGCGAAAGGTCCTCGGATCGAAACCGAGCAGAAACAGCGCTGTCCTTTTGGCAAGAAAATATTATCAATAAGAGTCACCTCATGACTGATTGTCAACAGGCACCCAAGCAAAAAGGGTATCTGCTTCGTGTGTTTCAGTCGGTTTCCGTAGTATAGTGGTTATCACGTTCGCCTTACACGCGAAAGGTCCCCAGTTCGAAACTGGGCGGAAGCATCACCTACCTTTTATGACAGTTGTCAAATCAGGCTTCTGTTCACGCAACAACGTCCTTGCTCCGAGCTAGGCAAATTGTGTGTATGCTAAAACCTGCAGGGAGCTTGTCACACTGAGTAGGCTTGATTGACAAAATCGTGCACATTGTGTTATCCTTGCAGGCCAAACTTCCCTGCTAAATACACTTGTGGGGTTTTTGTAGTGTAGTGGTCATCACGTTCGCCTAACACGCGAAGGTCCTCGGTTCGAAACCGAGCAGAAACAGCGCTGTCCTTTTGGCAAGAAAATATTAGCAATAAGAGTCACCTCATGACTGATTGTCAACAGGCACCCAACCAAAAAGGGTATCTGCTTCGTGTGTTTCAGTCGGTTTCTGTAGTGTAGTAGTTATCACGTTCGCCTCACACGCGAAAGGTCCCCAGTTCGAAACTGGGCGGAAACATCACCTGGCTTTTATGACAGTTTTTCAAATCAGGCTTCTGTTGAGCACTGATGTTCAATGAAAACATACTTTGTACAAAACGGTATGAGGTAAAATTTGAAATTAACTTAGTGTTTACTTGCACTCGTGGTCTCACAAAGTTGCATAGAATCTGATTTCTTTTAGCTTTGTATTGTGCATGAGCAGGTGGCCAGTGCGTTTGCTGGCCCTTCGCGATTCAGACAGAACAAGACAGTTCTCTAAAAAAGACAATAAAAACTTGAAGCAGCACTGTCATATTGATATCCGTAGTGTAGTGGTTATCACATTCGCTTTACACGCGAAAGGGCCCCTGTTCGCGTGAAACATACATTTAGCAGACACTTTTGTCCAAAGCGACTTACAATAGAGGAGGTATTCAGCGATTCAACAAGACGAGGCAATGCATTGGAGAAGTGCTATTTATTCCAAGTAACTTGTTTGTGCTCAGAGAATTTAGTGCTGGAGTAGGAGTTTTATTTTCTTTAGAGAGAGGGATATTCACCAGGGTTCAGGTTTACTCGGAAGAGATGGGTTTTAGCTGTCGTTTGAAGGATACTTGTGTATCCGTAATCTGAGCGGGAACAGGAAGACGATTTCACCAGCCTGGAACATTGAGTGAAAACATTTTGGAAAGTGACTTATAGCCTATCTGCGATGGCACCACAAGTTGGTGCTCACACCCTGACCAGAGGCTCCAGTGATTACCACCATCGCTTTACAAACTGTTGAAAACTAGGTGGAAACATGCAGATTTGCATTTATGGACATTCTGAATTGGCTTTCTGCTGTCTGGATGGTTCACGCAACAACGTCCTTGCTCCGAGCTAGGCAAATGGTGTGTATGCTAAAACCTGCAGGGAGCTTGTCACACTGAGTAGGCTTTGTCCGCTTGATTGACAAAATCGTGCACATTGTGTTATCCTTGCTGGCCAAACTTCCCTGCTAAAAACACTTGTGGGGTTTCTGTAGTGTAGTGGTCATCACGTTCGCCTAACACGCGAAAGGTCCTCGATTTGAAACCGAGCAGAAACAGCGCTGTCCTTTTGGCAAGAAAATATTAGCAATAAGAGTCACCTCATGACTGATTGTCAACAGGCACCCAAGCAAAAAGGTTATCTGCTTCCTGTGTATTAGTCGGTTTCCGTAGTGTAGTGGTTATCACGTTCGCCTCACACGCGAAAGGTCCCCAGTTCGAAACTGGGCGGAAACATCACCTGGCTTTTATGACAGTTGTCAAATCAGGCTTCTGTTGAGCACTGACGTTCAATGAAAACATACTTTGTGCAAAACGCTATGAGGTAAAATTTGAATTTAACTTAGTGTTTACTTGCACTCGTGGTCTCACAAAGTTGCATAGAATCTGATTTCTTTTAGCTTTGTGTTGTGCATGAGCAGGTGGCCAGTGCGTTTGCTGGCCCTTCGCAATGCAGACAGAACAAGACAGTTCTCTAAAAAAGACAATAAAAACTTGAAGCAGCACTGTCATATTGATATCCGTAGTGTAGTGGTTATCACATTCGCTTTACACGCGAAAGGGCCCCTGTTCGCGTGAAACATACATTTAGCAGACACTTTTGTCCAAAGCGACTTACAATAGAGGAGGTATTCAGCGATTCAACAAGACGAGGCAATGCATTGGAGAAGTGCTATTTATTCCAAGTAACTTGTTTGTGCTCAGAGAATTTAGTGCTGGAGTAGGAGTTTTATTTTCTTTAGAGAGAGGGATATTCACCAGGGTTCAGGTTTACTCGGAAGAGATGGGTTTTAGCTGTCGTTTGAAGGATACTTGTGTATCCGTAATCTGAGCGGGAACAGGAAGACGATTTCACCAGCCTGGAACATTGAGTGAAAACATTTTGGAAAGTGACTTATAGCCTATCTGCGATGGCACCACAAGTTGGTGCTCACACCCTGACCAGAGGCTCCAGTGATTACCACCATCGCTTTACAAACTGTTGAAAACTAGGTGGAAACATGCAGATTTGCATTTATGGACATTCTGAATTGGCTTTCTGCTGTCTGGATGGTTCACGCAACAACGTCCTTGCTCCGAGCTAGGCAAATGGTGTGTATGCTAAAACCTGCAGGGAGCTTGTCACACTGAGTAGGCTTTGTCCGCTTGATTGACAAAATCGTGCACATTGTGTTATCCTTGCTGGCCAAACTTCCCTGCTAAAAACACTTGTGGGGTTTCTGTAGTGTAGTGGTCATCACGTTCGCCTAACACGCGAAAGGTCCTCGATTTGAAACCGAGCAGAAACAGCGCTGTCCTTTTGGCAAGAAAATATTAGCAATAAGAGTCACCTCATGACTGATTGTCAACAGGCACCCAAGCAAAAAGGTTATCTGCTTCCTGTGTATTAGTCGGCTTCCGTAGTGTAGTGGTTATCACGTTCGCCTCACACGCGAAAGGTCCCCAGTTCGAAACTGGGCGGAAACATCACCTGGCTTTTATGACAGTTGTCAAATCAGGCTTCTGTTGAGCACTGACGTTCAATGAAAACATACTTTGTGCAAAACGCTATGAGGTAAAATTTGAATTTAACTTAGTGTTTACTTGCACTCGTGGTCTCACAAAGTTGCATAGAATCTGATTTCTTTTAGCTTTGTGTTGTGCATGAGCAGGTGGCCAGTGCGTTTGCTGGCCCTTCGCAATGCAGACAGAACAAGACAGTTCTCTAAAAAAGACAATAAAAACTTGAAGCAGCACTGTCATATTGATATCCGTAGTGTAGTGGTTATCACATTCGCTTTACACGCGAAAGGGCCCCTGTTCGCGTGAAACATACATTTAGCAGACACTTTTGTCCAAAGCGACTTACAATAGAGGAGGTATTCAGCGATTCAACAAGACGAGGCAATGCATTGGAGAAGTGCTATTTATTACAAGTAACTTGTTTGTGCTCAGAGAATTTAGTGCTGGAGTAGGAGTTTTATTTTCTTTAGAGAGAGGGATATTCACCAGGGTTCAGGTTTACTCGGAAGAGATGGGTTTTAGCTGTCGTTTGAAGGATACCAGTGTATCCGTAATCTGAGCGGGAACAGGAAGACGATTCCACCAGCCTGGAACATTGAGTGAAAACATTTTGGAAAGTGACTTATGGCCTATCTGCGATGGCACCACAAGTTGGTGCTCACACCCTGACCAGAAGCTCCAGTGATTACCACCATCGCTTTACAAGCTGTTGAAAACTAGGTGGAAACATGCAGATTTGCATTTATGGACATTCTGAATTGGCTTTCTGCTGTCTGGATGGTTCACGCAACAACGTCCTTGCTCCGAGCTAGGCAAATGGTGTGTATGCTAAAACCTGCAGGGAGCTTGTCACACTGAGTAGGCTTTGTCCGCTTGATTGACAAAATCGTGCACATTGTGTTATCCTTGCAGGCCAAACTTCCCTGCTAAAAACACTTGTGGGGTTTCTGTAGTGTAGTGGTCATCACGTTCGCTTTATAAGCGAAAGGTCCCCTGTTCGCGTGAAACATACATTTAGCGGACACTTTTGTTCAAAGCGACTTACAATAGAGGAGGTATTCAGCGATTCAACAAGACGAGGCAATGCATTGGAGAAGTGCTATTTATTCCAAGTAACTTGTTTGTGCTCAGAGAATTTAGTGCTGGAGTAATAATTTTATTTTCTTTAGAGAGAGGGATATTCACCAGGGTTCGGGTTTACTCGGAAGAGATGGGTTTTAGCTGTCGTTTGAAGGATACCAGTGTATCCGTAATCTGAGTGGGAACAGTAAGACGATACCACCAGCCTGGAACTTTGAGTGAAAACATTTTGGAAAGTGACTTATGGCCTATCTGCGATGGCACCACAAGTTGGTGCTCACACCCTGACCAGAAGCTCCAGTGATTACCACCATCGCTTTACAAGCTGTTGGAAACTAGGTGGAAACATGCAGATTTGCATTTATGCACATTCTGATTTGGCTTTCTGCTGTCTGGATGGTACACGCTACAATATTACATATTGATTTTTGTAGTGTAATGGTTATCACATTTACTTTACATGCGACACTTCCCCTGTTCGAAACTGGGCGGAAACATACATTTAGGGGACACTTTTGTCCAAAGCGACTTACAATAGAGGAGGTATTCAGCGATTCAACAATTCAATTCAATTCACCTTTATTTGTATAGCGCTTATACAATGTAGATTGTGTCAAAGCAGCTTCACATAAAAGGTCACAGTAAATAGGAACAGTGTAGTTCAGTTTGTAGTGTTTAAGTTCAGTTCAGTTCAGCTCAGTTCAGTGTGGTTTAATAATCACTACTGAGAGTCCAAATATTGAAGGGCAAATCCAACGATGCGCAGCTCTACTGATCCCGAACCATGCAAGCCAGTGGCGACAGCGGAGAGGGAAAAAAACCTTCACTAATGGCGGAAGTGAAAAAAATAAACCTTGAGAGAAACCAGGCTCAGTTGGGCACGATCATTTTAATTTCTCCGCTGGCCAAACGTCTTGTGCAGAGCTGCAGTCTCAGTGGCGGAGGCTGGAAGCTGGCCTCAGCGAAGACTCGTCTGTCTCTGGAGCATCACAGGAATCAGTCTCATGTTCTCCACTCTTCCATGACCATCACAGTAGCTGCTCAGGATTTGGCCTGGTCCAGGATATGGAAACCTTGGGATTATCTCGTCGTTGGTCTTGGATCGAATCAGTGACTCTGCATAGTCTGAGGGCCTCGGGAAGAGTATCCCCAGGTGGAAATGGAGAATAAAGAAAATAATTAGCGTAGCTTATGTTCACAGTGTATATCAACAAGATGCATAACCTGTGTGGAAGCCCCCTAAATGCTTCACTAAGTGTATGCTTTACTGAACAGATAGGTCTTTAATCTAGTTTTGAATTGGGAGAGTGTGTCTGAGCCTCGGACGTTATCAGGAAGGCTATTCCAGAGTTTAGGAGCTATAAATGAGAAGGCTCGACCTCCTTTACTCATCTTTGCTATTCTAGGTACTACCAGAAGCCCTAAGTTTTGAGACCTTAAAGAGCGAGTTGGATTGTAGCGAGACAGAAGATTGGTTAGATAAACAGGAGCTAGATTGTTTAAAGCTTTATATGTAAGAAGCAATATTTTAAATTCAATACGAAACTTAACAGGCAGCCAGTGTAAGGAGGATAAAATTGGTGTGATGTGATCAAATTTTCTAGACCTGGTAAGAACTCTGGCAGCTGCATTTTGTACTAATTGAAGTTTGTTAATAGAGGATGCTGGGCAGCCAGCAAACAGAGCATTACAGTAGTCCAGCCTAGAAGTCATAAAAGCATGAACTAGCTTTTCTGCATCTGAGATGGATAGCATACTTCGTAACTTAGCGATATTTCTCAGATGAAAGAAAGCAGTTTTTGTGACATCGGATATATGATTTTTAAACGTTAAATTGCTGTCTAATATGACACCCAGATCTTTTATAGTAGAGCTAACGCTAACTTTGTATCCCTCTAATTGTAGGTCGAGTTGTGAGATCTGCTGTGTACAGGATTTAGGCCCAATAAGTAATAATTCTGTTTTGTCTGAGTTTAAGAGAAAATAATTGTTGGTCATCCAGTCTTTAACATCTTTAATACACTCAGTTAACTTGGACAGTTTAGACGTCTCATCAGGTTTAGTTGAAATATATAATTGAGTATCATCTGCATAGCAGTGAAAGCTAATCCCATGTCTTCTAATAATGTCTCCCAGGGGTAGCATGTATATTGTAAACAGCAAAGGGCCTAAAACTGATCCTTGAGGTACCCCATATTTTACTGGGCTGATTTGTGAAGGCTGTCCATTAATATTCACAAACTGGTAACGGTCAGATAAGTATGACTTAAACCATTGTAGGGCCTGTCCCTGGACACCTGTAGACTTTAAGCGATTAATAAGGATACCATGGTCAATGGTGTCAAATGCCGCACTAAGATCGAGTAGAACTAATAGCGAGATGCACCCTTGGTCAGCAGCTAAGAGTAAATCGTTGGTTATTTTCACTAATGCAGTTTCTGTACTGTGATGAGCTCTGAAACCTGACTGAAACACTTCAAAAACATTGTTGGTCTGCAGAAAGGAGCATAATTGAGCAGAAACAACTTTTTCTAGTATTTTAGATATAAATGGAAGATTTGAAATAGGCCTATAATTAGCTAAGTTGCTGGGGTCCAGTTGTGGTTTCTTAATAATAGGTTTAAAAACAGCTAACTTGTAAGGATTTAGAACATGGCCTAAAGATAAAGAAGAGTTGATAATGTTAAGAAGAGGTTCTCCTATAACAGGTAGCAAATCTTTCAATAACTTTGTTGGAATTGGGTCCAATATACACGTAGCTGATTTAGAGCTATTTATAATTTTGTCTAGCTCTTCCTGTTCTATGATTTTAAAGCACTGTAGGTTATTTAGATTCAGTGGTGTGTTTACTGGATCTGAAGTATAAGGCGGTGCAGAAAGTTTAATATCTCCTATTTTCTGTCTAAAGCCTTCTATTTTATCACTGAAAAAATTCATGAAGTCATCACTACTAATTTGCGGTGGAACGTTTTGTTCCAAAGATGACCGATTATTTGTTAATTTAGCAATGGTGTTAAATAAGAATCTAGGATTGTTATGATTATTTTCTATCAGTTTGCGGAGGTGCTCAGCCCTGGCAGATTTTAAAGCCCTCCTATAGCTGGACATACTGTCGTTGTATGCAATTCTAAAGACTTCTAAATTAGTTTTTTTCCATTTACGTTCCAGGGCACGGGTTGCTGTTTTGAGAGCGCGGGTATGACTATTATACCATGGTGTAGTTTTATTCTCTCTAGCTTTTTTTAATTTGATGGGTGCCACAGTATTTAGTGTGCTAGTAAAGACGGCATCCATACTGCTGGTTGCTATATCAAGGTCATTTGCGGGTGCATTTCGAAGTAGAGAAAGATCAGGTAAGTTATTTATAAATTCATCTTTGGTGGATGGAACAATAGTTCTACTAGGGCAATATATTGGAGCGGATATGCTAATTTCAGGTAAACACAGCTTATATAGTAAGAGGTAGTGGTCTGTAATATCATCACTTTGTGGTATAATGTCTACATCAATGACCTCAATTCCATAAGACAGAATTAGATCTAGTGTATGCTTTAGGTGATGGGTTGGACCAATAACATTTTGCTTTATTCCTAGTGAGAGCAGTAAGTCTATAAACGCGAGCCCTAATGTGTCGTTAGCGTCATCTATGTGGATGTTAAAGTCTCCTACAATTAGTATTTTATCAGTTTTAACTAGTAAGTCAGAGATAAAATCAGAAAACTCTTTTAGAAAATTGACATAGGGTCCTGGGGGTCTATATATGGTGATTAGAGCGAGAGATAACATAGGTTTTTGCATAGTGTTTGGAAGGACAACATTAAGCGCTAATACTTCAAAAGAGCTAAACATAAGTCCGTTTCTCTGATTAACATTAAGAATATCACTAAAGATTGACGCGACTCCACCACCACGACCAGTTTGACGAGCCTCATGTTTATATAAGAATCCTGGAGGAGTTGCTTCATTTAAACTTATATAGTCATTTTGTTTCAGCCAGGCTTCAGTGAGACAGAGTGCATTAAGATTGTTATCTGTTATTATTTCATTTATGATAAGTGCTTTAGGTGCTAGTGACCTGATGTTTAGGAGACAAGCTTCATGTAATTTGTATTTTCACTTTTTAGTGGTTTTTCTGGTTTAATTCTTAATAGATTATTTCTGGAGCACACAGTACGTTTGTTTCTTGATCTAATAGTGCGAGGAACAGACACAGTCTCTATGGGGTTAGCTAGGTAAGCATTACTGTTATTTATGTGGGACGAATAGGACTCTGTATGCTCGAGAGACAGAACGTTTAAAATTAGATTTGTTTGTATGAGTGTGTTAAGGGATTGTTCACCCCAAGTAGGAGAGATAAATATTTAGTGAATGAGGAGGTATTTTATGATAAAAATGTAAATTGCGAATCTAAACTCAAAAAAACGCAGCAAAGCTACCGTCCGGTGACAGCGACAGTGACGTCACTCCCAAGACGAGGCAATGCACTGGAGAAGTGCTATTTATTCCAAGTAACTTGTTTGTGCTCAGAGAATTTAGTGCTGGAGTAGGAGTTTTGTTTTCTTTAGAGAGCGGAATTTACAATACTTCACGACTTACAATACTTTGCGACTTACAATACTTCGCGACTTACAATACTTCACGCTACAACGTCCTTGCTCCGAGCTAGGCAAATGGCGTGTATGCTAAAACCTGCAGGGAGCTTGTCACACTGAATAGGCTTTGTCCACTTGATTGACAAAATCGTTCGCCTAACACGCGAAAGGTCCTCGGTTTGAAACTGAGCAGAAACAGTGCTGTGCTTTTGGCAAGAAAATAATAGCAATAAGAGTCACCCCATGAATGATCGTCAACAGGCACCCAAGCAAAAAGGGTATCTGCTTCCTGTGTTCAGTAGGTTTCCGTAATGTAGTGGTTTTCACGTTCGCCTCACACGTGAAAGGTCCCTAGATCGAAACTGGGTGGAGACAACAACAGGCTTTTATGACAGTTGTCAAATCAGGCTTCTGTTGAGCACTGACGTTCAATGAAAACATACTTTCTGCAAAACGGTATGAGGCAAAATTTGATTTTAACTTAGTGTTTACTTGCACTCAAGGTCTCACAAACTTGCATAGAATCTGATTTCTTTTAGCTTTGTGTTGTGCATGAGCAGGTGGCCAGTACGTTTGCTGGCCCTTCGCAATGCAGACGGAACAAGACAGTTCTCTAAAAAAGTCTATAAAAACGTGAGGCAGTACTGTCGTTTTGTTTTCCGTAGTGTAGTGGTTATCACATTTGCTTTACACGCGAAAGGTCCCCTGTTCGAAACTGGGTAGAAACATACATTTAGAGGACACTTTTGTCCAAAGCTATTTATTCCAAGTAACTCGTTTGTGCTCAGAGAATTTAGTGCTGGAGTAGGAGTTTTGTTTTCTTTAGAGAGAGGAATGTTCACCAGGGTTCAGGTTTACTCGGAAGAGATGGGTTTTAGCTGTCGTTTGAAGGATACCAGTGTATTCGTAATCTGAGTGGGAACAGGAAGACGATTCCACCAGCCTGGAACATTGAATGAAAATATTTTGGAAAGTAACTTATAGCCTATCTGCGATGGCACCACAAGTTGGTGCTCACACCCTGACCAGAGGCTCCAGTGATTACCACCATCGCTTTACAAACTGTTGGAAACTAGCTGGAAACATGCAGATTTGCATTTATGCACATTCTGAATTGGCTTTCTTCTGTCTTGATGGTTCACGATATACATCCTTGCTCCGAGCTAGGCAAATGGCGTGTATTCTAAAACCTGCAGGAAGCTTGTCACACTGAGTAGGCTTTGTCCGCTTGATTGACAAAATCGTGCATATTGTGTTATCCTTGCAGGCCAAACTTCCCTACTGAAAGCGCTTGTGGGGTTTCTGTAGTTTAGTGGTCATCACGTTCACCTAACACGCGTAAGGTCCTCGGTTCGAAATCGAGCAGAAACTGTGCTGTCCTTTTGGCAAGAAAATAATAGCAAAAGGAGTCACCTATTGAATGATCGTCAACAGGCACCCAAGAATTTAGGTTATCTGCTTCTTAAATTTCAGTAGGTTTCTGTAGTGTAGTGGTTATCATGTTCGCCTCGCTCGCGAAAGGTCCCCAGTTCGAAACTGGGTGGAAACAACATCAGGCTTTTATGACAGTTGTCTAATCAGGCTTCTGTTGAGGACTGACGTTCACTGAAAACACCCTTTCTGCAAAGCGGTGTGAGGCAAAATTTTAATTCAACTCCGGCGTACTCTGAAGAGATGGGATTTAGCTGTCGTTCTAAGGATACCAGTGTATCCGTAATCCAAGTGGGAACAGGATAACGATTCCACCAGCCTGGAACATTGAGTGAAAACATTTTGGAAAGTGACTTATAGCCTCTCTGCGATCACACCACAAGTTGGTTCTGTGGTGTAGTAGTTATCAGGTTCGCCTCACACAGTCCCCAGTTCGAAACTGAGTGGAAACAACTTCTGTCTTTTATGACAGTTGTCAAATCAGGCTTCTGTTAAGCTCTGGCGTTCACTGAAAACATCCTTTCTGCAAAGTGGTGCGAGACAAAATTTGAATTTAACTCAGTGTTTACTTGCACTCATGGTGTTACAAACTTGCATAGAATCTGATTTCAGTTAGCTTTGTGTTGTGCATGAGCAGGTCCCCTGTTCACGTGAAACATACATATAGCGGACACTTTTGTCCAAAGCGACTTACAATAGAGGAGGTATTCAGCGATTCAACAAGACAAGGCAATGCATTGGTTCACTCAACAACGTCCTTGGTTCGAGCTAGGCAAATGACGTGTAGGCTAAAGCCTGCAGGGAGCTTGTCACACTGAGTAGGCTTTCTCTGCTTGATTGACAAAATCGTGCACATTGTGTTATCCTTGCAGGCCAAACTTCCCTGCTGAAAGCACTCGTGGGGTTTCTGTAGTGTAGTGATCATCACGTTCGCTTAACTCGTGAAAGATGCTTGGTTCGAAACCGAGCAGAAACTGCGCTCTCCTTTTGGCAAGAAAATAATAGCAGCATGAGTCTGCACTTGAATGATCGTCAACAGGCACCCAAGCAAAAAGGGTTTCTGCTTCTGAGTTTCAGTAGGTTTCCGTAGTGTAGTGGTTATCACGTTTGCCTCACACGAGAAAGGTCCTCTGTTCGAAACTGGGTGGAAACAATGTCTGGTTCTGATTTATTTAACTTTGTATTGTGCGTGCTTACGGCCATACCACCCCGAGGGCGCTATAGAGCACACAGAAAGTGAGTTTGCAGCAGTAGTGAGAGAAAGACTCTCTCCATTTTGTTTGTCTACCTTTTTTGGTTTTTGACCTTGAGTGTTTTTGTTTATTTTTTCTGTTTTGGTTTTTGTTGAAAACCACTTAACAGCAGCATTTTGCTGACTGGAGGGTGGGTTTTTTGTTTGTTTTATTTTTAAACATGGACAGACTACCTGGCAATGACATGGAAATGGAGGAACTTACACAAAATGAAAAGAAAAATGGACTGGATATTAGACAAAGAGATAAAGAAAATGGACATGACAACAGACGAAGAGATAACGAAAATGGACTTGACAACAGACGAAGAGAGAAAGAAAAAGGAGTGGATAACCAACGAAGAGGTGAAAAAGGGACTGATAAATAAGAGATACAAAGAAGAGTATACACAAAGGAAGCAACAGTAAGTGTAGGAGTAGAAAATGTGAAAGATGCAAGAGGATTTGATATCATCAAAGCAGTCACAGAGCTAATCGGAGAAGGAAGGATTCTGGCGGTGAAACCCAAACAAACAAGAGAGTATGAAGTAACAATGGAGACTGAAGATGACACCGAAATTTTAATAGACAATGGTTTAACAATTAAAGGGGTGAAATGTGAAGTACGAAGGTTACAAAACAGAGACCATGTTGTTTTGTTCATGCATCTGCCTGTTTACCTAGCTGATGAAGAAATTTTAAATAAGCTAGAGGGATGGGGAGTTTTCCCTATATCTAAAATTAAAAGAAGAATATATCCAGGCACAAACATAGAAGATGGAACAAGGTTTGTGAAAACCAGATTTCCGAAAAAGGTGGTCTCCCTACCATACAGCACCAAAATCGAGACAGCGGAAGGGCCACAGTACTTTAGAGTCATGCACACCAATCAAGTAAAAACCAACTATGCATGAGCTCAGACCATGTGATGAAGGAATGCCCAGAATTCAGGTGCTTCAAATGTGACGAAATGGGACATTTCGCAAGGACATGTACAGCTGTGTAGTGCCCGGATTGTAATTTGGCCTTAAATAAGTGTGAATGTTGGATTGAGAACGAGGAAGAACAGCGGGTGAACAGGCAGATGCATGAAAGAAACAACAGTCAAACAGAAAAGGAAACAATAACGAAACAGCAAGATGATATAACCGAAAACAAGGACAAAACTGACAGAAAGGACCAAGAGGAGCAATCTCAACTGAATAAAGACTTATGAACACAGAGGGACTTATTTGAAAATCTACAGGACACATCGCAAATGGAGCAAAACCAAAGCCAATCAACGAACAAATGGACACATTGCTGGATGGAACTGAATGGACACAAATGGACATAACGGATAGTTTACGGGAGGATTTGGACAAAATTGAACAGACTGAAAAAAATAAGTAAGGAACAAGACATATCAAAGGACGACGAAGAAGAGGAAGAAAAGCATACGAAAAGGAGGTCAGTCAAACCTAAACCCAATTTAAAGGTGGCAAGAAGAAGACTTTTAAATGCAAACTCAATAGAAACCAGTAATAAATTAGATTTGCTAGAGGATCTGGAAGAGACGGACTGAAAAAATGAAATTGTTTCTTTTTATATGTTTTATGCTTTTAAGATTTGCTACTTTTAATGCCAGAGGACTGACTGATTTGAAAAAATGTGAAAAAGTAAAAGAAATGTGCAAATATGAGGATGGGATATTACTGCAAGAAACAAATTGGAAAGAATGTCATATGTTGGAAGTGAAAAAGAGATGGAATGGAGAAGTTTTATATAATAATGGGGATGAGAGGCTAGGAAGAGGAGTAGCGTTTTTAATAAAAAAATAGTGGTGTAACATGTAAAACAAAATACAAGAATAACGAAGGTAAATGCATAGCTGTAGAGATGAACTATGAAGGAAAAGTAGTGATATTAATAAACATTCATTCGACAACAGAAGAAAATAAGAAGAATGATTTTTTTAATGCTTTAAGAAAAGTTTTAAGTAATTATGACGAAATTGTTATGATGGGTGATTTTAATACTGTTTTCAGTAAATTGGATATGGCAGAAGGGATGTGTTTTAAAAATGACAAAGGCCGAAGAGAGTTGAAACTATTAATTGAGGAAATGGATATGATCGATATATGGAGGGAAAGAAATGAAAAAATTTAGGAGTATTCAAGAAAACAGTTGGTGGGGTATTTTTTATGTAGAACACGAATTGATTTTATATTATGTAGCAGAAATATGGAAAGATATATAGACAAAATTAAATATGAAGAAACAAGTGTGAGTGACCACAAACCATTATTTATGCAGATAGATTGGAGCAATGTGAAAAGAGGACCGGGAGTTTGGATTTTGAAAACTAAAGTTTTGGAAAAAGAGGATTATGTTTTAAGTATTAAGACACTGATTAAAAAAGAAAAGACAAATGAGATGTATATGGAAGACAAAAGAATGTGGTGGGAAAATATAAAATTTTTAGTAAAGAGATTTACAATGAAGTATTGTAAACTAATACAAAAATATAAGAAAAGTAAACAGAAAGAAATAAGAGAAGAGTTGAAAAAACAAACAAATGAAAATGGGAAAGTGTGGAAAATGGGAAACTGTGTACGTGCTCTGAAACATCTGCCTTAAAAGGTGAACTGTCAAGAGAAGATACACAGATACCAGGAAGAGGAATATCTGGTTGCTGAATGGTCAAACTGTCAAGACAACACCATATAAGTCAATAGGGTTGAGGGTTAGATAGTGTGCGAGAGACAGTATAAAAGCATGAAGGAAAGCATAATAGGGGGAGCTGAACTGATCTCACACCTCTCCTGCGCAGAATTTGTATTTTTAATTTCTTGCATTTAAAATAAAATCTTCTTATTTTCAACTCAGATCTCCGTCAATTTTTGAACATGCAAAGGACCATTTGAGTCCTACAATTGGTGACCCGACGACGTGATTGACTGGAGACTGTCAAATAGTTGGACGTTTGCTTCTGATGCCGAAACCTGAGGGCCCCCATTACTTAAATTCTGCTATTGAATATTCTAAATGGATGGTTTTTGGCATCAGTAAATACAGTGTTAATGTGTTTGATAATATTTTGACATGCAAGAAATTATAAAATACGTAAATTAAACTACTAACTTGAAAATTGTCAATGAATATACATGAATGAGTTGTGAGAGAAAGAATAAAGAGAATTAGAGTGGATCACTAGGATCTAGGGGAAGTCCTTTTCTTTAAGGAGGCACTTAGGGTAGACTTTTAGAGTCTAAAGAGAAGTCCTTTTCCCTAAAAGGGCAAAACTAGTAGAAGAAATTTTGTCTTGACGAAGACAATTGACTCTTCAACAATTAGGATAAATAGTGTATGTTAAAGGCCTACATCCATCTAACGGAGAAGTCCTTTTTCCTGAGAAGGCAAAAAAGTTGAAGATCCCTTTGGTTTTGACAAGGACTCGATATCTTCAAGATATTTCTCAAGGATAGCAGGTTTAGTGAATTGAGAAATAGGGAGAGTGTAATGATAAAATAGCATTAAAATAAAATGGAGGGAGAATTTGATAGAGAATGTGAGGAATATGATTGTCCCCCTTTAAGACAACAATGGGATAAAATGGCAGATGTCTTATTGGCACAAACTCATCCAAAATATAGGAAAAAACGAATAAAAGAACTGGGAGAATGTGAACGTGAAATGATTGAACATTATGGTACTGATTGTATGGACAAAAAGGGGTCTCTGTTTCAGAAAGTGGGAATAAAAGAGAGAAGAGCACAGGAAGCTGTTTTAAGACACAGAAAAGAGGAAGTAGGGCTGTGCAGAAACTATACCTAGATCCCCCGCCCCATACAATCCACCACAGCCTAACATGATAGGGAAACAGATGCCAATGTTTAATGTGAAAGGAGGTACTTTGAACTTAGATGAGATACAGGAAGGAGCAACAGGGGAGAACAGCCTGAGAATGGGGAAGGTGAACAACAGAGTAGGATAAGGAATGAACCTGGGAATGACTTACGAAATGAAGTAATGAGCCAATGTTCTGCCATACAATTGGAGGTAAGGAGTCTATTAGAACAGCTTATCTCTGAAGAACAGAAAACAAAGGAACAGAGTAAAAATGGCAGGAGTTCTGCAGCCAGATCAGTTGTGGATATGGATGACAGTGATGATGACAGCCAGAGTAGTTCAGGAGGAGGGACTAGAAGAAGGAAGGTAGGGGAAAATAAGTTAGGACTGCAGGTCAGATTAGATGGGAAGTTGACTCTGAGAGAGGAAGAAGGTAGAGAAGAAGATAGTTAAGATAATGAAAGGGACACCGGAGAAGATAAATGGCCAGTTTCTTCCACGCCTCAGACACAGTGGCCTAGGCGAAGCCAAAGATTAACAGAAAAAGCCCCCAAATCCACCCTAGCTACTATGGGAAGGGTGTGCAACATGCCTTTTTTGGCAGGGCCTACAGACCACAGTTACCAGCCATGGTCACTAACAGATCTTGAGACCCTGGTAAAAAAGCTACCAGCCGTAACAGAAGGAGGTGGTAGATGGGTGAACAAGTTGTTCGCCTTATCACATGGTCAGATACTATCAGTAGGGGACTTGAGACAAATAATGAGTCGAGTCCTGTCAGGACATCAGATTGTGGATGTGGAACAGAGGGCTGGCACCACAAGTTTGGGAAACAGTGCCCCATTGGTGCAAGGAGGGGGTCAGTCACCTCTGTGTCAGGCTATAAGGGACAAGTTTCCCACCCCTGATACCATGTTTGAGAATTTGAAATTAAAACACAAGGATGGGGAAAATGGTTCAGCCTATATAAATCGATGTTGCCAAGAGTGGGGAGAGGCATGTGATGAAAACCCAATGTGTAACCCTGTCACTAACAGAATTTTCAGGGCAGCTGTACTGCAAGGAGCTCCAGCTGGTGTGACCCAAGCCATGAAACAATCTCCTGAGGTACCTGGCAGTGATGATGCTAAATGGAAAAGGTATGCAGTACATTTCATAGACAAAGCGGTAGAGAGAGCAGACAAAGAAGGGGGTGAACTATTAAAATTACAAAAAGAGTTGTTGAAGCTGCAACTGGAGAAAGAAAAAACAGTAAAGAATAAAGGTTAAAACAGATGACAGTTCAAATGGCCCAGCCTCCCCCACAAACAAATGAGGGTAGTTATGAGGGCACCACCCAATATCCTCCAAGTCAACCACAATGGAGTAGAGGGAGGGGAGGAGCTAGGGGTCGAGGAACAGTCAGGCTAGATGGCTGCTACAGGTGTGGAGGTAACGATCATTGGGAATGCAGAGAGGTAGAGGACAACCCCAAAGGAGAGGGTGGGGTAATAGGCCAGTGCCGCCGAACCAACCCAGTTTCCAGCAACCACTGACTCAATAGTGGGTTGGAACAGAGGATGGTTATTATGCATGAAGGCCCCCACAGAGAGCCCAAGAGAGTGCTATGGCCGAGCCCCTCTTGACCATCACTATCAACAATAGTGACATTGAGGCCTTAGTAGATACAGGAGACACTTATTCCACCGTTACTGATGGTGTTGACAGACGACAATTATCATCAAAACATGTAGAAGTTATGTGTTTCTCTGGGGATACTGAAAGATGGCCACTGACTAAACCACTTCCTGGGGCCATTGCAGGGCAACAACTCACACACTCTTTTCTCTACTCCACTAATTCGCCAGTTCCCCTACTGGGTAGAGATTTATTGATAAAAGCTGGAGCTAGTATACTCTGCACCCCTGAAGCAGTAATTGCTTCCTTCCTCACTGGGCAGACGGTTAATTGCTCACTACAAGGTGGAATGGGACACAATCAGTGGTTACTTGCACCATCCCCCACCCCAGACAATTGTGTAGACATTTACTGGGCTCTGCTATCTCCATCGCAGACAGGAGCCTATTCACTCTTCCAAGAATGGAAAGCGTGGATATATACACTAGACATTTTCATTCCTCCCCCTGATGATTTACACTGCATACTGTTCTATGGCAGACAGGAAGACCATGTGTATCAGTAGGCCTTCATAGATATTGAAGGGTCACAGTGGAGCCTAAAGAGCACAGGTCTGTTGATAGGGAAATAAGGTGTGGTGGCTCCAATCTGCTTAACAGAGGAACAAGAAACATGGTACAAAATGAGGCAGACTGCTGCCCCACATGTATCACTGGCATTGCACCCCACACATGAGGCTAGGGAGCTAGGCTCAATGACAAAGAGACTACTAACTGTCACTGACTGGGAGCCCACAGACAACACACAGTTGTATTACTCCCAGTTACAGAGTAGTGAGGGAACCCTTGACCTGGGCACTCTGGAACACAAATGGATTTCCAGGTGTCATGGCATGATAAATCTGATGGGGAGGGGGCAGAGGAAATAATTAACTCCATGCCACAATAATTATGGTCAACAGGACCCACTGACCTGGGATACTGTAATATAACACCTGTCACTTTTGACATCTCTGACGGCCCACCAACATGGGTCCCACAGTACAGAAATAGACCAGAAGCCGTAGCTGGCATCAAGCCAACGATTGAGGGCCTACTTAACTCTGGAGTTTTGACTCCCCACCAGTCACAATGGAACACACCTATATTTCCAGTCCCTAAACAGGGAGGCAGGTATAGGATGGTACATGACCTCAGAGAAATCAACAGTAGAGTTACTACCCCAATAGTTGCTGTCCCTAACCCATACACTGCCCTTTCCATGGTAAACATATCGCACCAATGGTTCTCCTGCATAGACATGGCAAATGCATTTTTCTGCATACCAATTTCAGATGAATGTAAAGATTGTTTGGCTTTCACTTTTCAAGGAACCCAATATTCTTACAATAGACTGCCACAAGGGTTCATCTTGAGCCCGGGCATTTTAATCAGGTCTTGAAACAACAATTACAGGACTGTCAGTTACCAGAGGGAGTGGTGACAGTAATGTATGTTGATGATATCTTGATAGCTGCACCTTCGCCAGAGTCATATTTAAAGGCCACTGAGACTGTCTTGAGGAAACTGTGGGAGGCAAAAATTTTGACAGCTGCAAATATCACCTACAGCCACAATGGGATCAACATGGCTGACCTTATGACTGATGGGGACCATCATGATTGTGCACCATTGACAGACAGATTATCAGTAGCTAGGGAGGGTCTGACAGCCTCCCCACTTCCTAAAAAACAGACAACCCAATAACACTGTTTACGGATGGTAGTTGCCACAGGGCGGATGATGGAACTTTGAAAGCAGGATTTGCTGTGGTTCAATTACAGGGTGACCAATTTGTCACAATACAAGCTGAACCCCTAATTGGTAAACAATCTACACAAAAAGCAGAACTATTGGCCCTAATCAATGCATTGAGACACTCAAAAGGACATGCTGTCAACATCTACTCTGATTCTGCATATGCACTGTCCACAGCCCACGTGGAGCTGCCTGTGTGGATGGGATGTGGATTTACAACTTCTTCTGGCCGGCCTGTTACTCATGAGAAAGAAGCAAGAGAGCTCTCTGAAGCCATAATGTTGCCAAACAAAGTGGCTATTATTAAGTGCACTGGTCATTCTCAAGGAACTGACCTAATATCAAAAGGTAATGATGCAGCAGGCTTGGCGGCAAAACGTGCCTCAGGCTACCTACAGGGTCAGTTTGTGGTCACATCTGAGCCAGACGTGACATCCCTCCTACCAGAATTCTCAAGAGAATTCTTATCTGAGCAACAAGACATGGCTGCTCCTGAAGAAAAGTCTGTGTGGAAAAACAAAGGGGCAATCAAACACGAGGGTGGGCTTTGGACAGCACCTGATGGTAGAGCTTTGCTCCCAGCGTCACTAGTCCCAAGCGTGTTGAAAGAAGCCCACACACATGCACACTGTGGAGATAAGCAAATGTCGTGAGCATTGCAATCATGGTGGCATTCTTTTATGCCACACCTAATTTCTGGGTATATAACGACATGTGACATCTGTCAGATGCATAATGTCAAACCAACTATGAAACCATCTCAGGGATCGTTCCCATTGGCAAATGGCCCTGGGGATGAAGTTATAATTGATTTCACTGACATGATTGAAAGGGTAAATGGTAAACGATACTTGCTTGTTATGATTGATGCATATACTGGATGGCCAGAGGCCTTCCCGGTGGGCAAGGAAGACAGCACTGCTGTCATTAAATGTCTGATAAACCATTACATCCCACGTCATGGTTTTCCGAGCCGGGTAAGATCTGACAACGGCTCACACTTTAAAAATGAACATCTGGCTGATGTGGAAAAGGCATTGGGTTTAGTACACCATTTCGGGACAGTCTATCACCCACAGTCACAAGGTAAGGTTGAGCGGTTGAATCTAACATTGAAAAACAAATTGACTAAAATCTGTGCACAGACTAAATTGACATGGCTGGGTGCTCTTCCACTGGCCTTGATGTCAGTAAGGAGCTCTGTGAGCCGAGCAACAGGATACACGCCCTTCGAACTGTTGACTGGTCGCCAATTTTCTGGCCCACTGACCCCACTACAATTGGAACCAGTACACCATTATCACACAAAATTTACTATTACAAATTGACTGCTCTAATTGAATCTTTTGACAAAATGTTACCAACTGATTTTAGGGGACACGAATATCCAGCACCACTACCTGACCGAACTTGGGACTGGGTGAGATTGAGAATCTACAGGCGTAAATGGAAAGAGCCTCGCTGGTCTACTCCAATTAAGGTAATTGCACTGTGTTCGTCTTGCAGGAAAAGGTGACACTTGGTACCATCTGAGCCAGTGCTGTCCGGCGGACCCACCGTCAAGATCACTGGATGACACCAGAGTGGACCTTGCTTCGCAGGTCCAAGAGAGGGAGGATACCACAGGAAGTGCAGGAGGGAGTGAGGGTACCACAAAAGGAGGTGATACACAAACATATACACACGATAAAAATTTTCATCCATCACAAAGTAACCTACAAACTTTGCAAGTGGTCCACAAAACTGTGGATTTATTCACAGCCCCTAAAGGAGAAGCTGTAGCCCATTGTGTCAGTGCAAACTGTGTATTTGGAGCGGGCATAGCGAAAAAAAATCAGAGAAAGATATGGGGTTGACAAAGTAAAGGCCAAGAGGAAAACGAAAGGTGACTGTGCTATAACTCACGAGGCAGACAGAATAGTTTTCCACCTGATCACAAAAACACTTGCTAGAGACCTACCCACATATGAGGACTTTGAGAGCAGTCTAATCTGCATGAGAACGTGGTGTGACAAATTACACATCACCAGATTGTCAATACCCCGGCTGGGGTGTGGTTTGGACAAGTTGGAATTCTATAGAGTTCTCCACATTGTTGAAAAGACATTTAAAGGCCAGAATATAACCATTTCAGTTTATACGTTAGAATAAGTTTACTGTGCTTGCTATTTTTTGTTGTAGCTTTGATATTGAATATATATTACTTGCTGTTAACACAATAACTGTAACACATGGATGACAGAGACAAAGGTAAGATCCAAGTGCAGGTTTATTCGGTAGTCAGGCAAGCAAGGGTCAACAAGGGTGCAAACAGATGAAAAAGGCATTCAGGAAGCTCAGGCAGCGGCGGCCATTCAGGAAGCTCAGGTGGCGGCGACCATTCAGGAATCTCAGGCAGCAGCGGCCATTCAGGAAGCTCAGGCGGCGACAGCAGCTCTGGCAGCAGTGACGGCAGTGGCTCTGGCAGTGGTTCTGGCAGTGCTGGCGGCAGCGGCTCTGGCAGTACTGGCGGCAGTGGCTTTGGCAGCAGTGGCAGCGGCTCTAGCAGTACTGGCAGCGGCAGTGGCTCTGGCAGCTCTGGCGGTGACTGAGGATCTGGCAGCTCTGGAGGTGACTGAGGATCTGGCAGCTCTGGAGGATTTGGCAACTCTGGCAATGACTGAGGATCTGGCAGCTCTGGAGGATTTGGCAGCTCTGGCAGTGACTGAGGATCTGGCAGCTCTGGAGGTGGTGGTGGGAGCTCTGGCAGTAACAGCTCTGGTGGTGGCAGCAGCTCTGGCAACTCAGGTGGCGGTGGCCATTCTGGTGGCTCAGGTGATGGTGTTTCAGGAACTGGAACAGGAACTATGGCAGGAACAGACTTGGAACAAGAAACCATCTTCTGAGCAAGTGACAGACTGGCGCTTGCCATATTGTGAGCTGGAGACAGGAGTATGGGTGATGCAAGCATATTGGTGCTAATGTGTTGGGCAGCAAGCCCCGTCGCCAGCGGGTCTTGCTGTCTATTGCCCCCCCAAACAAACATTTAGGGGTCTCTTCCACCTCGCCCACGGTGAAGGAGGAACTATAGGCTTGTAAAGCCACATCCAGGGCTTGTTGGAAAGATCCCTGAGGACCACAACAGATGAGGGTGGATTTTAGTGGTTCATTTAGTCCACGATAAAAGAAATCAATGAGTATACAGTCCAGGAGGGTGGTGTCATTGGCTATGTCCAGAAAAGAATTAATATGGTCCTTGAGGGAATTCGTACCTTGCCTTAATCTGACTAGACATCCTGCTGAATCCATGTTTGCCCGAGTCTTCTGTAACACGTGGATGACAGAGACAACGTTAAGATCCAAGTGCAGGTTTATTCGGTAGTCAGGCAAGCAAGGGTCAACACAGGTGCAAACAGATGAATAAAGGCAAATTCAGAATCATAGTCACTATAACAGGTGAGAGGTCGGAAGGCAGGCAGTGAACATGGACAAACAGACAAACTTGGCAAGGGTCAAAACACGGAGAAACAAGACTAAAGGAAACATGTTGAATTGTCACTTTACAGGTAAACAAAACTCGGCAAGGAAGTGAGTGTGTGTGTGCTGCTAAAGTAGTGTGTGTGATTAGTCCAGAAGCAGCATCAGCTGTGGGAGTCCAATCAGTGGAGACTTGCAGCAGGTGTGTGTGTGTGGCATGACTGAATTTGTAGTTCATAAGATGTAGTCCATGTGAAAGTGAGTTCTTACCAGTGACCTCTGGTGGTTAGAGATTGCTGGTAATCATGACAATAACGCTGTGAAAAATAAGAAAAAGGGAGGATCAGAATTGAAAAATAAGGAAAACCAGCATCAATAAAACATTAGGGTCAAGTTGTGGGAAAACTGGAAACTACTGGGGATAGTGGGGATATTAACTCTGATAATAGTGGGGACAATTCTAGGAGTAGGAAAAAGCCAGAAAAGGAATGAAACCTCAACAGTAAAACCAACCAGAGTAAAAAGATCCCTAGGGGAAGAAAACAGGTGTTCCAAGTATTATGGAGGGCTGTCCATAGAATATGTAAAGGGAGAGACAACATCTTACACATTTGATCTATGTCAGGTAATTGACTGTGGGGGACACAATAGTTCCTGGCAAGGATATGACGTATATGTTTGTTTTGATCAGATTATGAATGCATGGTGTAACACGAGGGGTAAGGCAGATAATAAGTGGTGTAGAGGGTGGGATCAAGTAGTGGGGTACACAGGGAAATAGACGCCAAACCCAACATGGTTAGGGAATTTTAAAAACGAGTGGAGAAAACAGAAAATACAAAGGGATTATAGTCCTACCCAGAACCCTATTACTATGTCCATAGGGGAGTGGATAGGATACCCCCTTGATGAGACCCATTATGCTGGGAAAAACAATCCGCCTAAGTTTCTCCATATACTATTAGGGGTCGAGATATCAGGAACTGACCCCCTGGGAATCATAGAAGTTGAGTTTTTAGACAGGGTCAATGTAATAGATAGAAACAAGACAACGACTATAGGACCCCCAATCAGAGATCATAGTAGAGAAATTAGAGGTCGAAGGGTTGTAATACAAATGGATTATACTAAATTAACCCCTGAGGATATACTAGAGAAAGCCACAGGATATGTGTGTATAAAGTGTATCTTGTATATGTATAGAGTGTATCCTGTGTGCATGTGTATTTATGTGTGTTTATGTGTATGGACTGTATCGTGTGTGTATGTGACTTGTGTGTATATGTATGTAGTGTTTATGTATAAAGTTTGTGTATGTACTGAGTATATCATGTGTGTGTGTGTGTGTGTGTATGTTTGGAGTGTAAACTGTATGTATATGTTTGGAGTGTTTATTTATCCTGTGTATTCATGAATTGTCTTTAGTATAGTGTCTCCTGTATCTGGAAAGAGCATGTATCCTCCTGTGGCTCAGTGGTTAAGTGTTAAGAATCTGACACTGGAGACTGGGGTTCAAAGCCAGTGTCTGACAGCAATGTATGGAGTGTGTATATGTGTAAAGTGTGTGTATATGTAAGAAGTGTATATTGTATATGTATAGAGGCTGGGGTTCAAAGCCAGTGTCTGACAGCAATGTGTATTTGAATTGTGTATATGTATTTGGAGTGTGTGTGTGTGTGTGTATAGAGATTGGGGTTCAAAGTGTGTAGTGTGTATTTCAATTGTTAGTGTATTGTGTATATGTATGAAGTGTCTTGTGTGTGGAGTGTGTATACGTGTTGCGTTTATTCTGTGAGTGTATGTATATGGATAGAGTGTATCATGTCTCCTGTGTGTATATTTATGCAGTGTGTGTATATATGTATGGAGTCTATTCTGTGTGTATATGTATGAAGTGTTTATATGTATATGTGAATAGTGTTTATGTGTAAAGTTTGTGTATGTACTGAGTATATCGTGTGTGTGTTTGGAGTGTTTATTTATCCTGTGTATTCATGAATTGTCTTTTGTATAGTGTATCCTGTATTGGGGGAGAGAGTGTATCCTCCTGTGGCTCAGTGGTTAAACGTTCAGAATCTGACACTGGAGACTGGGGTTCAAAGCCAAAGACTGTGTGACTGAATGTATGGAGTGTGTATACATGTGTATTTGAATTGTGTATATGTATAGACTGTGTGTATATGTAAAAAATGTATATTGTACATGTATAGAGACTGGGGTTCAAAGCCAATGTATGGAGTGTGTATACATGTGTATTTGAATTGTATGTATATGTTCTGTGTGTAAGTGTATGGAGTGCATTGTGTATATGTATGGAGTGTATCTTGTGTATGTGTATATATGAAGTCTAATCTGTGTGTATATGTATGAAGTGTATTGTATATGTGTGTGTGTATATATATATATAGAGAGAGAGAGAGTGTCGTGTGTGTTTATGTATTGTGTGTATAGGTATAGAGTTTATCCTGTGTGAATATGTATAGAGTGTGTGTATGTGTATGAAGTGTATTGTGTGTGTGTGTGTATATGTATAAAGTGTATCTTGTATATGTATAGAGTGTATCCTGTGTGCATGTGTATTTATGTGTGTTTATGTGTATGGACTGTATCGTGTGTGTATGTGACTTGTGTGTATATGTATGTAGTGTTTATGTATAAAGTTTGTGTATGTACTGAGTATGAGTACTGAGATATGTATAGAGACTGGGGTTCAAAGCCAATGTATGGAGTGTGTATACATGTGTATTTGAATTGCATGTATATGTTCTGTGTGTAAGTGTATGGAGTGCATTGTGTATATGTATAGAGTGTCTCCTCTGTGTATATGTATGGAGTGTATCTTGTATAGAATGTATATGTATGAAGTGTCTTGTGTGTATGCGTATAGAGTTTATTCTGTGTGTATGGATAAAGTGTATTGAGTGTATCATGTATCCTGTGTATATGTATAAAATGTCTCCTGTGTGTATATTTATGCAGTGTATGTGTATATATGAAGTCTAATCTGTGTGTATATGTATGAAGTGTATTGTATATGTGTGTGTGTATATACATATATATATATATATAGAGAGAGAGAGAGAGAGAGAGAGTGTATTTTGTGTGTGTATATGTATAGAGTGTATTCTGTGTGCATATGTATGGAGTGTGTCGTGTGTGTTTATGTATTGTGTGTGTATATGTATAGAGTTTATCCTGTGTGAATATGTATAGAGTGTATCCTATGTGCATGTGTATCGTGTGTGTATGTGTATGAAGTGTATTGTGTGTGTGTGTGTGTGTGTGTATATGTATAAAGTGTATCTTGTATATGTATAGAGTGTATTCTGTGTGCATATGTATGGAGTGTATCGTGTGTGTTTTATGTATTGTGTGTGTGTATATATATGTATAGAGTTTATTATGTGTGAATATATATCGAGTGTATTGTGTGTGTGTGTGTGTGTGTGTGTGTGTGTGTATGAAGTGTATCGTTTATGTATACGTATAGAGTGTATCCTGTGTGTGTATATGTATGGAGTGTAGAGAGTGTGTGTGTGTGTATATATGTAAGAAGTGTATATTGTATATGTATAGAGTGTATCCTATGTGCATGTGTATCGTATGTGTATGAAGTGTATTTTGTGTGTGTGTGTGCGTGTGTGTATGGAGTGTATCATGTACCTTGTGTATTTATGTTTGGTGTGTGTGTATGAAGTGTGTGTGTGTGCGCGCGTGTGTATACATGTATAATGTGTCTATGTATAGAGTGTATCATGTGTGCATTTGTATGGAGTGTATTGTGTGTGCATTTGTATGGAGTGTATTGTGTGTGCATATGTATGGAGTGTATCGTATGTGTTATGTATTGTGTGTGTTTATGTATAGAGTTTATCATGTGTGTGTGTATATGTATGGAGTGTATCGTGTGTGTGTGTGTGTGTATAAAGTGTATCGTTTATGTATACGTATAGAGTATATCCTGTGTGTGTATATGTAAGAAGTGTATATTGTATATGTATAGAGTGTATCCTGTGTGCATGTGTATCGTGTGTTTATGTGTATGGACTGTATCGTGTGTGTATGTGACTTGTGTGTATATGTGAATAGTGTTTATGTATAAAGTTTGTGTATGTACTGAGTATATCGTGTGTGTGTGTGTATGTTTGTGTATGTGTGTGAGTGTTTATTTATCCTGTGTATTCATGAATTGTCTTTTGTATAGTGTATCCTGTATTGGGGGAGAGAGTGTATCGTCCTGTGGCTCAGTGGTTAAGCGTTCAGAATCTGCCATTGGAGACTGGGGTTCAAAGCCAGTGTCTGACAGGAATGTATGGAGTGTGTATATATGTGTATTTGAATTGTGTATATGTATTTGGAGTGTATATGTATAGACTGTGTGTATATGTAAAAAATGTAAATTGTATATGTATAGACTGGGGTTCAAAGCCAGTGTGAATACATGTGTATTTAAATTGTATGTATATGTTCTGTGTGTAAGTGTATGGAGTGCATTGTGTATATGTATAGAGTGTCTCCTCTGTGTATATGTATGGAGTGTTTCTTGTATAGAATGTATATGTATGAAGTGTAATGTGTATGCATATAGTTTATTCTGTGTGTATGGATAAAGTGTATTGAGTGTATCATGTATCCTGTGTATATATATATATATATATATGGTGTGTATATGTATAAAATGTCTCCTGTGTGTATATTTATGCAGTGTATGTGTATATATGAAGTCTAATCTGTGTGTATATGTATGAAGTGTATTGTATATGTATGTGTATATACTTATATATAGAGAGAGAGTGTATTTTGTGTGTGTATATGTATAGAGTTTATCCTGTGTGAATATGTATAGAGTGTATCCTATGTGCATGTGTATGTGTATGAAGTGTATTGTGTGTGTGTGTGTATATGTATAAAGTGTATCTTGTATATGTATAGAGTGTATCCTGTGTGCATGTGTATTTATGTGTGTGCATGTGTATTGTGTGTTTATGTGTATGGACTGTATCGTGTGTGTATGTGACTTGTGTGTATATGTATATAGTGTTTATGTATAAAGTTTGTGTATGTACTGAGTATATCATGTGTGTGTGTGTATGTTTGGAGTGTTTATTTATCGTGTGTATTCATGAATTGTCTTTTGTATAGTGTATCCTGTATGTTGGGAGAGCGTGTATCCTCCTGTGTCATAGTGGTTAAGTGTTAAGAATCTCACACTGGAGACTGAGGTTCAAAGCCAGTGTCTGGCAGTGTATGGATTGTGTATACATGTGTATTTGAATTGTAAGTGTATTGTGTATATGTAAGAATTGTATATGTATAGAGACTGGGGTTCAAAGCTAATGTATGGAGTGTATCCTGTGTCGTGGGGAGATTGTATCCTCCAGTGGCTCAGTGGTTAAGCGTTCAGAATCTGACACTGGAGACTGGGGTTCAAAGCCAGTGTCTGACAGCAATGTATGGAATGTGTATACATGTGTATTTCAACTGTGTATATGTATTTGGAGTGTATCTGTATAGACTGTGTGTATATGTAAAAAATGTATATTGTATATGTATAGAGACTGGGGTTCAAAGCAAAAGTATGGCATGTGTATTTGAATTGTATGTATATGTTCTGTGTGTAAGTGCATTGTGTATATGTATGAAGTGTCTTATGTGTGTATTTTATAGAGTTTATTCTGTGTGTATGGATAAAGTGTATTGAATGTATCCTGTGTATATTTATGCAGTGTGTGTGTGTGTGTGTGTGTGTGTGTGTGTGTGTGTGTGTGTATGTGTATATATGAAGTCTAATCTGTGTGTATATGTATGAAGTGTATTGTATATTTGTGTGTGTATATATATATAGAGAGAGAGAGAGAGATTGTATTTTGTGTGTATATGTATAGAGTGTATTCTGTGTGCATATGTATGGAGTGTATCGTGTGTGTTTATGTATTGTGTGTATAGGTATAGAGTTTATCCTGTGTGAATATGTATAGAGTGTATCCTATGTGCATGTGTGTCGTGTGTGTATGTGTATGAAGTGTATTGTGTGTGTGTGTGTGTGTGTATATGTATAAAGTGTATCTTGTATATGTATAGAGTGTATCCTGTGTGCATGTGTATTTATGTGTGTTTATGTGTATGGACTGTATCGTGTGTGTATGTGACTTGTGTGTATATGTGAATAGTGTTTATGTATAAAGTTTGTGTATGTACTGAGTATATCGTGTGTGTATGTTTGGAGTGTTTATTTATCCTGTGTATTCATGAATTGTCTTTTGTATAGTGTATCCTGTATTGGGGGAGAGAGTGTATATGTATAGAGTGTCTCCTCTGTGTATTGTATGGAGTGTATCTTGTATAGAATGTATCCTGTTTTATGTGTGTATATGTATGAAGTGTCTTGTGTGTATACATATAGAGTTTATTCTGTGTGTATATGTATAGAGTTTATCCTGTGTGAATATGTATGGAGTGTATTGTGTGTGTGTATATGTATGAAGTGTATCGTTTATGTATACGTATAGAGTGTATCCTGTGTGTATATGTATGGAGTGTAGAGTGTGTATATGTAAGAAGTGTATATTGTATATGTACAGAGTGTATCCTATGTGCATGTGTATCGTGTGTTTATGTGTATGAAGTGTATTGTGTGTGTATGTGACTTGTGTGTATATGTATAGAGTGTTTATGTATAAAGTTTGTGTATGTACTGAGTATATTGTGTGTGTGTGTATGTTTGGAGTGTAAACTGTATGTATATGTTTGAAATGTTTATTTATCCTGAGTATGAATTGTCTTTTGTATAGTGTATTCTGTATCTTGCAGAGAGCGTGTGCTCTTGTGGCTCAGTGGTTAAGCATTCAGATTCTGACACTGGAGACTGGGCTTCAAAGCCATTGTCTGACAGCAATGTATGGAGTGTGTATACATGTGTATGTGAATTGTTTGTATTTGGTTGTAAAACAGAAGGTAAAAATACAAGGTTCATAAATTTCATTTTAACAGTTGCAAGAATTGTGATATGGAATAGAAGGAATGCTGTTAAACAAAAAAATGGCAAAATATCTGTGTGTAAATTGTTTGAAAGAAAAATGTCTGTACTGCTTAATGCTCTTTTCTATTATTGTAACACGAATGACAAGATTGATGTATTTGAAAAAGACTTTTTATGTGGAAATATATATGTTCAAATGGCTTTATATAATGTACATGTATTATTACCTGAATGTAATTGTTTTTAATTTTTGATATAAAATAAAGAAAAAATAAAAAATAAAAATAAAAAAACATTCCGCTGATAAAGCCTAGATGAGATAAGGCTGTGGATACTCACCAAAATTCAACAAAGAGATTCAATTAAATGTTATCCTAGCAGAGGACGGTTTCGATCCATCAACCTCTGGGTTATGGGCCCAACACGCTTCCGCTGCTCCACTCTGCTGCTATAGAAAACAGGGGACCCAGCTGTGGACACTTACCTAAACATCCTCCTGATAAAGCCTAGATGAGATACAGCTGTGGACACTCACCTAAATTTACTGCTGGTAAAGCCTAGATGAGAAACAGCTGTGGACACTCACCTAAACATTCCGCTCATAAAGCCTGGATGAGATACACTCACCTAACTCACCAGTAACTTTGGTGGATACTCACCAAAATTCAACAAAGAGATTCAATTAAATGTTATCCTAGCAGAGGACGGTTTCGATCCATCAACCTCTGGGTTATGGGCCCAACACGCTTCCGCTGCTCCACTCTGCTGCTATAGAAAACAGGGGACCCAGCTGTGGACACTTACCTAAACATCCTCCTGATAAAGCCTAGATGAGATACAGCTGTGGACACTCACCTAAAAATCCTGCTGGTAGAGCCTAGATGAGATACAGCTGTAGATACTCACCTGAACATTCCGCTGGTAAGCCTAGATGAGATACAGCTGTAGATACTCACCTGAACATTCCGCTGGTAAAGCCTAGATGAGATACAGCTGTAGATACTCACCTAAACATTCCGCTGATAAAGCCTGGATGAGATACAGCTGTGGACCCTCACCTAAAAATCCTGCTGGTAGAGCCTAGATGAGATACAGCGTGGATACTCACCTAAACATCCTTCTGGTAAAGCCTAGATGAGATACAGCTGTGGACACTCACCTAAAAATCCTGCTGGTAGAGCCTAGATGAGATACAGCTGTGGATACTCACCTAAACATCCTTCTGGTATAGCCTAGATGAGATACAGCTGTAGATACTCAACTAAACATTCCGCTGGTAACGCCTAGATGAGATACAGCTGTGGATACTCACCTAAATTTACTGCTGGTAAAGCCTGGATGAGATACAGCTGTAGATACTCACCTGCTGGTAGAGCCTAGATGAGATACAGCTGTAGATACTCGGCTAAATTTAACAAAGAGATTCAATTAAATGTTATCATAACAGAGGATGGTTTTGATCCATCGACCTCTGGGTTATGGGCCCAGCACGCATCCGCTGCGCCACTCTGCTGCTATAGAAAACAGGGGATCCAGATGTGGACACTTACCTAAACAACCTCCTGATACAGCCTAGATGAGATACAGCTGTGGATACTCACCTAAATTTACTGCTGGTAAAGCCTGGATGAGATACAGCTGTGGACACACCTAAAAATCCTGCTGGTAGAGCCTAGATGACATACAGCTGTAGATACTCAACTAAACATTCCGCTGGTAAAACCTAGATGAGATACAGCTGTGGATACTCACCTAAACTTAACAAAGAGATTCAATTAAATGTTATCCTAGCAGAGGATGGTTTCGATCCATCGACCTCTGGGTTATGGGCCCAGCACGCTTCCGCTGCGCCACTCTGCTGTTACAGAAAACGCTGGATCCAGCTGTGGACACTTACCTAAACATCCTTCTGGTAAAGCCTAGATGAGATACAGCTGTGGACACTCACCTAAACATCCTTCTGGTGTAGCCTAGATGAGATACAGCTGTAGATACTCACCTGAACATTCCGCTGGTAAAGCCTAGATGAGATACAGCTGTAGATACTCACCTGAACATTCCGCTGGTAAAGCCTAGATGAGATACAGCTGTGGACCCTCACCTAAAAATCCTGCTGGTAGAGCCTAGATGAGATACAGCTGTGGATACTCACCTAAACATCCTTCTGGTAAAGCCTAGATGAGATACAGCTGTGGATGATCACCTAAATTTACTGCTGGTAAAGCCTGGATGAGATACAGCTGTGGACACTCACCTAAAAATCCTGCTGGTAGAGCCTAGATGAGATACAGCTGTGGATACTCACCTAAACATCCTTCTGGTATAGCCTAGATGAGATACAGCTGTAGATACTCAACTAAACATTCCGCTGGTAACGCCTAGATGAGATACAGCTGTGGATACTCACCTAAATTTACTGCTGGTAAAGCCTGGATGAGATACAGCTGTCGATACTCACCTGCTGGTAGAGCCTAGATGAGATACAGCTGTAGATACTCAACTAAACATTCCGCTGGTAAAGCCTAGATAAGATACAGCTGTGGATACTCACCTAGACATTCCGCTGGTAAAGCCTAGACGAGATCCAGCTGTGGACACTTACCTAAACATTATACTGATACAGCCTAGATGAGATACAGCTGTGGACACTCACCTAAAAATCCTGCTGGTAGAGCCTAGATGAGATAAAGCTGTGGATACTCACCTAAACATCCTTCTGGTATAGCCTAGATGAGATACAGCTGTAGATACTCAACTAAACATTCCGCTGGTAACGCCTAGATGAGATACAGCTGTGGATACTCACCTAAATTTACTGCTGGTAAAGCCTGGATGAGATACAGCTGTAGATACTCAACTAAACATTCCGCTGGTAAAGCCTAGATAAGATACAGCTGTGGACACTCACCTAGACATTCCGCTGGTAAAGCCTAGACGAGATCCAGCTGTGGACACTTACCTAAACATTATACTGATACAGCCTAGATGAGATACAGCTGTGGATACTCGCCTAAATTTACTGCTGGTAAAGCCTAGATGAGATACAGCTGTGGATACTCACCTAAATTTAACAAAGAGATTCAATTAAATGTTATCCTAGCGGAGGATTGTTTCGGTCCATCGACCTCTGGGTTATGGGCCCAGCACACTTCCGCTGCGCCACTCTGCTGTTACAGAAAACACTGGATCCAGCTGTGGACACTCACCTAAACATCCTTCTGGTAAAGCCTAGATGAGATACAGCTGTAGATACTCAACAGAACATTCCACTGGTAAAGCCTAGATGAGATACAGCTGTAGATACTCACCTGAACATTCCGCTGGTAAAGCCTAGATGAGATACAGCTGTAGATACTCACCTGAACATTCCGCTGGTAAAGCCTAGAAGAGATACAGCTGTGGATACTCACCTAAATTTAACAAAGAGATTCAATTAAATGTTATCTTAGCAGAGGATGTTTTCGATCCATCGACCTCTGGGTTATGGGCCCAGCACGCTTCCGCTGCGCCAGTCTGCTGGTATAGAAAACAGGGGATCCAGCTGTGGACACTTACCTAAACATCCTCCTGATAAAGCCTAGATGAGATACAGCTGTGGACACTCACCTAAATTTACTGCTGGTAAAGCCTAGATGAGATACAGCTGTGGACACTCACCTAAACATTCCGCTGGTAAAGCCTAGACAAGATACAGCTGTAGATAGTCACCTAAACATCCTTCCGGTAAAGCCTAGACGAGATACAGCTGTAGATACTCACCGGAACATTACGCTGGTAAAGCCTAGATGAGATACAGCTGTGGACACTCACCTAAATTTACTGCTGGTAAAGCCTAGATGAGATACAGCTGTGGATACTCACCTAAACATCCTTCTGGTATAGCCTAGATGAGATACAGCTGTGGACACTTACCTAAACATCCTCCTGATAAAGCCTAGATGAGATACAGCTGTGGACACTCACCTAAATTTAACAAAGAGATTCAATTAAATGTTATCCTGGCAGAACATGGTTTCGATCCATCGACCTCTGGGTCATGGGCCCAGCACGCTTCCGCTGCGCCACTCTGTCGCTATAGAAAACAGGGGATCCAGCTGTGGACACTTACCTAAACATCCTCCTGATAAAGCCAAGATGAGATACAGCTGTGGACACTCACCTAAACATCCTTCTGGTAAAGCCTAGATGAGACACAGCTGTAGATACTCAACTAAACATTCCGCTGGTAAAGCCTAGATGAGATACAGCTGTAGATACTCACCTGAACATTCCGCTGATAAGGCCTAGATGAGATACAGCTGTGGATACTCACCTAAATTTAACAAAGAGATTCAATTAAATGTTATCCTAGCAGAGGATGGTTTCGATGCATCAACCTCTGGGTTATGGGCCGAACACGCTTCCGCTGCTCCACTCAGCTGCTATGGAAAACAGGGGATCCAGCTGTGGACACTTACCTAAACATCCTCCTGATAAAGCCTAGATGAGATACAGCTGTGGATACTCACCTAAATTTACTGCTGGTAAAGCCTGGATGAGATACAGTTGTGGACACTCACCTAAAAATCCTGCTGGTAGAGCCTAGATGGGATACAGCTGTGGATACTCACCTAAACATCCTTCTGGTATAGCCTAGATGAGATACAGCTGTAGATACTCAACTAAACATTCCGCTGGTAAAGCCTAGATGAGATACAGCTGTAGATACTCACCTGAACATTCTGCTGGTAAAGCCTAGATGAGATACAGCTGTGGATACTCACCTAAATTTACTGCTGGTAAAGCCTGGATGAGATACAGCTGTGGACACTCACCTAAAAATCCTGCTGGTAGAGCCTAGATGGGATACAGCTGTGGATACTCACCTAAACATCCTTCTGGTATAGCCTAGATGTGATACAGCTGTAGATACTCAACTAAACATTCCGCTGGTAAAGCCTAGATGAGATACAGCTGTAGATACTCACCTGAACATTCCGCTGATAAGGCCTAGATGAGATACAGCTGTGGATACTCACCTAAATTTAACAAAGAGATTCAATTAAATGTTATCCTAGCAGAGGATGGTTTCCATGCATCAACCTCTGGGTTATGGGCTGAACACGCTTCCGCTGCTCCACTCTGCTGCTATAGAAAACAGGGGATCCAGCTGTGGACACTTACCTAAACATCCTCCTGATAAAGCCTAGATGAGATACAGTTGTGGATACTCACCTAAATTTACTGCTGGTAAAGCCTGGATGAGATACAGCTGTGGACACTCACCTAAAAATCCTGCTGGTAGAGCCTAGATGGGATACAGCTGTGGATACTCACCTAAACATCCTTCTGGTATAGCCTAGATGAGATACAGCTGTAGATACTCAACTAAACATTCCGCTGGTAAAGCCTAGATGAGATACAGCTGTAGATACTCACCTGAACATTCCGCTGGTAAAGCCTAGATGAGATACAGCTGTGGACCCTCACCTAAAAATCCTGCTGGTAGAGCCTAGATGAGATACAGCTGTGAATACTCACCTAAAAATCCTGCTGGTAGAGCCTAGATGAGATACAGCTGTGGATACTCACCTAAACATCCTTCTGGTAAAGCCTAGATGAGATACAGCTATGGATACTCACCTAAATTTACTGCTGGTAAAGCCTGGATGAGATACAGCTGTGGACACTCCCTAAAAATCCTTCTGGTATAGCCTAGATGAGATACAGCTGTAGATACTCAACTAAACATTCCGCTGGTAACGCCTAGATGAGATACAGCTGTAGATACTCAACTAAACATTCCGCTGGTAAAGCCTAGACAAGATCCAGCTGTAGATACTCACCTAAACATCCTTCTGGTAAAGGCTAGACGAGATACAGCTGTAGATACTCACCTGAACAATCCGCTGGTAAAGCCTAGATGAGATACAGCTGTGGATACTCGGCTAAATTTAACAAAGAGATTCAATTAAACGTTATCATAGCAGAGGATGGTTTCGATCCATCGACCTCTGGGTTATGGGCCCAGCACGCTTCCGCTGCGCCACTCTGCTGCTATAGAAAACAGGGGAACCAGCTGTGGACACTTACCTAAACATCCTCCTGATACAGCCTAGATGAGATACAGCTGTGGATACTCACCTAAATTTACTGCTGGTAAAGCCTAGATGAGATACAGCTGTGGATACTCACCTAAACATCCTTCTGGTATAGCCTAGATGAGATACAGCTGTAGATACTCACCTGAACATTCCGCTGGTAAAGCCTAGATGAGATACAACTGTAGATACTCACCTGCTGGTAGAGCCTAGATGAGATACAGCTGTAGATACTCACCTGAACATTCCGCTGGTAAAGCCTAGATGAGATACAGCTGTGGATACTCACCTAAATTTAACAAAGAGATTCAATTAAATGTTATCATAGCAGAGGATGGTTACGATCCATCGACCTCTGGGGTATGGGCCCAGCACGCTTCCGCTGCGCCACTCTGCTGCTATATAACACAGGGAATCCAGCTGTGGACACTTACCTAAACATCCTCCTGATAAAGCCTAGATGAGATACAGCTGTGGACACTCACCTAAATTTACTGCTGGTAAAGCCTAGATGAGATACAGCTGTGGATACTCACCTAAATTTAACAAAGAGATCCAATTAAATGTTATCCTAGCAGAGGATGGTTTCGATCCATCGACCTCTGGGTTATGGGCCCAGCACGCTTCCGCTGCGCCACTCTGCTGTGACAGAAAACGGGGGACCCAGCTGTGGACACTAACCTAAAAATCCTCCTGATAAAGCCTAGATGAGATACAGCTGTGGACACTCACCTAAATTTACTGCTGGTAAAGCCTAGATGAGATACAGCTGTGGACAATCACCTAAACATTCCGCTGGTAAAGCCTAGACGAGATACAGCTGTAGATACTCACCTAAACATCCTTCTGGTATAGCCTAGATGAGATACAGCTGTGGACACTTACCTAAACATCCTCCTGAAAAAGCCTAGATGAGATACAGCTGTGGACAGTCACCTAAATTTAACAAAGATATTCAATTAAATGTTATCCTAGCAGAACATGGTTTCGATCCATCGACCTCTGGGTTATGGGCCGAACACGCTTCCGCTGCTCCACTCTGCTGCTATAGAAAACAGGGGATCCAGCTGTGGACACTTACCTAAACATCCTTCTGATAAAGACTAGATGAGATACAGCTGTGGACACTCACCTAAACATCCTTCTGGTAAAGCCTAGATGAGATACAGCTGTAGATACTCAACTAAACATCCTTCTGGTAAAGCCTAGATGAGATACAGCTGTAGATACTCAACTAAACATTCCGCTGGTAAAGCCTAGATGAGATACAGCTGTAGATACTCACCTGAACATTCCGCTGGTAAAGCCTAGATTAGATACAGCTGTGGACCCTCACCTAAAAATCCTGCTGGTAGAGCCTAGATGAGATACAGCTGTGGATACTCACCTAAATTTACTGCTGGTAAAGCCTGGACGAGATACAGCTGTGGACACTCACCTAAAAATCCTGCTGGTAGAGCCTAGATGAGATACAGCTGTGGATACTCACCTAAACATCCTTCTGGTATAGCCTAGATGAGATACAGCTGTAGATACTCAACTAAACATTCCGCTGGTAACGCCTGGATGAGATACAGCTGTAGATACTCACCTGAACATTCCGCTGGTAAAGCCTAGATGAGATACAGCTGTAGATACTCACCTAAACATCCTTCTGGTAAAGCCTAGATGAGATACAGCTGTGGACCCTCACCTAAAAATCCTGCTGGTAGAGCCTAGATGAGATACAGCTGTGGATGCTCACCTAAACATCCTTCTGGTAAAGCCTAGATGAGATACAGCTGTGGACACTCATCTAAATTTACTGCTGGTAAAGCCTGGATGAGATACAGCTGTGGATACTCACCTGAACATTCCGCTGGTAAAGCCTAGATGAGATACAGCTGTAGATACTCACCTGAACATTACGCTGGTAAAGCCTAGATGAGATACAGCTGTAGATACTCACCTGAACATTCCGCTGATAAAGCCTAGATGAGATACAGCTGTGGATACTCACCTAAATTTAACAAAGAGTTTCAATTACATGTTATCCTAGCAGAGGATGGTTTTGATCCATCGACCTCTGGGTTATGGGCCCAGCACGCTTCCGCTGCGCCACTCTGCTGGTATAGAAAACAGGGGATCCAGCTGTGGACACTTACCTAAACATCCTCCTGATAAAGCCTAGATGAGATACAGCTGTGGACTCTCACCTAAATTTACTGCTGGTAAAGCCTAGATGAGATACAGCTGTGGACACTCACCTAAACATCCTTCTGGTAAAGCCTAGATGAGATACAGCTGTAGATACTCAACTAAACATTCCGCTGGTAAAGCCTAGATGAGATACAGCTGTAGATACCCACCTGAACATTCAGCTGGTAAAGCCTAGATGGGATACAGCTGTGGATACTCACCTAAACATCCTTCTGGTATAGCCTAGATGAGATACAGCTGTAGATACTCAACTAAACATTCCGCTGGTAAAGGTGCGGTCACACTTGACTTTTCTTCCCATAGACTTCCATTCATACGCACGCGAATGCGTCAGACCGGAAACGCGGGGTCATGCGTCGAGTTTCGCATGTTGCTGCGGTGCAAAGTTCAAGCTTGGTGAACTCTGACCTGCGAAATCGCATCACTTGACTGCGTGAGAGCAATTGAGGATCAAAACAGGACCTCTCTGGGCAAAAATGTAAAACATGGAGCAATCGCTCGCTTTTTTAAATGTCTAATAAGCTTGTTTGATCCCGCCCCTTTTCGCAGCGCCACACGACAGAATTTCGCACACACAAAGCCCGGTGTGACCGTAGCTTAACGCCTAGATGAGATACAGCTGTAGATACTCAACTAAACATTCTGCTGGTAAAGCCTAGACGAGATCCAGCTGTAGATACTCACCTAAACATCCTTCTGGTAAAGGCTAGACGAGATACAGCTGTAGATACTCACCTGAACAATCCGCTGGTAAAGCCTAGATGAGATACAGCTGTGGATACTCGGCTAAATTTAACAAAGAGATTCAATTAAATGTTATCATAGCAGAGATCCAGCTGTAGATACTCACCTAAACATCCTTCTGGTAAAGGCTAGACGAGATACAGCTGTAGATACTCACCTGAACATTCCACTGGTAAAGCCTAGATGAGATACAGCTGTGGACACTCACCTAGACATTCCGCTTGTAAAGCCTAGACGAGATCCAGCTGTGGACACTTACCTAAACATTATACTGATACAGCCTAGATGAGATACAGCTGTGGATACTCGCCTAAATTTACTGCTGGTAAAGCCTAGATGAGATACAGCTGTGGATACTCACCTAAATTTAACAAAGAGATTCAATTAAATGTTATCCTAGCGGAGGATTGTTTCGGTCCATCGACCTCTGCGTTATGGGCCCAGCACACTTCCGCTGCGCCACTCTGCTGTTACAGAAAACGCTGGATCCAGCTGTGGACACTCACCTAAACATCCTTCTGGTAAAGCCTAGATGAGATACAGCTGTAGATACTCAACTGAACATTCCACTGGTAAAGCCTAGATGAGATACAGCTGTAGATACTCACCTGAACATTCCGCTGGTAAAGTCTAGATGAGATACAGCTGTAGATACTCACCTGAATATTCCGCTGGTAAAGCCTAGAAGAGATACAGCTGTGGATACTCACCTAAATTTAACAAAGAGATTCAATTAAATGTTATCCTAGCAGAGGATGTTTTCGATCCATCGACCTCTGGGTTATGGGCCCAGCACGCTTCCGCTGCGCCACTCTGCTGGTATAGAAAACAGGGGATCCAGCTGTGGACACTTACCTAAACATCCTCCTGATAAAGCCTAGATGAGATACAGCTGTGGACACTCACCTAAATTTACTGCTGGTAAAGCCTAGATGAGATACAGCTGTGGACACTCACCTAAACATTCCGCTGGTAAAGCCTAGACAAGCTACAGCTGTAGATAGTCACCTAAACATCCTTCCGGTAAAGCCTAGACGAGATACAGCTGTAGATACTCACCGGAACATTAAGCTGGTAAAGCCTAGATGAGATACAGCTGTGGACACTCACCTAAATTTACTGCTGGTAAAGCCTAGATGAGATACAGCTGTGGACACTTACCTAAACATCCTCCTGATAAAGCCTAGATGAGATACAGCTGTGGACACTCACCTAAATTTAACAAAGAGATTCAATTAAATGTTATCATAGCAGAGGATGGTTTCGATCCATCGACCTCTGGGTTATGGGCCCAGCACGCTTCCGCTGCGCCACTCTGCTGCTATAGAAAACAGGGGAACCAGCTGTGGACACTTACCTAAACATCCTCCTGATACAGCCTAGATGAGATACAGCTGTGGATACTCACCTAAATTTACTGCTGGTAAAGCCTAGATGAGATACAGCTGTGGATACTCACCTAAACATCCTTCTGGTATAGCCTAGATGAGATACAGCTGTAGATACTCACCTGAACATTCCGCTGGTAAAGCCTAGATGAGATACAACTGTAGATACTCACCTGCTGGTAGAGCCTAGATGAGATACAGCTGTAGATACTCACCTGAACATTCCGCTGGTAAAGCCTAGATAAGATACAGCTGTGGATACTCGGCTAAATTTAACAAAGAGATTCAATTAAATGTTATCTTAGCAGAGGATGGTTTCGATCCATCGACCTCTGGGTTATGGGCCCAGAACGCTTCCGCTGCGCCACTCTGCTGTGACAGAAAACGGGGGACCCAGCTGTGGACACTTACCTAAACATCCTCCTGATAAAGCCTAGATGAGATACAGCTGTGGACACTCACCTAAATTTACTGCTGGTAAAGCCTAGATGAGATACAGCTGTGGACACTCACCTAAACATTCCGCTGGTAAAGCCTAGACGAGATACAGCTGTAGATACTCACCTAAACATCCTTCTGGTATAGCCTAGATGAGATACAGCTGTGGACACTTACCTAAACATCCTCCTGATAAAGCCTAGATGAGATACAGCTGTGGACAGTCACCTAAATTTAACAAAGATATTCAATTAAATGTTATCCTAGCAGAACATGGTTTCGATCCATCGACCTCTGGGTTATGGGCCGAACACGCTTCCGCTGCTCCACTCTGCTGCTATAGAAAACAGGGGATCCAGCTGTGGACACTTACCTAAACATCCTCCTGATAAAGACTAGATGAGATACAGCTGTGGACACTCACCTAAACATCCTTCTGGTAAAGCCTAGATGAGATACAGCTGTGGACACTCACCTAGACATTCCGCTGGTAAAGCCTAGACGAGATCCAGCTGTGGACACTTACCTAAACATTATACTGATACAGCCTAGATGAGATACAGCTGTGGATACTCGCCTAAATTTACTGCTGGTAAAGCCTAGATGAGATACAGCTGTGGATACTCACCTAAATTTAACAAAGAGATTCAATTAAATGTTATCCTAGCGGAGGATTGTTTCGGTCCATCGACCTCTGGGTTATGGGCCCAGCACACTTCCGCTGCGCCACTCTGCTGTTACAGAAAACGCTGGATCCAGCTGTGGACACTCACCTAAACATCCTTCTGGTAAAGCCTAGATGAGATACAGCTGTAGATACTCAACTGAACATTTCACTGGTAAAGCCTAGATGAGATACAGCTGTAGATACTCACCTGAACATTCCGCTGGTAAAGCCTAGATGAGATACAGCTGTAGATACTCACCTGAACATTCCGCTGGTAAAGCCTAGAAGAGATACAGCTGTGGATAGTCACCTAAACATCCTTCCGGTAAAGCCTAGACGAGATACAGCTGTAGATGCTCACCGGAACATTACGCTGGTAAAGCCTAGATGAGATACAGCTGTGGACACTCACCTAAATTTACTGCTGGTAAAGCCTAGATGAGATACAGCTGTGGATACTCACCTAAACATCCTTCTGGTATAGCCTAGATGAGATACAGCTGTGGACACTTACCTAAACATCCTCCTGATAAAGCCTAGATGAGATACAGCTGTGGACACTCACCTAAATTTAACAAAGAGATTCAATTAAATGTTATCCTAGCAGAACATGGTTTCCATCCATCGACCTCTGGGTTATGGGCCCAGCACGCTTCCGCTGCGCCACTCTGCCGCTATAGAAAACAGGGGATCCAGCTGTGGACACTTACCTAAACATCCTCCTGATAAAGCCTAGATGAGATACAGCTGTGGACACTCACCTAAACATCCTTCTGGTAAAGCCTAGATGAGATACAGCTGTAGATACTCAACTAAACATCCTTCTGGTAAAGCCTAGATGAGATACAGCTGTGGATACTCACCTAAATTTAACAAAGAGATTCAATTAAATGTTATCCTAGCAGAGGATGGTTTCGATGCATCAACCCCTGGGTTATGGGCCGAACACGCTTCCGCTGCTCCACTCTGCTGCTATAGAAAACAGGGGATCCAGCTGTGGACACTTACCTAAAAATCCTGCTGGTAGAGCCTAGATGGGATACAGCTGTGGATACTCACCTAAACATCCTTCTGGTATAGCCTAGATGAGATACAGCTGTAGATACTCAACTAAACATTCCGCTGGTAAAGCGTAGATGAGATACAGCTGTAGATACTCACCTGAACATTCCGCTGGTAAAGCCTAGATGAGATACAGCTGTGGACCCTCACCTAAAAATCCTGCTGGTAGAGCCTAGATGAGATACAGCTGTGGATACTCACCTAAACATCCTTCTGGTAAAGCCTAGATGAGATACAGCTGTGGATACTCACCTAAATTTAACAAAGAGATTCAATTAAATGTTATCATAGCAGAGGATGGTTTCGATCCATCGACCTCTGGGGTATGGGCCCAGCACGCTTCCGCTGCGCCACTCTGCTGCTATATAACACAGGGAATCCAGCTGTGGACACTTACCTAAACATCCTCCTGATAAAGCCTAGATGAGATACAGCTGTGGACACTCACCTAAATTTACTGCTGGTAAAGCCTAGATGAGATACAGCTGTGGATACTCACCTAAATTTAACAAAGAGATCCAATTAAATATTATCCTAGCAGAGGATGGTTTCGATCCATCGACCTCTGGGTTATGGGCCCAGCACGCTTCCGCTGCGCCACTCTGCTGTGACAGAAAACGGGGGACCCAGCTGTGGACACTTACCTAAACATCCTCCTGATAAAGCCTAGATGAGATACAGCTGTGGACAGTCACCTAAATTTAACAAAGATATTCAATTAAATGTTATCCTAGCAGAACATGGTTTCGATCCATCGACCTCTGGGTTATGGGCCGAACACGCTTCCGCTGCTCCACTCTGCTGCTATAGAAAACAGGGGATCCAGCTGTGGACACTTACCTAAACATCCTCCTGATAAAGACTAGATGAGATAGAGCTGTGGACACTCACCTAAACATCCTTCTGGTAAAGCCTAGATGAGATACAGCTGTAGATACTCAACTAAACATTCCGCTGGTAAAGCCTAGATGAGATACAGCTGTAGATACTCACCTGAACGTTCCGCTGATAAAGCCTAGATGAGATACAGCTGTGGATACTCACCTAAATTTTACAAAGAGATTCAATGAAATGTTATCCTAGCAGAGGATGGTTTCGATGCATCAACCTCTGGGTTATGGGCCGAACACGCTTCCGCTGCTCCACTCTGCTGCTATAGAAAACAGGGGATCCAGCTGTGGACACTTACCTAAACATCCTCCTGATAAAGCCTAGATGAGATACAGCTGTGGACAGTCACCTAAATTTAACAAAGATATTCAATTAAATGTTATCCTAGCAGAACATGGTTTCGATCCATCGACCTCTGGGTTATGGGCCGAACACGCTTCCGCTGCTCCACTCTGCTGCTATAGAAAACAGGGGATCCAGCTGTGGACACTTACCTAAACATCCTCCTGATAAAGACTAGATGAGATACAGCTGTGGACACTCACCTAAACATCCTTCTGGTAAAGCCTAGATGAGATACAGCTGTGGACACTCACCTAGACATTCCGCTGGTAAAGCCTAGACGAGATCCAGCTGTGGACACTTACCTAAACATTATACTGATACAGCCTAGATGAGATACAGCTGTGGATACTCGCCTAAATTTACTGCTGGTAAAGCCTAGATGAGATACAGCTGTGGATACTCACCTAAATTTAACAAAGAGATTCAATTAAATGTTATCCTAGCGGAGGATTGTTTCGGTCCATCGACCTCTGGGTTATGGGCCCAGCACACTTCCGCTGCGCCACTCTGCTGTTACAGAAAACGCTGGATCCAGCTGTGGACACTCACCTAAACATCCTTCTGGTAAAGCCTAGATGAGATACAGCTGTAGATACTCAACTGAACATTTCACTGGTAAAGCCTAGATGAGATACAGCTGTAGATACTCACCTGAACATTCCGCTGGTAAAGCCTAGATGAGATACAGCTGTAGATACTCACCTGAACATTCCGCTGGTAAAGCCTAGAAGAGATACAGCTGTGGATAGTCACCTAAACATCCTTCCGGTAAAGCCTAGACGAGATACAGCTGTAGATGCTCACCGGAACATTACGCTGGTAAAGCCTAGATGAGATACAGCTGTGGACACTCACCTAAATTTACTGCTGGTAAAGCCTAGATGAGATACAGCTGTGGATACTCACCTAAACATCCTTCTGGTATAGCCTAGATGAGATACAGCTGTGGACACTTACCTAAACATCCTCCTGATAAAGCCTAGATGAGATACAGCTGTGGACACTCACCTAAATTTAACAAAGAGATTCAATTAAATGTTATCCTAGCAGAACATGGTTTCCATCCATCGACCTCTGGGTTATGGGCCCAGCACGCTTCCGCTGCGCCACTCTGCCGCTATAGAAAACAGGGGATCCAGCTGTGGACACTTACCTAAACATCCTCCTGATAAAGCCTAGATGAGATACAGCTGTGGACACTCACCTAAACATCCTTCTGGTAAAGCCTAGATGAGATACAGCTGTAGATACTCAACTAAACATCCTTCTGGTAAAGCCTAGATGAGATACAGCTGTGGATACTCACCTAAATTTAACAAAGAGATTCAATTAAATGTTATCCTAGCAGAGGATGGTTTCGATGCATCAACCCCTGGGTTATGGGCCGAACACGCTTCCGCTGCTCCACTCTGCTGCTATAGAAAACAGGGGATCCAGCTGTGGACACTTACCTAAAAATCCTGCTGGTAGAGCCTAGATGGGATACAGCTGTGGATACTCACCTAAACATCCTTCTGGTATAGCCTAGATGAGATACAGCTGTAGATACTCAACTAAACATTCCGCTGGTAAAGCGTAGATGAGATACAGCTGTAGATACTCACCTGAACATTCCGCTGGTAAAGCCTAGATGAGATACAGCTGTGGACCCTCACCTAAAAATCCTGCTGGTAGAGCCTAGATGAGATACAGCTGTGGATACTCACCTAAACATCCTTCTGGTAAAGCCTAGATGAGATACAGCTGTGGATACTCACCTAAATTTAACAAAGAGATTCAATTAAATGTTATCATAGCAGAGGATGGTTTCGATCCATCGACCTCTGGGGTATGGGCCCAGCACGCTTCCGCTGCGCCACTCTGCTGCTATATAACACAGGGAATCCAGCTGTGGACACTTACCTAAACATCCTCCTGATAAAGCCTAGATGAGATACAGCTGTGGACACTCACCTAAATTTACTGCTGGTAAAGCCTAGATGAGATACAGCTGTGGATACTCACCTAAATTTAACAAAGAGATCCAATTAAATATTATCCTAGCAGAGGATGGTTTCGATCCATCGACCTCTGGGTTATGGGCCCAGCACGCTTCCGCTGCGCCACTCTGCTGTGACAGAAAACGGGGGACCCAGCTGTGGACACTTACCTAAACATCCTCCTGATAAAGCCTAGATGAGATACAGCTGTGGACAGTCACCTAAATTTAACAAAGATATTCAATTAAATGTTATCCTAGCAGAACATGGTTTCGATCCATCGACCTCTGGGTTATGGGCCGAACACGCTTCCGCTGCTCCACTCTGCTGCTATAGAAAACAGGGGATCCAGCTGTGGACACTTACCTAAACATCCTCCTGATAAAGACTAGATGAGATAGAGCTGTGGACACTCACCTAAACATCCTTCTGGTAAAGCCTAGATGAGATACAGCTGTAGATACTCAACTAAACATTCCGCTGGTAAAGCCTAGATGAGATACAGCTGTAGATACTCACCTGAACGTTCCGCTGATAAAGCCTAGATGAGATACAGCTGTGGATACTCACCTAAATTTTACAAAGAGATTCAATGAAATGTTATCCTAGCAGAGGATGGTTTCGATGCATCAACCTCTGGGTTATGGGCCGAACACGCTTCCGCTGCTCCACTCTGCTGCTATAGAAAACAGGGGATCCAGCTGTGGACACTTACCTAAACATCCTCCTGATAAAGCCTAGATGAGATACAGCTGTGGACCCTCACCTAAAAATCCTGCTGGTAGAGCCTAGATGAGATACAGCTGTAGATACTCACCTGAACATTCCGCTGGTAAAGCCTAGATGAGATACAGCTGTGGACCCTGACCTAAAAATCCTGCTGGTAGAGCCTAGATGAGATACAGCTGTGGATGCTCACCTAAACATCCTTCTGGTAAAGCCTAGATGAGATACAGCTGTGGATACTCACCTAAATTTACTGCTGGTAAAGCCTGGATGAGATACAGCTGTGGACACTCACCTAAAAATCCTGCTGGTAGAGCCTAGTTGAGATACAGCTGTGGATACTCACCTAAACATCCTTCTGGTAAAGCCTAGATGAGATACAGCTGTAGATACTCACCTGAACATTCCGCTGGTAAAGCCTAGATGAGATACAGCTGTAGATACTCACCTAAATTTTACAAAGAGATTCAATGAAATGTTATCCTAGCAGATGATGGTTTCGATGCATCAACCTCTGGGTTATGGGCCGAACACGCTTCCGCTGCTCCACTCTGCTGATATAGAAAACAGGGGATCCAGCTGTGGACACTTACCTAAACATCCTCCTGATAAAGCCTAGATGAGATACAGCTGTGGACCCTCACCTAAAAATCCTGCTGGTAGAGCCTAGATGAGATACAGCTGTGGATACTCACCTAAATTTACTGCTGGTAAAGACTGGACGAGATACAGCTGTGGACACTCACCTAAAAATCCTGCTGGTAGAGCCTAGATGAGATACAGCTGTGGATACTCACCTAAATTTACTGCTGGTAAAGACTGGACGAGATACAGCTGTAGATACTCAACTAAACATTCCGCTGGTAGAGCCTAGATGAGATACAGCTGTGGATACTCACCTAAACATCCTTCTGGTATAGCCTAGATGAGATACAGCTGTAGATACTCAACTAAACATTCCGCTGGTAACGCCTGGATGAGATATAGCTGTAGATACTCACCTGAACATTCCGCTGGTAAAGCCTAGATGTGATACAGCTGTAGATACTCACCTGAACATTCCGCTGGTAAAGCCTAGATGAGATACAGCTGTGGACCCTCACCTAAAAATCCTGCTGGTAGAGCCTAGATGAGATACAGCTGTGGATGCTCACCTAAACATCCTTCTGGTAAAGCCTAGATGAGATACAGCTGTAGATACTCAACTAAACATTCCGCTGGTAACGCCTAGATGAGATACAGCTGTAGATACTCAACTGAACATTCCACTGGTAAAGCCTAGATGAGATACAGCTGTAGATACTCACCTGAACATTCCGCTGGTAAAGCCTAGATGAGATACAGCTGTAGATACTCACCTGAACATTCCACTGGTAAAGCCTAGATGAGATACAGCTGTGGATACTCACCTACATTTAACAAAGAGATTCAATTAAATGTTATCCTAGCAGAGGATGTTTTCGATCCATCGACCTCTGGGTTATGGGCCCAGCACGCTTCCGCTGCGCCACTCTGCTGGTATAGAAAACAGGGGATCCAGCTGTGGACACTTACCTAAACATCCTCCTGATAAAGCCTAGATGAGATACAGCTGTGGACACTCACCTAAATTTACTGCTGGTAAAGCCTAGATGAGATACAGCTGTGGACACTCACCTAAACATCCTTCTGGTAAAGCCTAGATGAGATACAGCTGTAGATACTCAACTAAACATTCCGCTGGAAAGCCTAGATGAGATACAGCTGTAGATACTCACCTGAACATTCAGCTGGTAAAGCCTAGATGGGATACAGCTGTGGATACTCACCTAAACATCCTTCTGGTAACGCCTAGATGAGATACAGCTGTAGATACTCAACTAAACATTCTGCTGGTAAAGCCTAGACGAGATCCAGCTGTAGATACTCACCTAAACATCCTTCTGGTAAAGGCTAGACGAGATACAGCTGTAGATACTCACCTGAACAATCCGCTGGTAAAGCCTAGATGAGATACAGCTGTGGATACTCGGCTAAATTTAACAAAGAGATTCAATCAAATGTTATCATAGCAGAGGATGGTTTCGATCCATCGACCTCTGGGTTATGGGCCCAGCACGCTTCCGCTGCCCCACTCTGCTGCTATAGAAAACAGGGGAACCAGCTGTGGACACTTACCTAAACATCCTCCTGATACAGCCTAGATGAGATACAGCTGTGGATACTCACCTAAATTTACTGCTGGTAAAGCCTAGATGAGATACAGCTGTGGACACAACTAAAAATCCTGCTGGTAGAGCCTAGATGAGATACAGGTGTAGATACTCAACTAAATTTAACAAAGAGATTCAATTAAATGTTATCCTAGCAGAGGATGTTTTCGATTCATCGACCTCTGGGTTATGGGCCCAGCACGCTTCCGCTGCGCCACTCTGCTGGTATAGAAAACAGGGGATCCAGCTGTGGACACTTACCTAAACATCCTCCTGATAAAGCCTAGATGAGATACAGCTGTGGACACTCACCTAAATTTACTGCTGGTAAAGCCTAGATGAGATTAGATTAGATTAGATTAGATTCAACTTTATTGTCATTACACATGTACAAGTACAAGGCAACGAAATGCAGTTTAGGCCTAACCAGCAGTGCAATAGCAGCAAGTGCAGGATACAGTATAAGTTATAAAGTGCAGTTATAGAAAAACTATGGTGATATTTACAGATGGATGTACTATGAACATTATATACAGGTTGTATTAGCTATGAACAGATTTACAATAAATGAATATATGTACAGGATACTATTAATAGCAGAAGTGTGCTTACAGATAAACATAATTACAAATGTCCATGTGCAGTGGGTATGTCCAGTTCAAGTAAATGAATCAGTGCAATGAATATGTGCAAACTTTAAATGTGCAAATGTTAAATAGTGCAGTGATTGTGAGGAGTATAAGTTAGAGGAGTGTGGGGGGTGTATTGGGGGGGCAAAAGAGTCAGTGAGGGGCAGAGTTCAGAAGGGAGACAGCTCTGGGGAAAAAGCTGTTTCTCAGTCTGCTGGTTTTTGTCCGGGGGAGCCTGAAGCGCCTGCCGGAAGGCAGGAGAGAAAACAGTCTGTGAGCAGGGTGAGAGGTGTCCTTAAGAATACTGCGTGCTCGGCGCAGACAGTGTTTCTTCTGGATGTCCTCAATGGCTGGCAGTGTAGTCCCTGTGATGCGTTGGGCAGTTTTCACCACCCGCTGCAGTGCCTTACGCTCAGCAACAGAGCAGCTTCCATACCAGACTGTGACGCAGTTGGTCAGGATGCTTTCTATTGTGCAGCGGTAGAAGTTCACCAAGACGGCTGATGAAAGCTGGTTCTTCTTAAGTTGCCTCAAGAAGAATAGGCGCTGGTGAGCCTTCTTGACCAGGCTGGAGGTGTTGGTGGTCCAGGAAAGGTCCTTAGAGATGTGGGTCCCCAGGAACTTGAAGGATGAGACAGGCTCAACGGCCATCCCATTAATGTGGATGGGATCATGCGAGCCTGTTCGTCCCTTCCTGAAGTCCACAATGAGCTCCTTGGTCTTGCTGGTGTTAAGGAGCAGATTATTGTCGGTGCACCAAGTGGCCAGATGCTGTATCTCCTCCCTGTAGGCAGTCTCATCATTATTGCTGATTAGACCAATCACTGTGGTGTCATCTGCAAATTTGATGATGGTGTTGGATCTGTTCACAGGCCTACAGTCGATGGTAAAGAGAGAGTAGAGGAAGGGGCTCAGCACGCAGCCCTGGGGTACACCAGTGTTGAGTGTGACGGTGGTGGAGCAGATGTGGCCTGATCTAACATTCTGAGGTCTGTTAGTCAGAAAGTCCATAACCCAGTTGCAGAGAGACGTGTTGATATCCAGGTCTCTAAGTTTGATCATTAGCTTAGAGGGTATGACAGTGTTGAATGCTGAGCTGAAGTCAACAAACAGCATTCGTGCATAAGTGTTTTTATTGTCCAGGTGTGTGAGGACAGAGTGCAGTGCTATGGAGACGGCATCTTCTGTGCTCCTGTTGCCACGGTAGGCAAACTGATGTGGGTCCAGTGTGGATGGCAGAGAGTCTTTCAGATGTGCCAGGACCAACCGCTCGAAGCACTTCATGATGATGGGTGTGAGTGCTACAGGGCGGTAGTCATTCAGGCATGATGGGCTGGAGTGTTTGGGCACTGGCACAATAGAGGTGGTTTTAAAGCATGTTGGCACAGTTGCTAGGTTAAGCGACAGGTTGAAAATGTCTGTGAATACCCCAGTGAGCTGTTCTGCACATGCTTTGAGGACGCGCCCAGGGATACCGTCTGGTCCAGCAGCCTTACGCACATTGATCCGACTCAGTGCGGTGTAGACTTCTGAGGAGGTGAGTGTGATAGGTGAGTGGTCGGTTGAGGTAGTGTTCCTGGTGTAGGGTTCTGTGTTGTCTCTTTCAAAGCGGGCATAAAAGTCATTTAGCTCGTTCAGGAAGGAGACATTTGTGGCTGTGGGGGTGGACTGGCTGGGTTTGTAGTTGCTGATGGCCTGGATGCCCTGCCACATGCGCCGAGGATCAGAGTTGGAAAAGTGCTCCTCTAGCTTTAGCTTGTAGCAGTGCTTGGCCTTTTTGATGCCCCTCTTCAGATTAGCCCTGGAAGTGCTGTAGGCCTGTGCATCCCCTGATCTGAATGCAGAGTTGCGTGCCTTCAGCAGGAGGTGCACCTCCTTGTTCATCCATGGCTTTTGATTTGGGTATGTGGTGATCTGTTTCTGGGTTGTAACACTGTCTATGGTGGTGTTGATATATTCCAGAACAGAGGAAGTGTAACTGTCAATGTCTCTGTGAGAGCCACATGTGGCCTGGGAAGCAAACATACTCCAGTCTGTGTGTTCAAACCTGTCCTGGAGTGTGGAGTCCACCCCCGCTGGCCACACTTTGATGGTCCTTACTGATGGCTTCACACGGTTGACGATGGGTGAGTACTTGGGGGTGAGAAACAAACAAAGGTGATCTGATTGACCCAAGTGGGGGAGGGGGGTCACAGCATATGCTTCAGCCATGTTTGTGTAAACTTGGTCTAAAGTTTTGTTTCCCCTTGTGTGGCAGAAAATGTTTTGATGGAATTTGAGGAGCACTGTCTTTAAGTTTGAGTGATTAAAATCCCCCGCAACAATAAAAGCAACCTCCGGGTGAGCAGTCTGTTGTTTGCTGATGGCTGCATGAAGTTCATTCATAGCAAGCTTGGCATCAGCGTCGGGAGGGATATAAGCAGCAGTTATTATGGTGGAGGTGAACTCCCGTGGCAGATAAAACGGTCTACATTTAACCATTAGAAATTCCAGGTTAACAGAGCAATGTCTCCCAACGACGACAGAGTTTGTGCACCAAGCTTTGTTAATATAAATGCATAATCCTCCGCCTCTGGTCTTACCGGAGTCATCCGCCGTTCTGTCTGCTCGGAATGTTTGATGCTCCGTTAGCGAGATAGCGTTGTCTGGTATTCCGCTGTTTAGCCATGTTTCTGTGAAAATCATGACATTACAGTTCCATAATCTTTTGCTGTGGTTGATGCGCAGTCGAATCTCATCCATTTTGTTCACCAGTGACCGTACATTGGCGAGAAAGATGCTGGGTAAAGAGAGCCGGTGTGGTGTTAGCTTTAGCTTAGCTCTTAGCCCGCCGCGCTTCCCCCGTCTTTGTTTACGTTCTCTGCGCCACCTCCGAGCACTTCCGCCCGGCCGTGTAGGGCTCTGAGGCCCGTGTGTTCTGGCGATCTCAGGGATGAGTCGAAGATTGTTAATAAAACTGTCCGGAATGCACAATCCAATATCAGATACAGCTGTGGACACTCACCTAAACATCCTTCTGGTAAAGCCTAGATGAGATACAGCTGTAGATACTCAACTAAACATTCCGCTGGTAAAGCCTAGATGAGATACAGCTGTAGATACTCACCTGAACATTCCGCTGGTAAAGCCTAGATGGGATACAGCTGTGGATACTCACCTAAACATCCTTCTGGTATAGCCTAGATGAGATACAGCTGTAGATACTCAACTAAACATTCCGCTGGTAACGCCTAGATGAGATACAGCTGTAGATACTCAACTAAACATTCTGCTGGTAAAGCCTAGACGAGATCCAGCTGTAGATACTCACCTAAACATCCTTCTGGTAAAGGCTAGACGAGATACAGCTGTAGATACTCACCTGAACAATCCGCTGGTAAAGCCTAGATGAGATACAGCTGTGGATACTCACCTAAATTTACTGCTGGTAAAGCCTAGATGAGATACAGCTGTGGACACTCACCTAAACATCCTTCTGGTAAAGCCTAGATGAGATACAACTGTAGATACTCAACTAAACATTCCGCTGGTAAAGCCTAGATGAGATACAGCTGTAGATACTCACCTGAACATTCCGCTGATAAAGCCTAGATGAGATACAGCTGTGGATACTCACCTAAATTTAACAAAGAGATTAAATTACATGTTATCCTAGCAGAGGATGGTTTTGATCCATCGACCTCTGGGTTATGGGCCCAGCACGCTTCCGCTGCGCCACTCTGCTGGTATAGAAAACAGGGGATCCAGCTGTGGACACTTACCTAAACATCCTCCTGATAAAGCCTAGATGAGATACAGCTGTGGACACTCACCTAAATTTACTGCTGGTAAAGCCTAGATGAGATACAGCTGTGGACACTCACCTAAACATCCTTCTGGTAAAGCCTAGATGAGATACAGCTGTAGATACTCAACTAAACATTCCGCTGGTAAAGCCTAGATGAGATACAGCTGTAGATACTCACCTGAACATTCAGCTGGTAAAGCCTAGATGGGATACAGCTGTGGATACTCACCTAAACATCCTTCTGGTAACGCCTAGATGAGATACAGCTGTAGATACTCAACTAAACATTCTGCTGGTAAAGCCTAGACGAGATCCAGCTGTAGATACTCACCTAAACATCCTTCTGGTAAAGGCTAGACGAGATACAGCTGTAGATACTCACCTGAACAATCCGCTGGTAAAGCCTAGATGAGATACAGCTGTGGATACTCGGCTAAATTTAACAAAGAGATTCAATCAAATGTTATCATAGCAGAGGATGGTTTCGATCCATCGACCTCTGGGTTATGGGCCCAGCACGCTTCCGCTGCCCCACTCTGCTGCTATAGAAAACAGGGGAACCAGCTGTGGACACTTACCTAAACATCCTCCTGATACAGCCTAGATGAGATACAGCTGTGGATACTCACCTAAATTTACTGCTGGTAAAGCCTAGATGAGATACAGCTGTGGACACAACTAAAAATCCTGCTGGTAGAGCCTAGATGAGATACAGGTGTAGATACTCAACTAAATTTAACAAAGAGATTCAATTAAATGTTATCCTAGCAGAGGATGTTTTCGATTCATCGACCTCTGGGTTATGGGCCCAGCACGCTTCCGCTGCGCCACTCTGCTGGTATAGAAAACAGGGGATCCAGCTGTGGACACTTACCTAAACATCCTCCTGATAAAGCCTAGATGAGATACAGCTGTGGACACTCACCTAAATTTACTGCTGGTAAAGCCTAGATGAGATACAGCTGTGGATACTCACCTAAACATCCTTCTGGTAAAGCCTAGATGAGATACAACTGTAGATACTCAACTAAACATTCCGCTGGTAAAGCCTAGATGAGATACAGCTGTAGATACTCACCTGAACATTCTGCTGGTAAAGCCTAGACAAGATCCAGCTGTAGATACTCACCTAAACATCCTTCTGGTAAAGGCTAGACAAGATACAGCTGTAGATCTCACCTGAACAATCCGCTGGTAAAGCCGCTGGATGTTTTCGATCCATCGACCTCTGGGTTATGAGCCCAGCACGCTTCCGCTGCGCCACTCTGCTGGTATAGAAAACAGGGGATCCAGCTGTGGACACTTACCTAAACATCCTCCTGATAAAGCCTAGATGAGATACAGCTGTGGACACTCACCTAAATTTACTGCTGGTAAAGCCTAGATGAGATTAGATTAGATTAGATTAGATTCAACTTTATTGTCATTACACATGTACAAGTACAAGGCAACGAAATGCAGTTTAGGCCTAACCAGCAGTGCAATAGCAGCAAGTGCAGGATACAGTATAAGTTATAAAGTGCAGTTATAGAAAAACTATGGTGATATTTACAGATGGATGTACTATGAACATTATATACAGGTTGTATTAGCTATGAACAGATTTACAATAAATGAATATATGTACAGGATACTATTAATAGCAGAAGTGTGCTTACAGATAAACATAATTACAAATGTCCATGTGCAGTGGGTATGTCCAGTTCAAGTAAATGAATCAGTGCAATGAATATGTGCAAACTTTAAATGTGCAAATGTTAAATAGTGCAGTGATTGTGAGGAGTATAAGTTAGAGGAGTGTGGGGGGTGTATTGGGGGGGCAAAAGAGTCAGTGAGGGGCAGAGTTCAGAAGGGAGACAGCTCTGGGGAAAAAGCTGTTTCTCAGTCTGCTGGTTTTTGTCCGGGGGAGCCTGAAGCGCCTGCCGGAAGGCAGGAGAGAAAACAGTCTGTGAGCAGGGTGAGAGGTGTCCTTAAGAATACTGCGTGCTCGGCGCAGACAGTGTTTCTTCTGGATGTCCTCAATGGCTGGCAGTGTAGTCCCTGTGATGCGTTGGGCAGTTTTCACCACCCGCTGCAGTGCCTTACGCTCAGCAACAGAGCAGCTTCCATACCAGACTGTGACGCAGTTGGTCAGGATGCTTTCTATTGTGCAGCGGTAGAAGTTCACCAAGACGGCTGATGAAAGCTGGTTCTTCTTAAGTTGCCTCAAGAAGAATAGGCGCTGGTGAGTCTTCTTGACCAGGCTGGAGGTGTTGGTGGTCCAGGAAAGGTCCTTAGAGATGTGGGTCCCCAGGAACTTGAAGGATGAGACAGGCTCAACGGCCATCCCATTAATGTGGATGGGATCATGCGAGCCTGTTCGTCCCTTCCTGAAGTCCACAATGAGCTCCTTGGTCTTGCTGGTGTTAAGGAGCAGATTATTGTCGGTGCACCAAGTGGCCAGATGCTGTATCTCCTCCCTGTAGGCAGTCTCATCATTATTGCTGATTAGACCAATCACTGTGGTGTCATCTGCAAATTTGATGATGGTGTTGGATCTGTTCACAGGCCTACAGTCGATGGTAAAGAGAGAGTAGAGGAAGGGGCTCAGCACGCAGCCCTGGGGTACACCAGTGTTGAGTGTGACGGTGGTGGAGCAGATGTGGCCTGATCTAACATTCTGAGGTCTGTTAGTCAGAAAGTCCATAACCCAGTTGCAGAGAGACGTGTTGATATCCAGGTCTCTAAGTTTGATCATTAGCTTAGAGGGTATGACAGTGTTGAATGCTGAGCTGAAGTCAACAAACAGCATTCGTGCATAAGTGTTTTTATTGTCCAGGTGTGTGAGGACAGAGTGCAGTGCTATGGAGACGGCATCTTCTGTGCTCCTGTTGCCACGGTAGGCAAACTGATGTGGGTCCAGTGTGGATGGCAGAGAGTCTTTCAGATGTGCCAGGACCAACCGCTCGAAGCACTTCATGATGATGGGTGTGAGTGCTACAGGGCGGTAGTCATTCAGGCATGATGGGCTGGAGTGTTTGGGCACTGGCACAATAGAGGTGGTTTTAAAGCATGTTGGCACAGTTGCTAGGTTAAGCGACAGGTTGAAAATGTCTGTGAATACCCCAGTGAGCTGTTCTGCACATGCTTTGAGGACGCGCCCAGGGATACCGTCTGGTCCAGCAGCCTTACGCACATTGATCCGACTCAGTGCGGTGTAGACTTCTGAGGAGGTGAGTGTGATAGGTGAGTGGTCGGTTGAGGTAGTGTTCCTGGTGTAGGGTTCTGTGTTGTCTCTTTCAAAGCGGGCATAAAAGTCATTTAGCTCGTTCAGGAAGGAGACATTTGTGGCTGTGGGGGTGGACTGGCTGGGTTTGTAGTTGCTGATGGCCTGGATGCCCTGCCACATGCGCCGAAGATCAGAGTTGGAAAAGTGCTCCTCTAGCTTTAGCTTGTAGCAGTGCTTGGCCTTTTTGATGCCCCTCTTCAGATTAGCCCTGGAAGTGCTGTAGGCCTGTGCATCCCCTGATCTGAATGCAGAGTTGCGTGCCTTCAGCAGGAGGTGCACCTCCTTGTTCATCCATGGCTTTTGATTTGGGTATGTGGTGATCTGTTTCTGGGTTGTAACACTGTCTATGGTGGTGTTGATATATTCCAGAACAGAGGAAGTGTAACTGTCAATGTCTCTGTGAGAGCCACATGTGGCCTGGGAAGCAAACATACTCCAGTCTGTGTGTTCAAACCTGTCCTGGAGTGTGGAGTCCACCCCCGCTGGCCACACTTTGATGGTCCTTACTGATGGCTTCACACGGTTGACGATGGGTGAGTACTTGGGGGTGAGAAACAAACAAAGAAGATCTGATTGACCCAAGTGGGGGAGGGGGGTCACAGCATATGCTTCAGCCATGTTTGTGTAAACTTGGTCTAAAGTTTTGTTTCCCCTTGTGTGGCAGAAAATGTTTTGATGGAATTTGGGGAGCACTGTCTTTAAGTTTGAGTGATTAAAATCCCCCGCAACAATAAAAGCAACCTCCGGGTGAGCAGTCTGTTGTTTGCTGATGGCTGCATGAAGTTCATTCATAGCAAGCTTGGCATCAGCGTCGGGAGGGATATAAGCAGCAGTTATTATGGTGGAGGTGAACTCCCGTGGCAGATAAAACGGTCTACATTTAACCATTAGAAATTCCAGGTTAACAGAGCAATGTCTCCCAACGACGACAGAGTTTGTGCACCAAGCTTTGTTAATATAAATGCATAATCCTCCGCCTCTGGTCTTACCGGAGTCATCCGCCGTTCTGTCTGCTCGGAATGTTTGATGCTCCGTTAGCGAGATAGCGTTGTCTGGTATTCCGCTGTTTAGCCATGTTTCTGTGAAAATCATGACATTACAGTTCCATAATCTTTTGCTGTGGTTGATGCGCAGTCGAATCTCATCCATTTTGTTCACCAGTGACCGTACATTGGCGAGAAAGATGCTGGGTAAAGAGAGCCGGTGTGGTGTTAGCTTTAGCTTAGCTCTTAGCCCGCCGCGCTTCCCCCGTCTTTGTTTACGTTCTCTGCGCCACCTCCGAGCACTTCCGCCCGGCCGTGTAGGGCTCTGAGGCCCGTGTGTTCTGGCGATCTCAGGGATGAGTCGAAGATTGTTAATAAAACTGTCCGGAATGCACAATCCAATATCAGATACAGCTGTGGACACTCACCTAAACATCCTTCTGGTAAAGCCTAGATGAGATACAGCTGTAGATACTCAACTAAACATTCCGCTGGTAAAGCCTAGATGAGATACAGCTGTAGATACTCACCTGAACATTCCGCTGGTAAAGCCTAGATGGGATACAGCTGTGGATACTCACCTAAACATCCTTCTGGTATAGCCTAGATGAGATACAGCTGTAGATACTCAACTAAACATTCCGCTGGTAACGCCTAGATGAGATACAGCTGTAGATACTCAACTAAACATTCTGCTGGTAAAGCCTAGACGAGATCCAGCTGTAGATACTCACCTAAACATCCTTCTGGTAAAGGCTAGACGAGATACAGCTGTAGATACTCACCTGAACAATCCGCTGGTAAAGCCTAGATGAGATACAGCTGTGGATACTCGGCTAAATTTAACAAAGAGATTCAATTAAATGTTATCATAGCAGAGGATGGTTTCAATCCATCGACCTCTGGGTTATGGGCCCAGCACGCTTCCGCTGCCCCACTCTGCTGCTATAGAAAACAGGGGAACCAGCTGTGGACACTTACCTAAACATCCTCCTGATACAGCCTAGATGAGATACAGCTGTGGAAACTCACCTAAATTTACTGCTGGTAAAGCCTAGATGAGATACAGCTGTGGACACAACTAAAAATCCGGCTGGTAGAGCCTAGATGAGATACAGGTGTAGATACTCAACTAAATTTAACAAAGAGATTCAATTAAATGTTATCCTAGCAGAGGATGTTTTCGATTCATCGACCTCTGGGTTAAGGGCCCAGCACGCTTCCGCTGCGCCACTCTGCTGGTATAGAAAACAGGGGATCCAGCTGTGGACACTTACCTAAACATCCTCCTGATAAAGCCTAGATGAGATACAGCTGTGGACACTCACCTAAATTTACTGCTGGTAAAGCCTAGATGAGATACAGCTGTGGACACTCACCTAAACATCCTTGTGGTAAAGCCTAGATGAGATACAACTGTAGATACTCAACTAAACATTCCGCTGGTAAAGCCTAGATGAGATAAAGCTGTAGATACTCACCTGAACATTCCGCTGATAAAGCCTAGATGAGATACAGCTGTGGATACTCACCTAAAATTAACAAAGAGATTCAATTACATGTTATCCTAGCAGAGGATGGTTTTGATCCATCGACCTCTGGGTTATGGGCCCAGCACGCTTCCGCTGCGCCACTCTGCTGGTATAGAAAACACGGGATCCAGCTGTGGACACTTACCTAAACATCCTCCTGATAAAGCCTAGATGAGATACAGCTGTGGACACTCACCTAAATTTACTGCTGGTAAAGCCTAGATGAGATACAGCTGTGGACACTCACCTAAACATCCTTCTGGTAAAGCCTAGATGAGATACAGCTGTAGATACTCAACTAAACATTCCGCTGGTAACGCCTAGATGAGATACAGCTGTAGATACTCAACTAAACATTCTGCTGGTAAAGCCTAGACGAGATCCAGCTGTAGATACTCACCTAAACATCCTTCTGGTAAAGGCTAGACGAGATACAGCTGTAGATACTCACCTGAACAATCCGCTGGTAAAGCCTAGATGAGATACAGCTGTGGATACTCGGCTAAATTTAACAAAGAGATTCAATTAAATGTTATCATAGCAGAGTATGGTTTCGATCCATCGATCTCTGGGTTATGGGCCCAGCACGCTTCCGCTGCGCCACTCTGCTGCTATAGAAAACAGGGGAACCAGCTGTGGACACTTACCTAAACATCCTCCTGATACAGCCTAGATGAGATACAGCTGTGGATACTCACCTAAATTTACTGCTGGTAAAGCCTAGATGAGATACAGCTGTGGACACAACTAAAAATCCTGCTGGTAGAGCCTAGATGAGATACAGGTGTAGATACTCAACTAAATTTAACAAAGAGATTCAATTAAATGTTATCCTAGCAGAGGATGGTTTCGATCCATCGACCTCTGGGTTATGGGCCCAGCACGCTTCCGCTGCGCCACTCTGCTGCTATAGAAAAGAGGGGATCCAGCTGTGGACACTTACCTAAACATCCTCCTGATAAAGCCTAGATGAGATACAGCTGTGGAAACTCACCTAAACATCCTTCTGGTAAAGCCTAAATGAGATACAGCTGTAGATACTCACCTGAACATTCCGCTGGTAAAGCCTAGATGAGATACAGCTGTGGATACTCACCTAAATTTAACAAAGAGATTCAATTAAATGTTATCCTAGCAGAGGATGTTTTCGATCCATCGACCTCTGGGTTATGGGCCCAGCACGCTTCCGCTGCGCCACTCTGCTTGTATAGAAAACAGGGGATCCAGCTGTGAGCACTTACCTAAACATCCTCCTGATAAAGCCTAGATGAGATACAGCTGTGGACACTCAACTAAATTTACTGCTGGTAAAGCCTAGATGAGATACAGCTGTGGACACTCACCTAAACATCCTTCTGGTAAAGCCTAGATGAGATACAGCTGTAGATACTCAACTAAACATTCCACTGGTAAAGCCTAGATGAGATACAGCTGTAGATACTCACCTGAACATTCCGCTGACAAAGCCTAGATGAGATACAGCTGTGGATACTCACCTAAATTTAACAGAGATTCAATTACATGTTATCCTAGCAGAGGATGGTTTTGATCCATCGACCTCTGGGTTATGGGCCCAGCACGCTTCCGCTGCGCCACTCTGCTGGTATAGAAAACAGGGGATCCAGCTGTGGACACTTACCTAAACATCCTCCTGATAAAGCCTAGATGAGATACAGCTGTGGACACTCACCTAAATTTACTGCTGGTAAAGCCTAGATGAGATACAGCTGTGGATACTCACCTAAACATCCTTCTGGTATAGCCTAGATGAGATACAGCTGTAGATACTCACCTGAACATTCCACTGGTAAAGCCTAGATGAGATACAACTGTAGATACTCACCTGCTGGTAGAGCCTAGATGAGATACAGCTGTAGATACTCACCTGAACATTCCGCTGGTAAAGCCTAGATGAGATACAGCTGTGGATACTCGGCTAAATTTAACAAAGATTCAATTAAATGTTATCATAGCAGAGGATGGTTTCGATCCATCGACCTCTGGGTTATGGGCCCAGCACGCTTCCGCTACGCCACTCTGCTGCTATATAACACAGGGAATCCAGCTGTGGACACTTACCTAAACATCCTCCTGATAAAGCCTAGATGAGATACAGCTGTGGACACTCACCTAAATTTACTGCTGGTAAAGCCTAGATGAGATACAGCTGTGGACACTCACCTAAATTAACTGATGGTAAAGCCTAGATGAGATACAGCTGTGGACACTTACCTAAACATCCTCCTGATAAAGCCTAGATGAGATACAGCTGTGGACAGTCACCTAAATTTAACAAAGATATTCAATTAAATGTTATCCTAGCAGAACATGGTTTCGATCCATCGACCTCTGGGTTATGGGCCGAACACGCTTCCACTGTTCCACTCTGCTGCTATAGAAAACAGGGGATCCAGCTGTGGACACTTACCTAAACATCCTCCTGATAAAGCCTAGATGAGATACAGCTGTGGACCCTCACCTAAAAATCCTGCTGGTAGAGCCTAGATGAGATACAGCTGTGGATACTCACCTAAATTTACTGCTGGTAAAGCCTGGACGAGATACAGCTGTGGACACTCACCTAAAAATCCTGCTGGTAGAGCCTAGATGAGATACAGCTGTGGATACTCACCTAAACATCCTTCTGATATAGCCTAGATGAGATACAGCTGTAGATACTCAACTAAACATTCCGCTGGTAACGCCTGGATGAGATACAGCTGTAGATACTCAACTAAACATTCCGCAGGTAAAGCCTAGATGAGATACAGCTGTAGATACTCACCTGAACATTCCGCTGGTAAAGCCTAGATGAGATACAGCTGTAGATACTCACCTGAACATTCCGCTGGTAAAGCCTAGATGAGATACAGCTGTAGATACTCACCTGAACATTCCGCTGGTAAAGCCTAGATGAGATACAGCTGTGGATACTCACCTAAATTTAACAAAGAGATTCAATTAAATGTTATCCTAGCAGAGGATGTTTTCGATCCATCGACCTCTGGGTTATGGGCCCAGCACGCTTCCGCTGCGCCACTCTACTAGTATAGAAAACAGGGGATCCAGCTGTGGACACTTACCTAAACATCCTCCTGATAAAGCCTAGATGAGATACAGCTGTGGACACTCACCTAAATTTACTGCTGGTAAAGCCTAGATGAGATACAGCTGTGGACACTCACCTAAACATCCTTCTGGTAAAGCCTAGATGAGATACAGCTGTAGATACTCAACTAAACATTCTGCTGGTAAAGCCTAGACGAGATCCAGCTGTAGATACTCACCTAAACATCCTTCTGGTAAAGGCTAGACGAGATACAGCTGTAGATACTCACCTGAACAATCCGCTGGTAAAGCCTAGATGAGATACAGCTGTGGATACTCGGCTAAATTTAACAAAGAGATTCAATTAAATGATATCATAGCAGAGGATGGTTTCGATCCATCGACCTCTGGGTTATGGGCCCAGCACGCTTCCGCTGCGCCACTCTGCTGCTATAGAAAACAGGGGAACCAGCTGTGGACACTTACCTAAACATCCTCCTGATACAGCCTAGATGAGATACAGCTGTGGAAACTCACCTAAATTTACTGCTGGTAAAGCCTAGATGAGATACAGCTGTGGACACAACTAAAAATCCTGCTGGTAGAGCCTAGATGAGATACAGGTGTAGATACTCAACTAAATTTAACAAAGAGATTCAATTAAATGTTATCCTAGCAGAGGATGGTTTCGATCCATCGACCTCTGGGTTATGGGCCCAGCACGCTTCCGCTGCGCCACTCTGCTGCTATAGAAAAGAGGGGATCCAGCTGTGGACACTTACCTAAACATCCTCCTGATAAAGCCTAGATGAGATACAGCTGTGGACACTCACCTAAATTTACTGCTGGTAAAGCCTAGATGAGATACAGCTGTGGATACTCACCTAAACATCCTTCTGGTAAAGCCTAAATGAGATACAGCTGTAGATACTCACCTGAACATTCCGCTGGTAAAGCCTAGATGAGATACAGCTGTGGATACTCACCTAAATTTAACAAAGAGATTCAATTAAATGATATCATAGCAGAGGATGGTTTCGATCCATCGACCTCTGGGTTATGGGCCCAGCACGCTTCCGCTGCGCCACTCTGCTGCTATAGAAAACAGGGGAACCAGCTGTGGACACTTACCTAAACATCCTCCTGATACAGCCTAGATGAGATACAGCTGTGGAAACTCACCTAAATTTACTGCTGGTAAAGCCTAGATGAGATACAGCTGTGGACACAACTAAAAATCCTGCTGGTAGAGCCTAGATGAGATACAGGTGTAGATACTCAACTAAATTTAACAAAGAGATTCAATTAAATGTTATCCTAGCAGAGGATGGTTTCGATCCATCGACCTCTGGGTTATGGGCCCAGCACGCTTCCGCTGCGCCACTCTGCTGCTATAGAAAAGAGGGGATCCAGCTGTGGACACTTACCTAAACATCCTCCTGATAAAGCCTAGATGAGATACAGCTGTGGACACTCACCTAAATTTACTGCTGGTAAAGCCTAGATGAGATACAGCTGTGGATACTCACCTAAACATCCTTCTGGTAAAGCCTAAATGAGATACAGCTGTAGATACTCACCTGAACATTCCGCTGGTAAAGCCTAGATGAGATACAGCTGTGGATACTCACCTAAATTTAACAAAGAGATTCAATTAAATGTTATCCTAGCAGAGGATGTTTTCGATCCATCGACCTCTGGGTTATGGGCCCAGCACGCTTCCGCTGCGCCACTCTGCTGGTATAGAAAACATGGGATCCAGCTGTGGACACTTACCTAAACATCCTCCTGATAAAGCCTAGATGAGATACAGCTGTGGACACTCAACTAAATTTACTGCTGGTAAAGCCTAGATGAGATACAGCTGTGGACACTCACCTAAACATCCTTCTGGTAAAGCCTAGATGAGATACAGCTGTAGATACTCAACTAAACATTCCGCTGGTAAAGCCTAGATGAGATACAGCTGTAGATACTCAACTAAACATTCCGCTGGTAAAGCCTAGATGAGATACAGCTGTAGATACTCACCTGAACATTCCGCTGGTAAAGCCTAGATGAGATACAACTGTAGATACTCACCTGCTGGTAAAGCCTAGATGAGATACAGCTGTGGACACTCACCTAAATTTACTGCTGGTAAAGCCTAGATGAGATACAGCTGTGGATACTCACCTAAACATCCTTCTGGTAAAGCCTAAATGAGATACAGCTGTAGATACTCACCTGAACATTCCGCTGGTAAAGCCTAGATGAGATACAGCTGTGGATACTCACCTAAATTTAACAAAGAGATTCAATTAAATGTTATCCTAGCAGAGGATGTTTTCGATCCATCGACCTCTGGGTTATGGGCCCAGCACGCTTCCGCTGCGCCACTCTGCTGGTATAGAAAACATGGGATCCAGCTGTGGACACTTACCTAAACATCCTCCTGATAAAGCCTAGATGAGATACAGCTGTGGACACTCAACTAAATTTACTGCTGGTAAAGCCTAGATGAGATACAGCTGTGGACACTCACCTAAACATCCTTCTGGTAAAGCCTAGATGAGATACAGCTGTAGATACTCAACTAAACATTCCGCTGGTAAAGCCTAGATGAGATACAGCTGTAGATACTCAACTAAACATTCCGCTGGTAAAGCCTAGATGAGATACAGCTGTAGATACTCACCTGAACATTCCGCTGGTAAAGCCTAGATGAGATACAACTGTAGATACTCACCTGCTGGTAGAGCCTAGATGAGATACAGCTGTAGATACTCACCTGAACATTCCGCTGGTAAAGCCTAGATGAGATACAGCTGTGGATACTCGGCTAAATTTAACAAAGAGATTCAATTAAATGTTATCATAGCAGAGGATGGTTTCGATCCATCGACCTCTGGGTTATGGGCCCAGCACGCTTCCGCTGCGCCACTCTGCTGCTATATAACACAGGGAATCCAGCTGTGGACACTTACCTAAACATCCTCCTGATAAAGCCTAGATGAGATACAGCTGTGGACACTCACCTAAATTTACTGCTGGTAAAGCCTAGATGAGATACAGCTGTGGATACTCACCTAAATTTAACAAAGAGATTCAATTAAATGTTATCCTAGCAGAGGATGGTTTCGATCCATCGACCTCTGGGTTATGGGCCCAGCACGCTTCCGCTGCGCCACTCTGCTGTGACAGAAAACGGGGGACCCAGCTGTGGACACTTACCTAAACATCCTCCTGATAAAGCCTAGATGAGATACAGCTGTGGACACTCACCTAAATTTACTGCTGGTAAAGCCTAGATGAGATACAGCTGTGGACATTCACCTAAATTTAACAAAGATATTCAATTAAATGTTATCCTAGCAGAACATGGTTTCGATCCATCGAACTCTGGGTTATGGGCCGAACACGCTTCCGCTGCTCCACTCTGCTGCTATAGAAAACAGGGGATCCAGCTGTGGACACTTACCTAAACATCCTCCTGATAAAGACTAGATGAGATACAGCTGTGGAAACTCACCTAAACATCCTTCTGGTAAAGCCTAGATGAGATACAGCTGTAGATACTCAACTAAACATTCCGCTGGTAAAGCCTAGATGAGATACAGCTGTAGATACTCACCTGAACATTCCGCTGGTAAAGCCTAGATGGGATACAGCTGTGGATACTCACCTAAACATCCTTCTGGTATAGCCTAGATGAGATACAGCTGTAGATACTCAACTAAACATTCCGCTGGTAACGCCTAGATGAGATACAGCTGTAGATACTCAACTAAACATTCTGCTGGTAAAGCCTAGACGAGATCCAGCTGTAGATACTCACCTAAACATCCTTCTCGTAAAGGCTAGACGAGATACAGCTGTAGATACTCACCTGAACATTCCGCTGGTAAAGCCTAGATGAGATACAACTGTAGATACTCACCTGCTGGTAGAGCCTAGATGAGATACAGCTGTAGATACTCACCTGAACATTCCGCTGGTAAAGCCTAGATGAGATACAGCTGTGGATACTCGGCTAAATTTAACAAAGAGATTCAATTAAATGTTATCATAGCAGAGGATGGTTTCGATCCATCGACCTCTGGGTTATGGGCCCAGCACGCTTCCGCTGCGCCACTCTGCTGCTATATAACACAGGGAATCCAGCTGTGGACACTTACCTAAACATCCTCCTGATAAAGCCTAGATGAGATACAGCTGTGGACACTCACCTAAATTTACTGCTGGTAAAGCCTAGATGAGATACAGCTGTGGATACTCACCTAAATTTAACAAAGAGATTCAATTAAATGTTATCCTAGCAGAGGATGGTTTCGATCCATCGACCTCTGGGTTATGGGCCCAGCACGCTTCCGCTGCGCCACTCTGCTGTGACAGAAAACGGGGGACCCAGCTGTGGACACTTACCTAAACATCCTCCTGATAAAGCCTAGATGAGATACAGCTGTGGACACTCACCTAAATTTACTGCTGGTAAAGCCTAGAGGAGATACAGCTGTGGACACTTACCTAAACATCCTCCTGATAAAGCCTAGATGAGATACAGCTGTGGACATTCACCTAAATTTAACAAAGATATTCAATTAAATGTTATCCTAGCAGAACATGGTTTCGATCCATCGAACTCTGGGTTATGGGCCGAACACGCTTCCGCTGCTCCACTCTGCTGCTATAGAAAACAGGGGATCCAGCTGTGGACACTTACCTAAACATCCTCCTGATAAAGACTAGATGAGATACAGCTGTGGAAACTCACCTAAACATCCTTCTGGTAAAGCCTAGATGAGATACAGCTGTAGATACTCAACTAAACATTCCGCTGGTAAAGCCTAGATGAGATACAGCTGTAGATACTCACCTGAACATTCCGCTGGTAAAGCCTAGATGGGATACAGCTGTGGATACTCACCTAAACATCCTTCTGGTATAGCCTAGATGAGATACAGCTGTAGATACTCAACTAAACATTCCGCTGGTAACGCCTAGATGAGATACAGCTGTAGATACTCAACTAAACATTCTGCTGGTAAAGCCTAGACGAGATCCAGCTGTAGATACTCACCTAAACATCCTTCTCGTAAAGGCTAGACGAGATACAGCTGTAGATACTCACCTGAACAATCCGCTGGTAAAGCCTAGATGAGATACAGCTGTGGATACACGGCTAAATTTAACAAAGAGATTCAATTAAATGATATCATAGCAGAGGATGGTTTCGATCCATCGACCTCTGGGTTATGGGCCCAGCACGCTTCCGCTGCGCCACTCTGCTGCTATAGAAAACAGGGGAACCAGCTGTGGACACTTACCTAAACATCCTCCTGATACAGCCTAGATGAGATACAGCTGTGGATACTCACCTAAATTTACTGCTGGTAAAGCCTAGATGAGATACAGCTGTGGACACAACTAAAAATCCTGCTGGTAGAGCCTAGATGAGATACAGGTGTAGATACTCAACTAAATTTAACAAAGAGATTCAATTAAATTTTATCCTAGCAGAGGATGGTTTCGATCCATCGACCTCTGGGTTATGGGCCCAGCACGCTTCCGCTGCGCCACTCTGCTGCTATAGAAAAGAGGGGATCCAGCTGTGGACACTTACCTAAACATCCTCCTGATAAAGCCTAGATGAGATACAGCTGTGGACACTCACCTAAATTTACTGCTGGTAAAGCCTAGATGAGATACAGCTGTGGATACTCACCTAAACATCCTTCTGGTAAAGCCTAAATGAGATACAGCTGTAGATACTCACCTGAACATTCCGCTGGTAAAGCCTAGATGAGATACAGCTGTGGATACTCACCTAAATTTAACAAAGAGATTCAATTAAATGTTATCCTAGCAGAGGATGTTTTCGATCCATCGACCTCTGGGTTATGGGCCCAGCACGCTTCCGCTGCGCCACTCTGCTGGTATAGAAAACATGGGATCCAGCTGTGGACACTTACCTAAACATCCTCCTGATAAAGCCTAGATGAGATACAGCTGTGGACACTCAACTAAATTTACTGCTGGTAAAGCCTAGATGAGATACAGCTGTGGACACTCACCTAAACATCCTTCTGGTAAAGCCTAGATGAGATACAGCTGTAGATACTCAACTAAACATTCCGCTGGTAAAGCCTAGATGAGGTACAGCTGTAGATACTCAACTAAACATTCCGCTGGTAAAGCCTAGATGAGATACAGCTGTAGATACTCACCTGAACATTCCGCTGGTAAAGCCTAGATGAGATACAACTGTAGATACTCACCTGCTGGTAGAGCCTAGATGAGATACAGCTGTAGATACTCACCTGAACATTCCGCTGGTAAAGCCTAGATGAGATACAGCTGTGGATACTCGGCTAAATTTAACAAAGAGATTCAATTAAATGTTATCATAGCAGAGGATGGTTTCGATCCATCGACCTCTGGGTTATGGGCCCAGCACGCTTCCGCTGCGCCACTCTGCTGCTATATAACACAGGGAATCCAGCTTTGGACACTTACCTAAACATCCTCCTGATAAAGCCTAGATGAGATACAGCTGTGGACACTCACCTAAATTTACTGCTGGTAAAGCCTAGATGAGATACAGCTGTGGATACTCACCTAAATTTAACAAAGAGATTCAATTAAATGTTATCCTAGCAGAGGATGGTTTCGATCCATCGACCTCTGGGTTATGGGCCCAGCACGCTTCCGCTGCGCCACTCTGCTGTGACAGAAAACGGGGGACCCAGCTGTGGACACTTACCTAAACATCCTCCTGATAAAGCCTAGATGAGATACAGCTGTGGACACTCACCTAAATTTACTGCTGGTAAAGCCTAGAGGAGATACAGCTGTGGACACTAACCTAAACATCCTCCTGATAAAGCCTAGATGAGATACAGCTGTGGACAGTCACCTAAATTTAACAAAGATATTCAATTAAATGTTATCCTAGCAGAACATGGTTTCGATCCATCGAACTCTGGGTTATGGGCCGAACACGCTTCCGCTGCTCCACTCTGCTGCTATAGAAAACAGGGGATCCAGCTGTGGACACTTACCTAAACATCCTCCTGATAAAGACTAGATGAGATACAGCTGTGGACACTCACCTAAACATCCTTCTGGTAAAGCCTAGATGAGATACAGCTGTAGATACTCAACTAAACATCCTTCTGGTAAAGCCTAGATGAGATACAGCTGTAGATACTCAACTAAACATTCCGCTGGTAAAGCCTAGATGAGATACAGCTGTAGATACTCACCTGAACATTCCGCTGGTAAAGCCTAGATGGGATACAGCTGTGGATACTCACCTAAACATCCTTCTGGTATAGCCTAGATGAGATACAGCTGTAGATACTCAACTAAACATTCCGCTGGTAACGCCTAGATGAGATACAGCTGTAGATACTCAACTAAACATTCTGCTGGTAAAGCCTAGACGAGATCCAGCTGTAGATACTCACCTAAACATCCTTCTGGTAAAGGCTAGACGAGATACAGCTGTAGATACTCACCTGAACAATCCGCTGGTAAAGCCTAGATGAGATACAGCTGTGGATACTCGGCTAAATTTAACAAAGAGATTCAATTAAATGATATCATAGCAGAGGATGGTTTCGATCCATCGACCTCTGGGTTATGGGCCCAGCACGCTTCCGCTGCGCCACTCTGCTGCTATAGAAAACAGGGGAACCAGCTGTGGACACTTACCTAAACATCCTCCTGATACAGCCTAGATGAGATACAGCTGTGGATACTCACCTAAATTTACTGCTGGTAAAGCCTAGATGAGATACAGCTGTGGACACAACTAAAAATCCTGCTGGTAGAGCCTAGATGAGATACAGGTGTAGATACTCAACTAAATTTAACAAAGAGATTCAATTAAATGTTATCCTAGCAGAGGATGGTTTCGATCCATCGACCTCTGGGTTATGGGCCCAGCACGCTTCCGCTGCGCCACTCTGCTCCTATAGAAAAGAGGGGATCCAGCTGTGGACACTTACCTAAACATCCTCCTGATAAAGCCTAGATGAGATACAGCTGTGGACACTCACCTAAATTTACTGCTGGTAAAGCCTAGATGAGATACAGCTGTGGATACTCACCTAAACATCCTTCTGGTAAAGCCTAAATGAGATACAGCTGTAGATACTCACCTGAACATTCCGCTGGTAAAGCCTAGATGAGATACAGCTGTGGATACTCACCTAAATTTAACAAAGAGATTCAATTAAATGTTATCCTAGCAGAGGATATTTTCGATCCATCGACCTCTGGGTTATGGGCACAGCACGCTTCCGCTGCGCCACTCTGCTGGTATAGAAAACAGGGGATCCAGCTGTGGACACTTACCTAAACATCCTCCTGATAAAGCCTAGATGAGATACAGCTGTGGACACTCAACTAAATTTACTGCTGGTAAAGCCTAGATGAGATACAGCTGTGGACACTCACCTAAACATCCTTCTGGTAAAGCCTAGATGAGATACAGCTGTAGATACTCAACTAAACATTCCGCTGGTAAAGCCTAGATGAGATACAGCTGTAGATACTCACCTGAACATTCCGCTGACAAAGCCTAGATGAGATACAGCTGTGGATACTCACCTAAATTTAACAAAGAGATTCAATTACATGTTATCCTAGCAGAGGATGGTTTTGATCCATCGACCTCTGGGTTATGGGCCCAGCACGCTTCCACTGCGCCACTCTGCTGGTATAGAAAACAGGGGATCCAGCTGTGGACACTTACCTAAACATCCTCCTGATAAAGCCTAGATGAGATACAGCTGTGGACACTCACCTAAATTTACTGCTGGTAAAGCCTAGATGAGATACAGCTGTGGATACTCACCTGAACATTCCGCTGGTAAAGCCTAGATGAGATACAACTGTAGATACTCACCTGAACATTCCGCTGGTAAAGCCTAGATGAGATACAACTGTAGATACTCACCTGCTGGTAGAGCCTAGATGAGATACAGCTGTAGATACTCACCTGAACATTCCGCTGGTAAAGCCTAGATGAGATACAGCTGTGGATACTCACCTAAATTTAACAAAGAGATTCAATTAAATGTTATCCTAGCAGAGGATGGTTTCGATCCATCGACCTCTGGGTTATGGGCCCAGCACGCTTCCGCTGCGCCACTCTGCTGTGACAGAAAACGGGGGACCCAGCTGTGGACACTTACCTAAACATCCTCCTGATAAAGCCTAGATGAGATACAGCTGTGGACACTCACCTAAATTTACTGCTGGTAAAGCCTAGAGGAGATACAGCTGTGGACACTTACCTAAACATCCTCCTGATAAAGCCTAGATGAGATACAGCTGTGGAAACTCACCTGAACAATCCGCTGGTAAAGCCTAGATGAGATACAGCTGTGGATACTCGGCTAAATTTAACAAAGAGATTCAATTAAATGATATCATAGCAGAGGATGGTTTCGATCCATCGACCTCTGGGTTATGGGCCCAGCACGCTTCCGCTGCGCCACTCTGCTGCTATAGAAAACAGGGGAACCAGCTGTGGACACTTACCTAAACATCCTCCTGATTCAGCCTAGATGAGATACAGCTGTGGATACTCACCTAAATTTACTGCTGGTAAAGCCTAGATGAGATACAGCTGTGGACACAACTAAAAATCCTGCTGGTAGAGCCTAGATGAGATACAGGTGTAGATACTCAACTAAATTTAACAAAGAGATTCAATTAAATGTTATCCTAGCAGAGGATGGTTTCGATCTATAGACCTCTGGGTTATGGGCCCAGCAGGCTTCCGCTGCGCCACTCTGCTCCTATAGAAAAGAGGGGATCCAGCTGTGGACACTTACCTAAACATCCTCCTGATAAAGCCTAGATGAGATACAGCTGTGGACACTCACCTAAATTTACTGCTGGTAAAGCCTAGATGAGATACAGCTGTGGATACTCACCTAAACATCCTTCTGGTAAAGCCTAAATGAGATACAGCTGTAGATACTCACCTGAACATTCCGCTGGTAAAGCCTTGATTTGATACAGCTGTGGATACTCACCTAAATTTAACAAAGAGATTCAATTAAATGTTATCCTAGCAGAGGATGTTTTCGATCCATCGACCTCTGGGTTATGGGCACAGCACGCTTCCGCTGCGCCACTCTGCTGGTATAGAAAACAGGGGATCCAGCTGTGGAACTTACCTAAACATCCTCCTGATAAAGCCTAGATGAGATACAGCTGTGGACACTCAACTAAATTTACTGCTGGTAAAGCCTAGATGAGATACAGCTGTGGACACTCACCTAAACATCCTTCTGGTAAAGCCTAGATGAGATACAGCTGTAGATACTCAACTAAACATTCCGCTGGTAAAGCCTAGATGAGATACAGCTGTAGATACTCACCTGAACATTCCGCTGACAAAGCCTAGATGAGATACAGCTGTGGATACTCACCTAAATTTAACAAAGAGATTCAATTACATGTTATCCTAGCAGAGGATGGTTTTGATCCATCGACCTCTGGGTTATGGGCCCAGCACGCTTCCGCTGCGCCACTCTGCTGGTATAGAAAACAGGGGATCCAGCTGTGGACACTTACCTAAACATCCTCCTGATAAAGCCTAGATGAGATACAGCTGTGGACACTCACCTAAATTTACTGCTGGTAAAGCCTAGATGAGATACAGCTGTGGATACTCACCTGAACATTCCGCTGGTAAAGCCTAGATGAGATACAACTGTAGATACTCACCTGAACATTCCGCTGGTAAAGCCTAGATGAGATACAACTGTAGATACTCACCTGCTGGTAGAGCCTAGATGAGATACAGCTGTAGATACTCACCTGAACATTCCGCTGGTAAAGCCTAGATGAGATACAGCTGTGGATACTCGGCTAAATTTAACAAAGAGATTCAATAAAATGTTATCATAGCAGAGGATGGTTTCGATCCATCGACCTCTGGGTTATGGGCCCAGCACGCTTCCGCTGCGCCACTCTGCTGCTATATAACACAGGGAATCCAGCTGTGGACACTTACCTAAACATCCTCCTGATAAAGCCTAGATGAGATACAGCTGTGGACACTCACCTAAATTTACTGCTGGTAAAGCCTAGATGAGATACAGCTGTGGATACTCACCTAAATTTAACAAAGAGATTCAATTAAATGTCATCCTAGCAGAGGATGGTTTCGATCCATCGACCTCTGGGTTATGGGCCCAGCACGCTTCTGCTGCGCCACTCTGCTGTGACAGAAAACGGGGGACCCAGCTGTGGACACTTACCTAAACATCCTCCTGATAAAGCCTAGATGAGATACAGCTGTGGACACTCACCTAAATTTACTGCTGGTAAAGCCTAGAGGAGATACAGCTGTGGACACTAACCTAAACATCCTCCTGATAAAGCCTAGATGAGATACAGCTGTGGACAGTCACCTAAATTTAACAAAGATATTCAATTAAATGTTATCCTAGCAGAACATGGTTTCGATCCATCGAACTCTGGGTTATGGGCCGAACACGCTTCCGCTGCTCCACTCTGCTGCTATAGAAAACAGGGGATCCAGCTGTGGACACTTACCTAAACATCCTCCTGATAAAGACTAGATGAGATACAGCTGTGGACACTCACCTAAACATCCTTCTGGTAAAGCCTAGATGAGATACAGCTGTAGATACTCAACTAAACATCCTTCTGGTAAAGCCTAGATGAGATACAGCTGTAGATACTCAACTAAACATTCCGCTGGTAAAGCCTAGATGAGATACAGCTGTAGATACTCACCTGAACATTCCGCTGGTAAAGCCTAGATGGGATACAGCTGTGGATACTCACCTAAACATCCTTCTGGTATAGCCTAGATGAGATACAGCTGTAGATACTCAACTAAACATTCCGCTGGTAACGCCTAGATGAGATACAGCTGTAGATACTCAACTAAACATTCTGCTGGTAAAGCCTAGACGAGATCCAGCTGTAGATACTCACCTAAACATCCTTCTGGTAAAGGCTAGACGAGATACAGCTGTAGATACTCACCTGAACAATCCGCTGGTAAAGCCTAGATGAGATACAGCTGTGGATACTCGGCTAAATTTAACAAAGAGATTCAATTAAATGATATCATAGCAGAGGATGGTTTCGATCCATCGACCTCTGGGTTATGGGCCCAGCACGCTTCCGCTGCGCCACTCTGCTGCTATAGAAAACAGGGGAACCAGCTGTGGACACTTACCTAAACATCCTCCTGATACAGCCTAGATGAGATACAGCTGTGGATACTCACCTAAATTTACTGCTGGTAAAGCCTAGATGAGATACAGCTGTGGACACAACTAAAAATCCTGCTGGTAGAGCCTAGATGAGATACAGGTGTAGATACTCAACTAAATTTAACAAAGAGATTCAATTAAATATTATCCTAGCAGAGGATGGTTTCGATCCATCGACCTCTGGGTTATGGGCCCAGCACGCTTCCGCTGCGCCACTCTGCTCCTATAGAAAAGAGGGGATCCAGCTGTGGACACTTACCTAAACATCCTCCTGATAAAGCCTAGATGAGATACAGCTGTGGACACTCACCTAAATTTACTGCTGGTAAAGCCTAGATGAGATACAGCTGTGGATACTCACCTAAACATCCTTTTGGTAAAGCCTAAAGGAGATACAGCTGTAGATACTCACCTGAACATTCCGCTGGTAAAGCCTAGATGAGATACAGCTGTGGATACTCACCTAAATTTAACAAAGAGATTCAATTAAATGTTATCCTAGCAGAGGATATTTTCGATCCATCGACCTCTGGGTTATGGGCACAGCACGCTTCCGCTGCGCCACTCTGCTGGTATAGAAAACAGGGGATCCAGCTGTGGACACTTACCTAAACATCCTCCTGATAAAGCCTAGATGAGATACAGCTGTGGACACTCAACTAAATTTACTGCTGGTAAAGCCTAGATGAGATAAAGCTGTGGACACTCACCTAAACATCCTTCTGGTAAAGCCTAGATGAGATACAGCTGTAGATACTCAACTAAACATTCCGCTGGTAAAGCCTAGATGAGATACAGCTGTAGATACTCACCTGAACATTCCGCTGACAAAGCCTAGATGAGATACAGCTGTGGATACTCACCTAAATTTAACAAAGAGATTCAATTACATGTTATCCTAGCAGAGGATGGTTTTGATCCATCGACCTCTGGGTTATGGGCCCAGCACGCTTCCACTGCGCCACTCTGCTGGTATAGAAAACAGGGGATCCAGCTGTGGACACTTACCTAAACATCCTCCTGATAAAGCCTAGATGAGATACAGCTGTGGACACTCACCTAAATTTACTGCTGGTAAAGCCTAGATGAGATACAGCTGTGGATACTCACCTGAACATTCCGCTGGTAAAGCCTAGATGAGATACAACTGTAGATACTCACCTGAACATTCCGCTGGTAAAGCCTAGATGAGATACAACTGTAGATACTCACCTGCTGGTAGAGCCTAGATGAGATACAGCTGTAGATACTCACCTGAACATTCCGCTGGTAAAGCCTAGATGAGATACAGCTGTGGATACTCACCTAAATTTAACAAAGAGATTCAATTAAATGTTATCCTAGCAGAGGATGGTTTCGATCCATCGACCTCTGGGTTATGGGCCGAGCACGCTTCCGCTGCGCCACTCTGCTGTGACAGAAAACGAGGGACCCAGCTGTGGACACTTACCTAAACATCCTCCTGATAAAGCCTAGATGAGATACAGCTGTGGACACTCACCTAAATTCACTGCTGGTAAAGCCTAGAGGAGATACAGCTGTGGACACTTACCTAAACATCCTCCTGATAAAGCCTAGATGAGATACAGCTGTGGACAGTCACCTAAATTTAACAAAGATATTCAATTAAATGTTATCCTAGCAGAACATGGTTTCGATCCATCGACCTCTGGGTTATGGGCCGAACACGCTTCCGCTGCTCCACTCTGCTGCTACAGAACACAGGGGATCCAGCTGTGGACACTTACCTAAACATCCTCCTGATAAAGACTAGATGAGATACAGCTGTGGAAACTCACCTAAACATCCTTCTGGTAAAGCCTAGATGAGATACAGCTGTAGATACTCAACTAAACATCCTTCTGGTAAAGCCTAGATGAGATACAGCTGTAGATACTCAACTAAACATTCCGCTGGTAAAGCCTAGATGAGATACAGCTGTAGATACTCACCTGAACATTCCGCTGGTAAAGCCTAGATGGGATACAGCTGTGGATACTCACCTAAACATTCCGCTGGTAACGCCTAGATGAGATACAGCTGTAGATACTCAACTAAACATTCTGCTGGTAAAGCCTAGACGAGATCCAGCTGTAGATACTCACCTAAACATCCTTGTCGTAAAGGCTAGACGAGATACAGCTGTAGATACTCACCTGAACAATCCGCTGGTAAAGCCTAGATGAGATACAGCTGTGGATACTCGGCTAAATTTAACAAAGAGATTCAATTAAATGATATCATAGCAGAGGATGGTTTCGATCCATCGACCTCTGGTTTATGGGCCCAGCACGCTTCCGCTGCGCCACTCTGCTGCTATAGAAAACAGGGGAACCAGCTGTGGACACTTACCTAAACATCCTCCTGATTCAGCCTAGATGAGATACAGCTGTGGATACTCACCTAAATTTACTGCTGGTAAAGCCTAGATGAGATACAGCTGTGGACACAACTAAAAATCCTGCTGGTAGAGCCTAGATGAGATACAGGTGTAGATACTCAACTAAATTTAACAAAGAGATTCAATTAAATGTTATCCTAGCAGAGGATGGTTTCGATCTATCGACCTCTGGGTTATGGGCCCAGCACGCTTCCGCTGCGCCACTCTGCTCCTATAGAAAAGAGGGGATCCAGCTGTGGACACTTACCTAAACATCCTCCTGATAAAGCCTAGATGAGATACAGCTGTGGACACTCACCTAAATTTACTGCTGGTAAAGCCTAGATGAGATACAGCTGTGGATACTCACCTAAACATCCTTCTGGTAAAGCCTAAATGAGATACAGCTGTAGATACTCACCTGAACATTCCGCTGGTAAAGCCTAGATTTGATACAGCTGTGGATACTCACCTAAATTTAACAAAGAGATTCAATTAAATGTTATCCTAGCAGAGGATGTTTTCGATCCATCGACCTCTGGGTTATGGGCACAGCACGCTTCCGCTGCGCCACTCTGCTGGTATAGAAAACAGGGGATCCAGCTGTGGAACTTACCTAAACATCCTCCTGATAAAGCCTAGATGAGATACAGCTGTGGACACTCAACTAAATTTACTGCTGGTAAAGCCTAGATGAGATACAGCTGTGGACACTCACCTAAACATCCTTCTGGTAAAGCCTAGATGAGACACAGCTGTAGATACTCAACTAAACATTCCGCTGGTAAAGCCTAGATGAGATACAGCTGTAGATACTCACCTGAACATTCCGCTGACAAAGCCTAGATGAGATACAGCTGTGGATACTCACCTAAATTTAACAAAGAGATTCAATTACATGTTATCCTAGCAGAGGATGGTTTTGATCCATCGACCTCTGGGTTATGGGCCCAGCACGCTTCCGCTGCGCCACTCTGCTGGTATAGAAAACAGGGGATCCAGCTGTGGACACTTACCTAAACATCCTCCTGATAAAGCCTAGATGAGATACAGCTGTGGACACTCACCTAAATTTACTGCTGGTAAAGCCTAGATGAGATACAGCTGTGGATACTCACCTGAACATTCCGCTGGTAAAGCCTAGATGAGATACAACTGTAGATACTCACCTGAACATTCCGCTGGTAAAGCCTAGATGAGATACAACTGTAGATACTCACCTGCTGGTAGAGCCTAGATGAGATACAGCTGTAGATACTCACCTGAACATTCCGCTGGTAAAGCCTAGATGAGATACAGCTGTGGATACTCGGCTAAATTTAACAAAGAGATTCAATAAAATGTTATCATAGCAGAGGATGGTTTCGATCCATCGACCTCTGGGTTATGGGCCCAGCACGCTTCCGCTGCGCCACTCTGCTGCTATATAACACAGGGAATCCAGCTGTGGACACTTACCTAAACATCCTCCTGATAAAGCCTAGATGAGATACAGCTGTGGACACTCACCTAAATTTACTGCTGGTAAAGCCTAGATGAGATACAGCTGTGGATACTCACCTAAATTTAACAAAGAGATTCAATTAAATGTCATCCTAGCAGAGGATGGTTTCGATCCATCGACCTCTGGGTTATGGGCCCAGCACGCTTCTGCTGCGCCACTCTGCTGTGACAGAAAACGGGGGACCCAGCTGTGGACACTTACCTAAACATCCTCCTGATAAAGCCTAGATGAGATACAGCTGTGGACACTCACCTAAATTTACTGCTGGTAAAGCCTAGATGAGATACAGCTGTGGACACTCACCTAAATTTACTGCTGATAAAGCCTAGATGAGATACAGCTGTGGACAGTCACCTAAATTTAACAAAGATATTCAATTAAATGTTATCCTAGCAGAACATGGTTTCGATCCATCGACCTCTGGGTTATGGGCCGAACACGCTTTCGCTGCTCCACTCTGCTGCTACAGAACACAGGGGATCCAGCTGTGGACACTTACCTAAACATCCTCCTGATAAAGACTAGATGAGATACAGCTGTGGACACTCACCTAAACATCCTTCTGGTAAAGCCTAGATGAGATACAGCTGTAGATACTCAACTAAACATCCTTCTGGTAAAGCCTAGATGAGATACAGCTGTAGATACTCAACTAAACATTCCGCTGGTAAAGCCTAGATGAGATACAGCTGTAGATACTCACCTGAACATTCCGCTGATAAAGCCTAGATGGGATACAGCTGTGGATACTCACCTAAACATCCTTCTGGTATAGCCTAGATGAGATACAGCTGTAGATACTCAACTAAACATTCCGCTGGTAACGCCTAGATGAGATACAGCTGTAGATACTCAACTAAACAATCTGCTGGTAAAGCCTAGACGAGATCCAGCTGTAGATACTCACCTAAACATCCTTCTGGTAAAGGCTAGACGAGATACAGCTGTGGATACTCGGCTAAATTTAACAAAGAGATTCAATTAAATGATATCATAGCAGAGGATGGATTCGATCCATCGACCTCTGGGTTATGGGCCCAGCACGCTTCCGCTGCGCCACTCTGCTGCTATAGAAAACAGGGGAACCAGCTGTGGACACTTACCTAAACATCCTCCTGATACAGCCTAGATGAGATACAGCTGTGGATACTCACCTAAATTTACTGCTGGTAAAGCGTAGATGAGATACAGCTGTGGACACAACTAAAAATCCTGCTGGTAGAGCCTAGATGAGATACAGGTGTAGAAACTCAACTAAATTTAACAAAGAGATTCAATTAAATGTTATCCTAGCAGAGGATGGTTTCGATCAATCGACCTCTGGGTTATGGGCCCAGCACGCCTCCGCTGCGCCACTCTGCTGCTATAGAAAAGAGGGAATCCAGCTGTGGACACTTACCTAAACATCCTCCTGATAAAGCCTAGATGAGATACAGCTGTGGACACTCACCTAAATTTACTGCTGGTAAAGCCTAGACGAGATACAGCTGTAGATACTCACCGGAACATTATGCTGGTAAAGCCTAGATGAGATACAGCTGTGGACACTCACCTAAATGTACTGCTGGTAAAGCCTAGATGAGATACAGCTGTGGACACTCACCTAAAAATCCTGCTGGTAGAGCCTAGATGAGATACAGCTGTGGATACTCACCTAATCATCCTTCTGGTATAGCCTAGATGAGATACAGCTGTAGATACTCAACTAAACATTCCGCTGGTAACGCCTAGATGAGATACAGCTGTGGATACTCACCTAAATTTACTGCTGGTAAAGCCTGGATGAGATACTCGGCTAAATTTAACAAAGAGATTAAATTAAATGTTATCATAGCAGAGGATGGTTTCGATCCATCGACCTCTGGGTTATGGGCCCAGCATGCTTCCGCTGCGCCACTCTGCTGCTATGGAACACAGGCGATCCAGCTGTGGACACTTACCTAAACATCCTCCTGATAAAGCCTAGATGAGATACAGCTGTGGACACTGACCTAAATTTACTGCTGGTAAAGCCTAGATGAGATACAGCTGTGGATACTCACCTAAACATCCTTCTGGTAAAGCCTAGATGAGATACAGCTGTGGACACTCACCTAAATTTAACAAAGAGATTCAATTAAATGTTATCCTAGTAGAACATGTTTCCATCCATCGACCTCTGGGTTATGGGCCCAGCACGCTTCCGCTGCGCTACTCTGCTGCTATAGAAAACAGGGGATCCAGCTGTGGACACTTACCTAAACATCCTCCTGATAAAGCCTAGATGAGATACAGCTGTGGACACTCACCTAAACATCCTTCTGGTAAAGCCTAGATGAGATACAGCTGTAGATACTCACCTGAACATTCCGCTGATAAAGCCTAGATGAGATACAGCTGTGGACACTCACCTAAATTTACTGCTGGTAAAGCCTAGTTCAGATACAGCTGTGGACACTCACCTAAACATTCAGCTGATAAATCCTGGATGAGATACAGCTGTGAACACTCACCTAAAAATCCTGCTGGTAGAGCCTAGATGAGATACAGCTGTAGATACTCACCTGAACATTCCGCTGGTAAAGCCTAGATGAGATAGAGCTGTAGATACTCACCTGAACATTCCGCTGGTAAAGCCTAGATGAGATACAGCTGTAGATACTCACCTAAACATTCCGCTGATAAAGCCTGGATGAGATACAGCTGTGGATACTCACCTAAATTTACTGCTGGTAAAGCCTGGATGAGATACAGCTGTGGACACTCACCTAAAAATCCTGCTGGTAGAGCCTAGATGAGATACAGCTGTGGATACTCACCTAAACATCCTTCTGGTATAGCCTAGATGAGATACAGCTGTAGATACTCAACTAAACATTCCGCTGGTAACGCCTAGATGAGATACAGCTGTGGATACTTACCTAAATTTACTGCTGGTAAAGCCTGGATGAGATACTCACCTAAATTTAACAAAGAGATTCAATTAAATGTTATCCTAGCAGAACATGTTTCCATCCATCGACCTCTGGGTTATGGGCCCAGCACGCTTCCGCTGCGCTACTCTGCTGCTATAGAAAACAGGGGATCCAGCTGTGGACACTTACCTAAACATCCTCCTGATAAAGCCTAGATGAGATACAGCTGTGTACACTCACCTAAACATCCTTCTGGTAAAGCCTAGATGAGATACAGCTGTAGATACTCACCTGAACATTCCGCTGATAAAGCCTAGATGAGATACAGCTGTGGACACTCACCTAAATTTACTGCTGGTAAAGCCTAGTTCAGATACAGCTGTGGACACTCACCTAAACATTCAGCTGATAAATCCTGGATGAGATACAGCTGTGAACACTCACCTAAAAATCCTGCTGGTAGAGCCTAGATGAGATACAGCTGTAGATACTCACCTGAACATTCCGCTGGTAAAGCCTAGATGAGATAGAGCTGTAGATACTCACCTGAACATTCCGCTGGTAAAGCCTAGATGAGATACAGCTGTAGATACTCACCTAAACATTCCGCTGATAAAGCCTGGATGAGATACAGCTGTGGATACTCACCTAAATTTACTGCTGGTAAAGCCTGGATGAGATACAGCTGTGGACACTCACCTAAAAATCCTGCTGGTAGAGCCTAGATGAGATACAGCTGTGGATACTCACCTAAACATCCTTCTGGTATAGCCTAGATGAGATACAGCTGTAGATACTCAACTAAACATTCCGCTGGTAACGCCTAGATGAGATACAGCTGTGGATACTTACCTAAATTTACTGCTGGTAAAGCCTGGATGAGATACTCACCTAAATTTAACAAAGAGATTCAATTAAATGTTTTTCTAGCAGAGGATGGTTTCGATCCATCGACCTCTGGGTTATGGGCCCAGCACACTTCCGCTGCGCCACTCTACTGTTACAAAAAACGAGGACCCAGCTGTGGACACTTACCTAAACATCCTCCTGATAAAGCCTAGATGAGATACAGCTGTGGACACTCACCTAAATTTACTGCTGGTAAAGCCTAGACGAGATACAGCTGTAGATACTCACCTAAACATCCTTCTGGTATAGCCTAGATGAGATACAGCTGTGGACACTTACCTAAACATCCTCCTGATAAAGCCTAGATGAGATACAGCTGTGGACACTCACCTAAACATCCTTCTGGTAAAGTCTAGATGAGATACAGCTGTAGATACTCAACTAAACATCCTTCTGGTAAAGCCTAGATGAGATACAGCTGTAGATACTCAACTAAACATTCCGCTGGTAAAGCCTAGATGAGATACAGCTGTAGATACTCACCTGAACATTCCGCTGATAAAGCCTAGATGAGATACAGCTGTGGATACTCACCTACATTTAACAAAGAGATTCAATTAAATGTTATCCTAGCAGAGGATGGTTTCAATGCATCGACCTCTGGGTTATGGGCCGAACACGCTTCCGCTGCTCCACTCTGCTGCTATAGAAAACAGGGGATCCAGCTGTGGACACTTACCTAAACATCCTCCTGATAAAGCCTAGTTCAGATACAGCTGTGGACACTTACCTAAACTTTCCGCTGATAAAGCCTGGATGAGATACAGCTGTGGACACTCACCTAAAAATCCTGCTGGTAGAGCCTAGATGAGATACAGCTCTAGATACTCACCTAAACATTCCGCTGATAAAGCCTGGATGAGATACAGCTGTGGATACTCACCTAAATTTACTGCTGGTAAAGCCTGGATGAGATACAGCTGTGGACACCCACCTAAAAATCCTGCTGGTAGAGCCTAGATGAGATACAGCTGTGGATACTCACCTAAACATCCTTCTGGTATAGCCTAGATGAGATACAGCTGTAGATACTCAACTAAACATTCCGCTGGTAACGCCTAGATGAGATACAGCTGTGGATACTCACCTAAATTTACTGCTGGTAAAGCCTGGATGAGATACTCGGCTAAATTTAACAAAGAGATTCAATTAAATGTTATCCTAGCAGAGGATGGTTTCGATCGATCGCCCTCTGGGTTATGGGCCCAGCACGCTTCCGCTGCGCCACTCTGCTGCTATAGAAAACAGGGGATCCAGCTGTGGACACTTACCTAAACATCCTCCTGATACAGCCTAGATGAGATACAGCTGTGGACACTCACCTAAATTTACTGCTGGTAAAGCCTAGATGAGACACAGCTGTGGACACTCACCTAAATTTACTGCTGGTAAAGCCTAGATGAGATACAGCTGTGGATACTCACCTAAACATCCTTCTGGTAAAGCCTAAATGAGATACAGCTGTAGATACTCAACTAAACATTCTGCTGGTAAAGCCTAGATGAGATACAGCTGTGGATACTCACCTGAACATTCCGCTGATAAAGGTGCGGTCACACTTGACTTTTCTTCCCATAGACTTCCATTCATACGCACGCGAATGCGTCAGACCGGAAACGCGGGGTCATGCGTTAAGTTTCGCAGGTTGCTGCAGTGCAAAGTTCAAGCTTGGTGAACTCTAACCTGCTAAATCGCATCACTTGGCTGCGTGAGACCAATCGAGGATCAAAACAGGACCTCTCTGGACAGAAATTTAAAACATGGAGCAATCGCTCGCTTTTTTAATGTCTAATTATCTTGTTTAATCCCGCCCCTTTTCGCAGCGCCGCACGACAGAATTTCGCACACATAAAGCCCAGTGTGACCGTAGCTTAAAGCCTAGATGAGATACAGCTGTGGACACTCACCTAAACATTCCGCTGATAAAGTCTGGATGAGATACAGCTGTGGATCCTCACCTAAAAATCCTGCTGGTAGAGCCTAGATGAGATACAGCTTTGGATACTCACCTAAACATCCTCCTGGTAAAGCCTAGATGAGATACAGCTGTGGATACTCACCTAAATTTACTGCTGGTAAAGCCTGGATGAGATACAGCTGTGGACACACACCTAAATTTACTGCTGGTAAAGCCTAGATGAGATACAGCTGTAGAAACTCACCTAAACATCCTTCTGGTAAAGCCTAGATGAGATACAGCTGTAGATACTCACCTGAACATTCCGCTGGTAAAGCCTAGATGAGACACAGCTGTAGATACTCACCTAAACATTCCGCTGATAAAGCCTGGATGAGATACAGCTGTGGATACTCACCTAAATTTACTGCTGGTAAAGCCTGGATGAGATACAGCTGTGGACACTCACCTAAAAATCCTGCTGGTAGAGCCTAGATGAGATACAGCTGTAGATACTCAACTAAACATTCCGCTGGTAAAGCCTAGATGAGATACAGCTGTGGATACTCACCTAAACATCCTTCTGGTAAAGCCTAGATGAGATACAGCTGTGGATACTCACCTAAATTTACTGCTGGTATAGCCTAGATGAGATACAGCTGTAGATACTCAACTAAACATTCCGCTGGTAACGCCTAGATGAGATACAGCTGTGGATACTCACCTAAATTTACTGCTGGTAAAGCCTGGATGAGATACTCTTCTAAATTTAACAAAGAGATTCAATTAAATGTTATGATAGCAGAGGATGGTTTCGATCCATCGACCTCTGGGTTATGGGCCCAGCACGCTTCCGCTGCGCCACTCTGCTGCTATAGAAAACAAGGGATCCAGCTGTGGACACTTACCTAAACATCCTCCTGATACAGCCTAGATGAGGTACAGCTGTGGACACTCACCTAAATTTACTGCTGGTAAAGCCTAGATGAGATATAGCTGTGGACACACCTAAAAATCCTGCTGGTAGAGTCTAGATGAGATACAGCTGTGGATACTCACCTAAACATCCTTCTGGTGTAGCCTAGATGAGATACAGCTGTAGATACTCAACTAAACATTCCGCTGGTAAAGCCTAGATGAGATACAGCTGTGGATACTCACCTAAATTTAACAAAGAGATTCAATTAAATGTTATCCTAGCAGAGGATGGTTTCGATCCATCGACCTCTGGGTTATGGGCCCAGCACGCTTCCGCTGCGCCACTCTGTTGCTATAGAAAACAGGGGATCCAGCTGTGGACACTTACCTAAACATCCTCCTGATAAAGCCTAGATGAGATACAGCTGTGGACAGTCACCTAAGTTTACTGCTGGTAAAGCCTAGATGAGATACAGCTGTGGATACTCACCTAAACATCCTTCTTGTAAAGCCTAAATGAGATACAGCTGTAGATACTCAAATAAACATTCCGCTGGTGAAGGTGCGGTCACACTTGACTTTTCTTCCCATAGACTTCCATTCATACGCACGCGAATGCGTCAGACCGGAAACGCGGGGTCATGCGTCAAGCTTCGCATGTTGCTGCGGTGCAAAGTTCAAGCTTGGTGAACTCTAACCTGCGAAATCGCATCACTTGGCTGCATGAGACCAATCGAGGATCAAAACAGGACCTCTCTAGGCAAAAATGTAAAACAGAGCAATCACTCGCTTTTTTAAATGTCTAATCATCTTGTTTAATCCCGCCCCTTTTCGCAGCGCCACACGACAGAATTTCGCACACACAAAGCCCGGTGTGACCGTAGCTTAAAGCCTAGATGAGATACAGCTGTGGATACTCACCTGAATATTCCGCTGATAAAGCCTAGATGAGATACAGCTGTCGACACTCACCTAAACATTCCGCTGATAAAGTCTGGATGAGATACAGCTGTGGTTTCTTATTTTTATTTTTCATTTTCCTACTGGTTTCAGGGTGCTCTTATTATACATGACCAGGATTTGTTTAGTCTTTTCCATCACGGTGTCAGGGTTTAACTGCTGAATGGGGATTAAGTTACAACTGGCTCCACAGTCTAATTAAAATTTTACTGGTCTTTCTCCTATCAACATGGTTGCAAACAGTTGTTTTTCCTGTGTGTCCTCCCTCATTTACGAACTAAGGCTCAGGATTTCCTGAAATGGTTCCTCTTCAATTTCTGCCACACTGTGTATTCCTTTTCTCTTATTTTCTTTTGTTTTACACATGGAAAATGGTTTAATTTGCCACATTTTCTGCATTGCTTTCCATAAGCTGGGCAACTCAGTTTTTTCCACTCATGCTGTTTTCCACAAAATGTACACTTTGTAGGAGTTTGTTTTGCACCCTGATTTTGTTTAATTCTCTGTACTGTGTGCACTTCTTCAGCTTTCTGTCCTTCTATGGTCATTACATTCTCTTTTGACAGTTCTGATGCTCTACAAATCCTTATGCATTTCTCAAGCGTCAGTTCAGGCTCTCTTAATAGACGTTCTCTCACATGTGAGTTCAGTATGCCGCAGACAATTCGGTCTCTAAACAGAGAATCTTTAGCTGATCCAAAGTTGCATGTGTCCGCTAGCAGTTTCAAATCAGTAATATACTTATCAATCATTTCGCCTGAGTTTTGATTTCTGGAGAAAAATTTGTATCTCTCTACCGTTTCGTTTGGTGCTGGATTGCAGTGGTTTCTGAACGCCGTTAACAGCCATTCGAGCGTCAGTTCACCGTCAGCCGGGAGGGCGGCGCCTAGCGTCTTACTCAGTTCTCTCCCATGCTTTCCAAGCTTTTGGTATATTCGTCGCATTCCAGTCAAAATTCGCTGGCGGCTTCAATCCGAAAGCACCCTCCATGATCGGCGCACGTCTCTCTTAATTACTTTCTCCGTAGCGATTTACCTCTGTCTTTCACTTTTCTTCTTGGTAATTTACCGCTGCCACCATGTTTATGCTTAGTTCACTCTAATACGCAACTATCACTCTATATATCAATGAATCTCAGACACGCAGGTTTTCACTGTGCTTCCTTTACTTCACATGCATGCGCATAACAATGACGTCATACACTACAAACCATACATGGTCTGTCACATCCTCCCATCCTGCTGTCTATATACATAGCATATTGTAACAGATACTCACCTAAACATTCCGCTGGTAAAGCCTAGAAGAGATACAGCTGTGGACACTCACCTAAATTTGACAATCAGATTCAATTAAATGTTATCCTAGCAGAGGATGGTTTCGATCCATCGACCTCTGGGTAATGGGCCCAGCACACTTCCGCTGCACCAGAGATTAGGGGATCCAGCTGGACACTCACCTAAACATCCTCCTGATAAAGCCTAGATGAGATACAGCTGTGGATACTCACCTAAATTTACTGCTGCTAATGTCTTGATGAGATACACCTGTGGACACTCAACTGAACATTTCGCTGGTAAACCCTAGATGAGATACAGCTGTGGACACTCACTTAAACATCCTTCTGGTAAAGCCTGGATGAGATACAGCTGTGGATACTCACTTAAATTTAACAAACTGATTCAATTAAATGTTATCCTAGCAGAGGATGGTTTCCATCCATCGACCTCTGGGTTATGGGCCCAGCACACTTCCGCTGCTCCAGAGATTAGGGGATCCAGCTGGACACTCACCTAAACATCCTCCTGATAAAGCCTAGATGAGATACAGCTGTGGATACTCACCTAAATTTACTGCTGCTAATGTCTTGATGAGATACACCTGTGGACACTCAACTGAACATTTCGCTGGTAAAGCCTAGATGAGATACAGCTGTGGACACTCACCTAAACATCCTTCTGGTAAAGCCTGGATGAGATACAGCTGTGGATACTCACCTAAATTTAGCAAACTGATTCAATTAAATGTTATCCTAGCAGAGGATGGCTTCGATCCATCGACCTCTGGGTTATGGGCCCAGCACGCTTCCGCTTCGCCCCTCTGCTGCTACGGAAATGGGGGATCCAGCTGTGGACACTCACCTGAACATCATTCTGGTAAAGCCTAGATGAGATACAGCTGTGGATACTCACCTAAACAATCTGCTGGTAAAGCCTAGATGAGATACAGCTGCTGGTAAGGCCTAGATGAGATACAGCTGTGGATACTCACCTAAACATCCTTCTGGTAAAGACTATATGAGATACAGCTGTGGACATTCACCAAACATTTTGCTGGTAAAGCCTAGATGAGATACAGCTTTGGATACTCACCTAAACATTCCGCTGGTAAAGCCTAGATGAGATACAGCTGTGGATACTCACCTAAATTTAAAAGATTCAATTAAATGTTATCCTAGCAGAGGATGGTTTTGATCCATCGACCTCTGGGTTATGGGCCCAGCACGCTTCCGCTGCGCCACTCTGCTGCTATGGGGATCGGGGGATCCAGCTGTGGACACTCATCTGAACATCCTTCTGGTAAAGCCTAGATACAGCTGTGGATACTCACCTAAACATTCCGCTGGTAAAGCCTAGATGAGATACAGCTCCTGGTAAGGCCTAGATGAAATACAGCTGTGGATACTCACCTAAACATCCTTCTGGTAAAGACTATATGAGATACAGCTGTGGACACTCACCTAAACATTTTGCTGGTAAGGCCTAGATGAGATACAGCTGTGGACACTCACCTAAACATTTTGCTGGTAAGGCCTAGATGAGATAAAGTTGTGGATACTCACCCTAAAATTACTGCTGGTAAAGCCTAGATGAGATACAGCTTTGGATACTCACCTAAACATCCTTCTGGTAAAGCCTAGATGAGATACAGCTGTGGATACTCACCTAAACATCCTTCTGGTAAAGCCTAGATGAGATACAGCTGTGGATACTTACCTAAATTTAACAAAGAGATTCAATTAAATGTTATCCTAGCAGATGATGGTTTCAATCCATAAACCTCTGGGTTATGGGCCCAGCACACTTCTGCTGCTACAAAGAACGGGGGATCCAGCTGTGGACACTCACCTAAACATCCTTCTGGTAAGGCCTAGATGAGATACAGCTGTGGATACTGCCCTAAATTTACTGCTGCTAAAGTCTTGATGAGATACACCTGTGGACACTCACCTAAACATCCTTCTGGTAAAGCCTAGATGAGATACAGCTGTGGACACTCACCCTAAAATTACTTCTGGTAAAGCCTAGATGAGATACAGCTTTGGATACTCACCTAAACATCCTTCTGGTAAAGCCTAGATGAGATACAGCTGTGGATACTCACCTAAACATCCTTCTGGTAAAGACTATATGAGATACAGCTGTGGACACTCACCTAAACATTTTGCTGGTAAGGCCTATATGAGATACAGCTGTGGACACTCACCTAAACATTTTGCTGGTAAAGCCTAGATGAGATACAGCTGCTGGTAAGGAAAGATGAGATACAGCTGTGGACACTCACCTAAACATCCTTTTGGTAAAGCCTAGATGAGATACAGCTGTGGATACTCCCCTAAAATTACTGCTGGTAAAGCCTAGATGAGATACAGCATTGGATACTGACCTAAACATCCTTCTGGTAAAGCCTAGATGAGATACAGCTGTGGATACTTACCTAAATTTAACAAAGAGATTCGATTAAATGTTATCCTAGCAGAGGATGGTTTCAATCCATAAACATCTGGGTTATGGGCCCAGCACACTTCTGCTGCTACAAAGAACGGGGGATCCAGCTGTGGACACTCACCTAAACATCCTTCTGGTAAAGCCTAGATGAGACACAGCTGTGGACACTCACCTAAACATCCTTCTGGTAAGGCCTAGATGAGATACAGCTGTGGATACTGCCCTAAATTTACTGCTGCTAAAGTCTTGATGAGATACACCTGTGGACACTCACCTAAACATCCTTCTGGTAAAGCCTAGATGAGATACAGCTGTGGACACTCACCTAAAAATCCTGCTGGTAAAGCCTAGATGAGATACAGCTGTGGATACTCACCTAAAATTACTGCTGGTAAGGCCTAGATGAGATAAAGTTGTGGATACTCACCCTAAAATTACTGCTGGTAAAGCCTAGATGAGATACAGCTTTGGATACTCACCTAAACATCCTTCTGGTAAAGCCTAGATGAGATACAGCTGTGGATACTCACCTAAACATCCTTCTGGTAAAGCCTAGATGAGATACAGCTGTGGATACTTACCTAAATTTAACAAAGAGATTCAATTAAATGTTATCCTAGCAGATGATGGTTTCAATCCATAAACCTCTGGGTTATGGGCCCAGCACACTTCTGCTGCTACAAAGAACGGGGGATCCAGCTGTGGACACTCACCTAAACATCCTTCTGGTAAGGCCTAGATGAGATACAGCTGTGGATACTGCCCTAAATTTACTGCTGCTAAAGTCTTGATGAGATACACCTGTGGACACTCACCTAAACATCCTTCTGGTAAAGCCTAGATGAGATACAGCTGTGGACACTCACCCTAAAATTACTTCTGGTAAAGCCTAGATGAGATACAGCTTTGGATACTCACCTAAACATCCTTCTGGTAAAGCCTAGATGAGATACAGCTGTGGATACTCACCTAAACATCCTTCTGGTAAAGACTATATGAGATACAGCTGTGGACACTCACCTAAACATTTTGCTGGTAAGGCCTATATGAGATACAGCTGTGGACACTCACCTAAACATTTTGCTGGTAAAGCCTAGATGAGATACAGCTGCTGGTAAGGAAAGATGAGATACAGCTGTGGACACTCACCTAAACATCCTTTTGGTAAAGCCTAGATGAGATACAGCTGTGGATACTCCCCTAAAATTACTGCTGGTAAAGCCTAGATGAGATACAGCATTGGATACTGACCTAAACATCCTTCTGGTAAAGCCTAGATGAGATACAGCTGTGGATACTTACCTAAATTTAACAAAGAGATTCGATTAAATGTTATCCTAGCAGAGGATGGTTTCAATCCATAAACCTCTGGGTTATGGGCCCAGCACACTTGTGCTGCTACAAAGAACGGGGGATCCAGCTGTGGACACTCACCTAAACATCCTTCTGGTAAAGCCTAGATGAGACACAGCTGTGGACACTCACCTAAACATCCTTCTGGTAAGGCCTAGATGAGATACAGCTGTGGATACTGCCCTAAATTTACTGCTGCTAAAGTCTTGATGAGATACACCTGTGGACACTCACCTAAACATCCTTCTGGTAAAGCCTAGATGAGATACAGCTGTGGACACTCACCTAAAAATCCTGCTGGTAAAGCCTAGATGAGATACAGCTGTGGATACTCACCTAAAATTACTGCTGGTAAGGCCTAGATGAGATAAAGTTGTGGATACTCACCCTAAAATTACTGCTGGTAAAGCCTAGATGAGATACAGCTTTGGATACTCACCTAAACATCCTTCTGGTAAAGCCTAGATGAGATACAGCTGTGGATACTCACCTAAACATCCTTCTGGTAAAGCCTAGATGAGATACAGCTGTGGATACTTACCTAAATTTAACAAAGAGATTCAATTAAATGTTATCCTAGCAGATGATGGTTTCAATCCATAAACCTCTGGGTTATGGGCCCAGCACACTTCTGCTGCTACAAAGAACGGGGGATCCAGCTGTGGACACTCACCTAAACATCCTTCTGGTAAGGCCTAGATGAGATACAGCTGTGGATACTGCCCTAAATTTACTGCTGCTAAAGTCTTGATGAGATACACCTGTGGACACTCACCTAAACATCCTTCTGGTAAAGCCTAGATGAGATACAGCTGTGGACACTCACCCTAAAATTACTTCTGGTAAAGCCTAGATGAGATACAGCTTTGGATACTCACCTAAACATCCTTCTGGTAAAGCCTAGATGAGATACAGCTGTGGATACTCACCTAAACATCCTTCTGGTAAAGACTATATGAGATACAGCTGTGGACACTCACCTAAACATTTTGCTGGTAAGGCCTATATGAGATACAGCTGTGGACACTCACCTAAACATTTTGCTGGTAAAGCCTAGATGAGATACAGCTGCTGGTAAGGAAAGATGAGATACAGCTGTGGACACTCACCTAAACATCCTTTTGGTAAAGCCTAGATGAGATACAGCTGTGGATACTCCCCTAAAATTACTGCTGGTAAAGCCTAGATGAGATACAGCATTGGATACTGACCTAAACATCCTTCTGGTAAAGCCTAGATGAGATACAGCTGTGGATACTTACCTAAATTTAACAAAGAGATTCGATTAAATGTTATCCTAGCAGAGGATGGTTTCAATCCATAAACCTCTGGGTTATGGGCCCAGCACACTTCTGCTGCTACAAAGAACGGGGGATCCAGCTGTGGACACTCACCTAAACATCCTTCTGGTAAAGCCTAGATGAGACACAGCTGTGGACACTCACCTAAACATCCTTCTGGTAAGGCCTAGATGAGATACAGCTGTGGATACTGCCCTAAATTTACTGCTGCTAAAGTCTTGATGAGATACACCTGTGGACACTCACCTAAACATCCTTCTGGTAAAGCCTAGATGAGATACAGCTGTGGACACTCACCTAAAAATCCTGCTGGTAAAGCCTAGATGAGATACAGCTGTGGATACTCACCTAAAATTACTGCTGGTAAAGCCTAGATGAGATACAGCTGTGGATACTCACCTAAAATTACTGCTGGTAAAGCCTAGATGAGATACAGCATTGGATACTCACCTAAACATCCTTCTGGTAAAGCCTAGATGAGATAAAGTTGTGGATACTCACCCTAAAATTACTGCTGGTAAAGCCTAGATGAGATACAGCTTTGGATACTCACCTAAACATCCTTCTGGTAAAGCCTAGATGAGATACAGCTGTGGATACTCACCTAAACATCCTTCTGGTAAAGACTATATGAGATACAGCTGTGGACACTCACCTAAACATTTTGCTGGTAAGGCCTATATGAGATACAGCTGTGGACACTCACCTAAACATTTTGCTGGTAAAGCCTAGATGAAATACAGCTGCTGGTAAGGCAAAGATGAGATACAGCTGTGGACACTCACCTAAACATTCCGCTTGTAAAGCCTAGATGAGATACAGCTGTGGAGACTCACCTAAATTTAACAAAGAGATTCAATTAAATGTTGTCTTAGCAGAGGATGGTTTCGATCCATCGACCTCTGGGTTATGGGCCCAGCACGCTTCCGCTGCGCCACTCTGCTGCTACTGAGAACGGGGGATCCAGCTGTGGACACTCACCTAAACATTCCGCTGGTGAAGCCTAGATTAGATACAGCTGCTGGTAAGGCCTAGATGAGATACAGCTGTGGATACTCACCTAAACATCCTTCTGGTAAAGACTATATGAGATACAGCTGTGGACACTCACCTAAACATTTTGCTGGTAAAGCCTAGATGAGATACAGCTGTGGATACTCACCTAAACATTCCGCTGGTAAAGCCTAGATGAGATACAGCTGTGGATACTCACCTAAACATTCCGCTGGTAAAGCCTAGATAAGATACAGCCGCTGGTAAGGCCTAGATGAGATACAGCTGTGGATACTCACCTAAAAATCCTGCTGGTAAAGCCTAGATGAGATACAGCTGTGGACACTCACCTAAACATTTTGCTGGTAAAGCCTAGATGAGATACAGCTGTGGATACTCACCTAAACATTCCGCTGGTAAAGCCTAGATAAGATACAGCCGCTGGTAAGGCCTAGATGAGATACAGCTGTGGATACTCACCTAAAAATCCTGCTGGTAAAGCCTAGATGAGATACAGCTGTGGACACTCACCTAAACATTTTGCTGGTAAAGCCTAGATGAGATACAGCTGTGGATACTCACCTAAACATTCCGCTGGTAAAGCCTAGATAAGATACAGCCGCTGGTAAGGCCTAGATGAGATACAGCTGTGGATACTCACCTAAAAATCCTGCTGGTAAAGCCTAGATGAGATACAGCTGTGGATACTCACCTAAACATTCCGCTGGTAAAGCCTAGATGAGATACAGCTGTGGAAACTCACCTAAACATCCTTCTGGTAAACATTCCACTCACCTAAACATACTCACCTAAACTTTCCGCTGGTAAAGCCTAGATGAGATACAGCTGTGGAAACTCACCTAAACATCGTTCTGGTAAAGCCTAGATGAGATACAGCTGTGGATACTCACCTAAGTTTACATTTAGTCATTTACATTTAGTCATTTAGCAGACGCTTTTATCCAAAGCGACTTACAAATGAGGACAAGGAAGCAATTTTAGTTTAATTTTAATTTAAAGTTTAACAAAGAGAGTCAATTAATTGTTATTCTAGCAGCGGATGGTTTCGATCCATCGACCTCTGGGTTAGGCGGCCAGCACGCTTCCGCTGCGCCACTCTGCTGCTACAGAGAACGGGGGATCCAGCTGTGGACACTCACCTAAACATCCTTCTGGTAAAGCCTAGATGAGATACAGCTGTGATCACTCACCTAAAAATCCTGTTGGTAAAGACTATATGAGATACAGCTGTAGACACTCACCTAAACGTTTTGCTGGTAAAGCCTAGATGAGATACAGCTGCTGGTAAGGCCTAGATGAGATACAGCTGTGGACAGTCACCTAAACATCCTTCTGGTAAAGACTATATGAGATACAGCTGTGGACACTCACCTAAACATTCCGCTGGTAAAGCCTAGATGAGATACAGCTGTGGATACTCACCTAAAAATCCTGCTGGTAAAGCCTAGATGAGATACAGCTGTGGACACTCACCTAAAAATCCTGCTGGTAAAGCCTAGATGAGATACAGCTGTGGATACTCACCTAAAAATACTTCTGGTAAAGACTACTAAAAACACTACATACATATAAACACAATTCACATACACACACGATACACATGCACACAGGATACACTTTATACATATACAAGATACATTTTATACATATACACACACACACACACACAATACACTTCATACACATACATAGGATCCACTCTATACATATACAATATACACTTCTTACATATACACACACTCTACACTCCATACATATACACACAGAATACACTCTATACATATACACACTCCATACATATGAACACAATACACTTCATACATATACACACAGAATAGACTCCATATGTATATATATACACACACTTCATAAATATACACACAGGAGACACTTTATACATATACACACACAATACACTCCATACATAGGATACACATACTCCATACAAATATACACTCAATACATGTACAAACACAGGATACACTCTATCCATATACATACACTCCATACAGGATACATTCCATAAATATACACAGAGGAGACACTTCCATACAATTACACACAGAACACAGTCCAAACATATACACACAATTTAAATACACATGTATACACACTGCATACATTGCTGTCAGACACTGGCTTTGAACTCCAGTCTCCAGTGTGAGATTCTGAACGCTTAACCACTGAGCCACAGAAGGATACGCTCTCCCCATTAGACAGAATACACTATACAAAAGACAATTCATAAATACACAGGCTAAATAAACCGTTTACAGTTGCAGTTTACACTCCAAACACACACACATGATATACTCAGTACATACACAAACTTTATACATAAACACTACATACATATACACACAATTCACATACATACATGATACAGTCCATACACATAAACACACGAAACACATGCACACAGGATACACTCTATACATATACAATATACACTTCTTACATATACACACACTCTACACTCCATACGTATACACACAGGATACACTCTATACGTATACATACACGATACACTTCATACATATACACACACGATACACTCTATACATATACACTTCATACATTTACACACACAATATACTCCATACATATTCACACAGGATAAACTCACACTCCAAACATATACATAGAATTCAAATACACATGTATACACACTCCATACATTGCTGTCAGACACAATATACACACACAATACACTCTATATATATATATATACACACACACACGATACACATATACACACACACACACATATACAATACACTCCATACATATACACACAGAATAGACTCCATATATATACACACAGGAGACACTTTTTACATATACACACGATACACTCCATACATATATACATGATACACTCAAAACACATACACTCCATACATATACACACTGAATAAAATCTATACGTATACACTCTACACATATTCACACATAAGACACTTCATACATATACACACTCTATACATATACAAGATACACTCCATACATATACACACACACTCTATACGATACACTCCATACATATACACAGAGGAGACACTCTATACATATACACACAATTCAAATACACATGTATACACACTTCATACATATACACACACACAAAATACACTTCATACACATACATGCACATAGGATACACTCTATAAATATACAATATACACTCCATACATATACACACACGATACACTCCATACATATGCACACAGGATAAACTCTATACATATACACACACAATACATAAACACACACTCTACACTCCATGCATATGCACACAGAATACACTCTATACATATACACACACAATACACTCTATATATATACACACAAAATACACTCCATACATATTCACACAGGATAAACTCTATACATATACACACACAATACATAAACACACACAATGCACTCTATATATATACACACATAATACACTCCATACATATTCACAAAGGATAAACTCTATACATATACACACGATACACTCCATATATATATACACACACAGAAGACACTATATACACACCACACATATATGATACACTCCATACTTATACATGTAGAATACACTCCAAACATATACACATGCATACACACTCTATCAGACACAGACTTTGAACCAACGTCTCTTTTGTCAGATTCTGCATGCTCAACCACTGAGCTACAGGAAGATACACTCTCCACACGATACAGAATACACTCATATACATTTACAAGATACACTTCATACATATACACACATAATACAGGATACACAATGCACTCCATACACTTACACAGAACATATTCATAGAATTCAAATACACATGCATACACACTCTATACATTGCTGTCAGACACTGGCTTTGAACCCCAGTGTCTAGTGTCAGATTCTGAACGCTTAACCACTGAGCCACAGGAGGATACTGTCTCCTCACGATACAGAATACACTATACAAAAGACAATTCATAAATACACAGGATAAATAAACACTCCAAACATGATATACTCAGTACATACACACAGGATACAGTCCATACACATGATACACTCTTTACATATACAGGAAACACTCCAAACATTTACATTTACAGGAAACACTCCATACATTTACATACACTCAGAATAAACTATATACGTATACACACAATTCAAATACACATTCCATACATTGCTGTCAGACACCGGCTTTGAACCCCAGTCTCCAGTGTCAGTTTCTGAACGCTTAACCACTGAGCCACACTCCAAACATACACACATGATATACTCAGTACATACACAAACACACAATTCACATACACAATACAGTCCATACACATAGGATACACTCTATACATATACACACTCTATACATATACAAGTTACACTTTATACATATACACACACACTGTCAAGCTATTTCTCTTATGCACAAGTTTTCCCGCTTGAAAGGAAGACACATCATCAAAGGAGATTTAACTGGATTCCACTCATCTATTTATTGCATCATAAATGCAGAAGGTAGAAAGGTGGGAAGGTAGAAAGGTGAAAAACCGGCTGCCACTCCGGGACTTGATGATGGTTTTTGAACTGTTGTGCTTTCTCTTTTGCTCAATTTCGGTGGAGATTCAGCTTTGGCGGAGGTTTCGTTTTGGCGGAGATTCTGTTCTGGGTTAAGTTTCAGTTTCCTTTTTGTTGTACGTGAAAGCCGAACTACTCCATGCCCTTACGCCTCTCCCTCCGATTGGCGGATGAATTTTTTTTAACTTTTTCTTTTAGTTTGGCTTGACACACACAATACACGATACATTCTATACACTTCTTACATATACACACACTTTACACTCCATACATATACACTTCATACACATACACACACACATGCACTCCATACATATGCACAGAGGAGACAATCTATACATATACACAATACACAATTTAAATACACATGTATACACACTTCATACATTGCTGTTGATTGGCCCAAATGCTTAACATGTATCATTATTATAATTATCAATCATCATTATTATTATTATTATTGTCATCAACAGCAGCATTATATTCACATCTTGCAAGAGATAAAAGCTGCCAGCATGCAAAAACAATACATATAAAAGAAAATAAATAAATAAAAAAAAAAGAACCTGACCGGCCCACATTTTAAAACTGCTCCGGCTCTTCTGGCATTTGCCAGAATTGCCAAACGGCCAGTCCACCCCTGCCACACAGGCTTTGAACCCTGGTCTCCGGTGTCAAATTCTGAATGTTTAACCACTGAAACTCAGGAGGACACACTTTCTTGCACTCACTCTACACTCTATACATATACAAGAGACAATTCATAAATATCGAGTTTACACTCCAAACATACACACACACACACAGATGATATACTTAGTACATACACAAACTTTATACATAAACACTACATACATATACACACAATTCACATACACACACGATACACTCCATACATATGCATACAGGATACACTCTATACATATACAAGATACACTTCATACATATACATACACTCTACACTCCATACATATACACACACGATACACTCTATACATATACACATCATACATATAAACACACAATACACTCCATACATATTCACACAGGATAAACTCTATACATATACACACACACACACACACACACAATACACTATACATAAACACATACGATACACTCTATACATATACACACACACACACACAATACACACTATACATATACACACACAATACACTCCATACATATTCACATACGATACACTATACATGTCGACACTCACCTAAACATCCTTCTGGTAAAGCCTAGATACTCACCTAAATTTACAGCTGGTAAAGACTTGATGAGATACAGCTGTGGACACTCACCTAAATTTAACAAACAGATTCAATTAAATGTTATCCAAGCAGAGGATGGTTTCGATCCATCGACCTTTGGGTTAATGGCCAAACACACATCCGCTGCGCCACTCTGCTGCTACAGAGACTGGGATCCAGCTGGACACTCACCTAAACATCCTCCTTGTAAAGTCTAGATGAGATACAGCTGTAGATACTCACCTAAACATTCCGCTGGTAAAGCCTAGATGAGATACAGCTGCTGGTAAGGCCTAGATGAGATACAGATGTGGATACTCACCTAAATTTACTGCTGCTAAAGTCTTGATGAGTGGGGGATACAGTTGTGGACACTCACCTAAACATTCGCTGGTAAAGCCTAGATGAGATACAGCTGTGGATACTCACCTAAAAATCCTGCTGGTAAAGCCTAGATGAGATACAGCTGTGGATACTCACCTAAAAATCCTGCTGGTAAAGCCTAGATGAGATACAGCTGTGGACACTCACTTAAACATCCACCTGATACAGCCTAGATGAGATACAGCTGTGGATTCTCACCTAAATTTACTGCTGCTGAAGTCTTGATGAGATACCCCTGTGGACACTCACCTAAACATTCTTCTGGTAAGGCCTAGATGAGATACAGCTGTGGATACTCACCTAAACATTCCGCTGGTAAAGCCTAGATGAGATACAGCTGCCGGTAAAGCCTAGATGAGATACAGCTGTGGATACTAACCTAAAAATCCTGCTGGTAAGGCCTAGATGAGATACAGCTGTGGATACTCACCTAAAAATCCTGCTGGTAAAGCCTGGATGAGATACAGCTGTGGACACTCACCTAAACATTCCGCTGGTAAAGCCTAGATGAGATACAGCTGTGGACACTCACCTAAACATTCCGCTGGTAAAGCTAGATGAGATACAGCTCTGGATACTCACCTAAACATCCTTTTGGTAAAGCCTAGATGAGGTACAGCTGTAGATACTCACCTGAACATTCCACTGGTAAAGTCTAGATGAGATACAGCTGTGGATACTAACCTAAAAATCCTGCTGGTAAAGCCTAGATGAGATACAGCTGTGGACACTCACCTAAATTTAACAAAATTTCGATCCATCGACCTCTGGGTTATGGGCCCAACATGCTTCCACTGCGCCACTCTGCTGCTATGGAAAACGGGGGATCCAGCTGTGGACACTCACCTAAAGATCCTTCTGGTAAAGTCTTGATGAGATACAGCTGTGGACACTAACCTAAACATCCTTTTGGTAAAGCCTAGCTGAGATACAGCTGCTGGTAAGGCCTAGATGAGATACAGCTGTGGACACTCACCTAAACATCCTTTTGGTAAAGCCTAGATGAGATACAGCTGTGGATATTCACCTAAACATTCCGCTGGTAAAGCCTAGATGAGATACAGCTGCTGGTAAAGCCTAGATGAGATACAGCTGTAGACACTCACCTAATTATTCCGCTGGTAAAGCCTAGATGAGATAGAGCTGTGGACACTCACCTAAACATCCTTCTGGTAAAGCCTAGATGAGATACAGCTGTGGATACTCACCTAAACATTCCGCTGGTAAAGCCTAGATGAGATACAGCTGTGGACACTCACCTAAACATCCTTTTGGTAAAGCCTAGATGAGATACAGCTGTGGATATTCACCTAAACATTCCGCCGGTAAAGCCTAGATGAGATACAGCTGCTGGTAAAGCCTAGATGAGATACAGCTGTGGATACTCACCTAAAAATCCTGCTGGTAAAGCCTAGATGAGATACAGCTGTGGACACTCACTTAAACATCCACCTGATAAAGCCTAGATGAGATACAGCTGTGGACACTCACTTAAACATCCACCTGATAAAGCCTAGATGAGATACAGCTGTGGACACTCACCTAAACATTCCGCTGATAAAGCCTGGATGAGATAGAGCTGTGGACACTCACCTAAAAATCCTGCTGGTAGAGCCTAGATGAGATACAGCTGTAGATACTCACCTAAACATCCTTCTGGTAAAGCCTAGATGAGATACAGCTGTGGATACTCACCTAAATTTACTGCTGGTAAAGCCTGGATGAGATACAGCTGTGGACACTCACCTAAAAATCCTGCTGGTAGAGCCTAGATGAGATACAGCTGTGGATACTCACCTAAACATACTTCTGGTATAGCCTAGATGAGATACAGCTGTAGATACTCAACTAAACATTCCGCTGGTAACGTCTAGGTGAGATACAGCTGTGGATACTCACCTAAATTTACTGCTGGTAAAGCCTGGATGAGATACAGCTGTAGATACTCACCTGCTGGTAGAGCCTAGATGAGATACAGCTGTAGATACTCAACTAAACATTCCGCTGGTAAAGCCTAGATGAGATACAGCTGTGGATACTCACCTAAATTTAACAAAGAGATTCAATTAAAAGTTATCCTAGCAGAGGATGGTTTCGGTTCATCGACCTCTGGGTTATGGGCCCAGCACGCTTCCGCTGCGCCACTCTGCTGTTACAGAAAACGCTGGATAAAGCTGTGGACACTTACCTAAACATCCTTCTGGTAAAGCCTAGATGAGATACAGCTGTAGATACTCAACTGAAAATTCCACTGGTAAAGCCTAGATGATATACAGCTGTAGATACTCACCTGAACATTCCGCTGGTAAAGCCTAGATGAGATACAGTTGTAGATACTCACCTGAACATTCCGCTGGTAAAGCCTAGATGAGATACAGCTGTGGATACTCACCTAAATTTAACAAAGAGATTCAATTAAATGTTATCCTAGCAGAGGATGTTTTCGATCCATCGACCTCTGGATTATGGGCCCAGCACGCTTCCGCTGCGCCACTCTGCTGGTATAGAAAACAGGGGATCCAGCTGTGGACACTTACCTAAACATCCTCCTGATAAAGCCTAGATGAGATACAGCTGTGGACACTCACCTAAATTTACTGCTGGTAAAGCCTAGATGAGATACAGCTGTAGATACTCACCTGAACATTCCGCTGATAAAGCCTAGATGAGATACAGCTGTGGATACTCACCTAAACATCCTTCTGGTATAGCCTAGATGAGATACAGCTGTGGATACTCACCTAAACATCCTTCTGGTAGGGCCTAGATGAGATACAGCTGTAGATACTCAACTAAACATTCCGCTGGTAAAGCCTAGATGAGATACAGCTGTAGATACTCACCTGAACATTCCGCTGATAAAGCCTAGATGAGATACAGCTGTGGACCCTTACCAAAAATCCTGCTGGTAGAGCCTAGATGAGATACAGCTGTGGATACTCACCTAAACATCCTTCTGGTAAAGCCTAGATGAGATACAGCTGTGGATACTCACCTAAATTTACTGCTGGTAAAGCCTGGATGAGATACAGCTGTGGACACTCACCTAAAAATCCTGCTGGTAGAGCCTAGATGAGATACAGCTGTGGATACTCACCTAAACATCCTTCTGGTATAGCCTAGATGAGATACAGCTGTATCTACTCAACTAAACATTCCGCTGGTAACGCCTAGATGAGATACAGCTGTGGATACTCACCTAAATTTACTGCTGGTAAAGCCTGGATGAGATACAGCTGTAGATACTCACCTGCTGGTAGAGCCTAGATCAGATACAGCTGTGGACACTTACCTAAACATTCCGCTGGTAAAGCCTAGACTAGATCCAGCTGTAGATACTCACCTAAACATCCTTCTGGTAAAGCCTAGACGAGATACAGCTGTAGATACTCACCTGAACATTCCGCTGGTAAAGCCTAGATGAGCTACAGCTGTGGATACTCGGCTAAATTTAACAAAGAGATTCAATTAAATGTTATCATAGTAGAGGATGGTTTCGATCCATCGACCTCTGGTTTATGGGCCCAGCACGCTTTCGCTGCGCCACTCTGCTGCTATAGAAAACAGGGGATCCAGCTGTGGACACTTACCTAAACATCCTCCTGATAAAGCCTAGATGAGATACAGCTGTGGACACTCACCTAAATGTACTGCTGGTAAAGCCTAGATGAGATACAGCTGTGGACACTCACCTAAACATTCCGCTGATAAAGCCTGGATGAGATACAGCTGTGGACACTCACCTAAAAATCCTGCTGGTAGAGCCTAGATGAGATACAGCTGTAGATACTCACCTAAACATTCCGCTGATAAAGCCTGGATGAGATACAGCTGTGGACCCTCACCAAAAATCCTGCTGGTAGAGCCTAGATGAGATAAAGCTGTGGATACTCACCTAAACATCCTTCTGGTAAAGCCTAGATGAGATACAGCTGTGGATACTCACCTAAATTTAACAAAGAGATTCAATTAAATGTTATCATAGTAGAGGATGGTTTCGATCCATCGACCTCTGGGTTATGGGCCCAGCACGCTTTCGCTGGGCCACTCTGCTGCTATAGAAAACAGGGGACCCAGCTGTGGACACTTACCTAAACATCCTCCTGATAAAGCCTAGATGAGATTCAGCTGTGGACACTCACCTAAATTTACTGCTGGTAAAGCCTAGATGAGATACAGCTGTGGATACTCACCTAAACATCCTTCTGGTAAAGCCTAAATGAGATACAGCTGTAGATACTCAACTAAACATTCCGCTGATAAAGCCTGGATGAGATACAGCTGTGGACCCTCACCAAAAATCCCGCTGGTAGAGACTAGATGAGATAAAGCTGTGGATACTAACCTAAACATCCTTCTGGTAAAGCCTAGATGAGATACAGCTGTGGATACTCACCTAAATTTAACAAAGAGATTCAATTAAATGTTATCATAGTAGAGGATGGTTTCGATCCATCGACCTCTGGGTTATGGGCCCAGCACGCTTTCGCTGCGCCACTCTGCTGCTATAGAAAACAGGGGACCCAGCTGTGGACACTTACCTAAACATCCTCCTGATAAAGCCTAGATGAGATTCAGCTGTGGACACTCACCTAAATTTACTGCTGGTAAAGCCTAGATGAGATACAGCTGTGGATACTCACCTAAACATCCTTCTGGTAAAGCCTAAATGAGATACAGCTGTAGATACTCAACTAAACATTCCGCTGGTAAAGCCTAGATGAGATACAGCTGTGGATACTCAACTAAATTTAACAAAGAGATTCAATTAAATGTTATCCTAGCAGAGAATGGTTTCGATCCATCGACCTCTGGGTTATGGGCCCAGCACGCTTCTGCTGCGCCACTCTGCTGCTATAGAAAACAGGGGATACAGCTGTAAACACTTACCTAAACATCCTCCTTATAAAGCCTAGATCAGATACAGCTGTGGACACTCACCTAAACATTCCGCTGATAAAGCCTGGATGAGATACAGCTGTGGACACTCACCTAAAAATCCAGCTGGTAGAGCCTAGATGAGATACAGCTGTAGATACTCACCTGAACATTCCGCTGATAAAGCCTAGATGAGATACAGCTGTGGACTCTCACCTAAATTTACTGCTGGTAAAGCCTGGATGAGATCCAGCTGTAGATACTCACCTAAACATCCTTCTGGTAAAGCCTAGACGAGATACAGCTGTAGATACTCACCTGAACATTCCGCTGGTAAAGCCTAGATGAGATACAGCTGTGGATACTCACCTAAATTTAACAAAGAGATTCAATTAAATGTTATCCTAGCAGACGATGGTTTCGATCCATCGACTTCTGGCTTATGGGCCCAGCACGCTTCCGCTGCGCCACTCTGCTGCTATAGAAAAGAGGGGATCCAGCTGTGGACACTTACCTAAACATCCTCCTGATAAAGCCTAGATGAGATACAGCTGTGGATACTCACCTAAATTTACTGCTGGTAAAGCCTAAATGAGATACAGCTGTAGATACTCAATTAATTATTCCGCTGGTAAAGCCTAGATGAGATACAGCTGTGGATACTCACCTACATTTAACAAAGAGATTCAATTAAATGTTATCCTAGCAGAGGATGGTTTCGGTCCATCGACCTCTGGGTTAAGGGCCCAGCACGCTTCCGCTGCGCCACTCTGCTGTTACAGAAAACGCTGGATCCAGCTGTGGACACTCACCTAAACATCCTTCTGGTAAAGCCTAGATGAGATACAGCTGTAGATACTCAACTGAACATTCCACTGGTAAAGCCTAGATGATATACAGCTGTAGATACTCACCTGAACATTCCGCTGGTAAAGCCTAGATGAGATACAGCTGTAGATACTCACCTGAACATTCCGCTGGTAAAGCCTAGATGAGATACAGCTGTGGATACTCACCTAAATTTAACAAAGAGATTCAATTAAATGTTATCCTAGCAGAGGATGTTTTCGAATCATCGACCTCTGGATTATGGTCCCAGCACGCTTCCGCTGCGCCACTCTGCTGGTATAGAAAACAGGGGATCCAGCTGTGGACACTTACCTAAACGTCCTCCTGATAAAGCCTAGATGAGATACAGCTGTGGACACTCACCTAAATTTACTGCTGGTAAAGCCTAGATGAGATACAGCTGTGGATACTCACCTAAACATCCTTCTGGTAAAGCCTAGATGAGATACAGCTGTAGATACTCAACTAAACATTCCGCTGGTAAAGCCTAGATGAGATACAGCTGTAGATACTCACCTGAACATTCCGCTGATAAAGCCTAGATGAGATACAGCTGTGGATACTCACCTAAATTTAACAAAGAGATTCAATTAAATGTTGTCATAGCACAGGATGGTTTCGATCAGTCGACCTCTCGGTTATGGGCCCAGCACGCTTCCGCTGCACCACTCTGCTGCTGTAGACAACAGGGGATCCAGCTGTGGACACTTACCTAAACATCCTCCTGATAAAGCCTAGATGAGATACAGCTGTGGACACTCACCTAAATTTACTGCTGGTAAAGCCTAGATGAGATACAGCTGTGGACACTCACCTAAACATTCCGCTGGTAAAGCCTAGACGAGATACAGCTGTAGATACTCACCTAAACATCCTTCTGGTAAAGCCTAGATGGGATACAGCTGTAGATACTCAACTAAACATTCCGCTGGTAAAGCCTAGATGAGATACAGCTGTAGATACTCACCTGAACATTCCGCTGATAAAGCCTAGCTGAGATACAGCTGTGGATACTCACCTAAATTTAACAAAGAGATTCAATTAAATGTTATCCTAGCAGAGGACGGTTTCGATCCATCGACCTCTGGGTTATGGGCCCAACACGCTTCCGCTGCTCCACTCTGCTGCTATAGAAAACAGGGGACCCAGCTGTGGACACTTACCTAAACATCCTCCTGATAAAGCCTAGATGAGATACAGCTGTAGATACTCAACTAAACATTCCGCTGGTAAAGGTGCGGTCACACTGGGCTTTTCCTCCCATAGACTTCCATTCATACGCACGCGAATGCGTCAGACCGGAAACGCAGGGTCATGCGTCAAATTTCGCCGGTTGCTGGGGTGCAAAGTTCAAGCTTGGTGAACTCTGACCTGCGAAATCGCATCACTTGGCTGCGTGAGACCATCCAGGATCAAAACATGACCTCTCTGGACAGAAATTTAAAACATGGAGCAATCGCTTGCTTTTTTAAAATGTCAAATAAGCTTGTTTAATCCCGCCCCTTTTCGCAGCGCCTCACGACAGAATTTCGCACACACAAAGCCCAATGTGAGCTTTAAGCTTAGATAAGATACAGCTGTGGACACTTACCTAAACATTCCACTGGTAAAGCCTAGACGAGATCCAGCTGTAGATACTCACCTAAACATCCTTCTGGTAAAGCCTAGACGAGATACAGCTGTAGATACTCACCTGAACATTCCGCTGGTAAAGCCTAGATGAGATACAGCTGTGGTTACTCGGCTAAATTTAACAAAGAGATTCAATTAAATGTTATCATAGCAGAGGATGGTTTCGATCCATCGACCTCTGGGTTATGGGCCCAACACGCTTCAAATACAAGTATTGAAAGCGAAAAGAATATTGAAGGACAAAGGAATGATTCAAGTCAGAAACAACAAATGCTGAACAAACTAAAGAAGCAAGCAAGATATCAAAGAGACTACAAGAAAGAAGCCACACTAACAATGATGGTAAGAGAAATTGAAAACTCAACTATAAATAACATAATCAAAGCAGTGGAAGACAAAGTCGGGATTGGCAAATTATTTGGACTGAGATGGAAAAACAACAATGAATTTGAGCTGACAATGGAAAGTGAAAAAGAATGCGAGATATTGATGAATGGACTGATGATTAATGGAGAGGAATGTGAGATGAAAAAGCTGTGTGCAACAGAAAAAATGGTATCTTTTCTGAACTTGCCCAGTTACATACAGGATGAGGAGATACAACAAAAACTGAGTAATTGGGGAGTAACTCCTATACTTCCTATAAGAAGAAAATATCATCCGGGGACAATGGTGGCAGACGGAACACGCTTTGTGAAGGTAAAATTTTCCAAAGAAGTTAAATCTTTACCATACAATGTTGGCTTTGTGACAGAAGAAGGCATACAATATTTCAGAGTGATACACGATAATCAACTGAAAATGTGCAGACTTTGCTCAAGTACAGAGCATGAGAAGAAAGACTGCCCAAATTTCACGTGCAGAAGATGTCTTCAGCAGGGGCATTATGTGCGGGACTGCGAAGTTCTGCAGTGCCAGGGCTGCGAGAGGGCATCGACAAGATGTAACTGTGAAAAAGAGGAGGAAATGGAAAGGATGGAAATACAAGTGTCACTTGATAATACGGCAACAGAAAGGAAGGAGGACAAAACTGGAGAAGAAAACAATACAGAAGAGGACAGATATGAGGAAGAGGATAAAGGAATGGAACTGGGAGAAGGAGCAAACGAGGAGGAAGGAGAACCAAATAATGGACAATTTGATGAAGAACAATATGATTAAGGCGCTATAGAACTGAACAATGAAGAGAGACAGGAAAAGAAAATGACTGAGGACAATGAAACAAGAGCACTAAATGAGGTAAGAGGAATGGATTTTGAAAGGGGGAATTATGGACTGGAAAAAAAAGAAAAAGGTAAAAAGATAAAAGATTTAAAATCAAGATGTAAAAGTGGCTTAAACATTGAACTTGTTCTACAACGACAGAAAATGAGAAGAGAAGAGATTAAAGAAAGAATGGAAAGGAAAAAATTTGAAAAAGGAGATGCAAGAAACATTTGTTTAAGTGACAGTGATTCAGAATGAATGGTGGTTATTGGTTTATCCAATAATTATCCTAATGAGTAATGTATGTGTGGTATCACTGAATGTAAGAGGATTGTCAAAATGTGAAAAGTTTGAAAGATTAACGTGTTTGACAAAAAAGTGTGATATATTATGTTTACAAGAGACAAAGTGGGAAGATGAGATTAAAAATGAAATGAGAAAATTGTGGAATGGGGAAATATTTAGTAATGGAGATATAGAAAAGAAAAGAGGGGTAGCAATTTTGATAAAAAAAGGGATTTTTGAAAAAGTAAAATTAGACTATAAAGACACAGACGGAAGAATTATAATTGTAAAAGTTATGTATAGTGGGAAAAGTTTTAGAGTATGCAACATACATGCACCAAATGAGGAAAAGGGGAAATATAACTTTTATAAGGAAATAGATAAGTTAATAGATAAGAATGAAAACATATTTATTTTAGGAGATTTTAATGTTGCCATGCAAAGAATAGATATAGATGACTCAATGGATTTTAGAACAGACAGAGGAAGGAATGAACTACAGAATTTAATGAGGAAATGTGATTTGGTAGATGTATGGAGAGAGCAAAATAGTGTGAAAAGAGAATATTCAAGAAGACAAACTGTAAATAGGATTTTAAAGCAAAGTAGAATTGACTTGTTTTTATGTAAGAAGAAAGAAGTACAATATGTTAACAAAGTTTTATACAAAACCTATAGTGAGAGTGATCACGATTTTATATGGATAACGATGAATTTTAATGAGATTGAAAAAGGAGCAGGAGTGTGGATACTCAACACTGAGTTGTTCAAAATAGAAATGTATAAAATGGAAATAGAAAATATAATAATCAATAGTGTGAATGATGAAATGTTTGAAACAGAAACAAGTTTATGGTGGGATAATCTGAAAAATAGAATAAAAGAATACTCAATAAATATATCAGAAAAAAGACAAAAGGCAAAAAAATTCAAGGAAAATCAAATTAGAAAAGAATGGGATGAAGAAATGAGTAAAGTAAATGGGATAAATGTTGACAAAATAATAGAATTACAGGAAAAGCTGAAGAAAATCGAAGAAGAAAAGTGTAAGGGAGTAATTATTAGAAGCAGAGCTAAAGACATTGTAGAAGGAGAAAGAAGTACTAAATACTTTTATGAATTAGAAAAAACAAGACAGAGAGCAGCTATAATCAAATGTATAAAAACACAAGATGGGAAAACTGTAGAGGACAAAGATGGAATTTTAAAGGAAACTAGACGATTTTATAAGGAATTATTTACAGAAAATGGAGTAGTTTTAAATGATGAAAATTTCTTATTAGAAAAAATAACAGTAAAATTAAATAAAGAGGACGAGGAAATGTGCGAGAGTGAGATAACAGATTTAGAAATAGAAACAGCTATTGATCAGTTGAGAAATGGGAAAAGTCCAGGAATAGATGGACTACCAGTTGAGTTTTATAAAGCTTTTAAAAATGTTTTAAGTCCTATTTTAAATATAATATACAGTGATATTTATGAAAAAGGGGAGTTAACTAATAGTATGAAAAAAGGAATGGTTAAAATGATTTATAAAAGAAATGGAGACAAGGAAGATTAAAAAAATTATAGACCCTTAAGTATGTTGAACACAGACTATAAAATTTTAGCGAAAGTCTTAGCTAACAGATTGAAAGTAGTTGTACCAAACATAATCCAAACAAATCAAGCATATGCGGTTCTAAAAAGAGACATAACGGATGTCATAAACAATATAAGAGATATAATCTGGTATATGAGAGAGGAAAAAGAAACAGGATATATAATTAGTGTAGATTTGGAAAAAGCTTTTGATAGAGTGGAACACAAATATATGATGAATGTAATGGAGAGATTTGGTTTTGGAAAAAGATATTTACAATGGATAAAATGTTTATATACAGATATAACAAGCTGTATAAAAGTAAATGGTTTTCTAACTAAAGATTTTAAAGTAACAAGATCGATAAGACAAGGGTGTCCAATGTCAGCACTACTATACACACTTGTATCTGAAACATTGGGATTAGCAATTGATAATGAAAAGCAAATACGAGGATTATGTATAAAAGGAACAGAGTTAGAACAAAAAATATTTCAATATGCTGATGATACAACTTTAATAGTAAAAGATATTAAAAGTATTGAGAAAGCAGAGGAAATTTTAAACAGATATTGTAAAGGAACAGGAGCAAAAATTAATAAGGAAAAAATGAAATACATGAGAATAGGAAAAACAAAGGTTTTCAATCCAATTTAAAGAGGAGAAAACCAATATGAAGATTTTAGGTATAAGGGTTGGTGAAAATGAAAATGAAACAAGGAATTTAGTGTGGGAGGAAGTTTTAAAAGGAATGGAAAAAAGATTACATTTCTGGAAATTAAGAGGTTTGTTTTTAAAGGGGAAAGTTTTAGTTTTAAATTCCTTATTTTTATCAAAAATGTGGTATGTTTTAGGTACAGTGAGTTTGCCAATGAGTGTTTATAAGAAGATAAAAGCTATTGTATTAGATTTTATATGGGACGGGAAACCTTCCAAGATAGCTTATGATACCATAATTGGTAAAGTAGAAGAAGGGGGGTTAGGTTTAATCGATCCACTCATCAGAATGAAAAGCATAAGAATAAAAACTGTAAATAAATACTGGAAAGAAGAAAAACACGTATGGAAAGATGTGATGACATATTTTTTAAATAAATGTGGGGAAATGCAAGAATATATATTATGGATGAAGCCCAAAGAGAATATGATGAATGGGATTCCAGAATTCTATGAAGAAGTTATCAAGGCATGGGGAGATTTTAGAAAGCATATTGATTGTACATTTAGTAAAGAAGAGATTTTAAAGCAACCGCTGTTTTTAAATGATTACATTAAAAAAGGGAATTACACTATTTTTTATAAGAAATGGTATTATGCAGGAATAAAGCAAATTAAAGATATCTTATATGAAGTGATACCTGGTTATGTACAGGTGCAAGTAATAAAAGATGCAATAATAGAAAACTATGAAAACGAAACTAAAGGAGTTATTGAAAATCAATTGAATAACTTGAAAAACAATATACCAAAAGAATGGAAAGAAATGGTAGAAAATAATTTGGATATGCACAGCGATGAAGGAAGGGTGATTAACTTTAAAGAAAATCAATATGCTTTCAAAGATGGTATACTGAAGATGTTTTATTCATGCTTATGTAAAGATGTGTTTGTTACACCCAAAGCAGAAGAGTACTGGAAAAGATTATATCCCAATATAGAAACAAAGGAAATATGGCAAAATTTGAGAGCTTGGTGGAAAAGTCCAGTTTCAGAGAATTTTGAATACAATTTAAGGCAAAACTGTTTATTAAGCGAAATGAGATTGTGTAAAATAGGTTTGGCAAATGATGCAAGATGTAAAGTTTGTAATAAAGAAGATGAAGGTATACTACATTTGTTTTTCAAATGCAAAGAGTTAGAATGTTTTATTGGAAAAATTAAAGAACTGATAAATGAAATGGGGATTGAAAAACAGGTTGTTGATGAGGAATGGGAAACATTATTTTTATTTGGTTGTAAAACAGAAGGTAAAAATACAAGGTTCATAAATTTCATTTTAACAGTTGCAAGAATTGTGATATGGAATAGAAGGAATGCTGTTAAACAAAAGAATGGCAAAATATCTGTGTGCAAATTGTTTAAAAGAAAAATGTCTGTACTGCTTAATGCTCTTTTCTATTATTGTAACACGAATGACAAGATTGATGTATTTGAAAAAGACTTTTTATGTGGGAATATATATGTTCAAATGGCTTTATATAATGTACATGTATTATTACCTGAATGTAATTGTTTTTAATTTTTGATATAAAATAAAGAAAAAAAAAAAAAAAATCACGTTCGCCTAACACGCGAAAGGTCCTCGGTTCGAAACCGAGCAGAAACAGCGCTGTCCTTTTGGCAAGAAAATAATAGCAATAAGAGTCACCTCATGACTGATTGTCAACAGGCACCCAAGCAAAAAGGGTATCTGCTTCGTGTGTATCAGTCGGTTTCCGTAGTGTAGTGGTTATCACGTTTGCCTTACACGCAAAAGGTCCCCAGTTCGAAACTGGGCGGAAACATCTCCTGGCTTTTATGACAGTTGTCAAATCAGGCTTCTGTTGAGCACTGACGTTCAATGAAAACATACTTTGTGCAAAACGGTATGAGGTAAAATTTGAATTTAACTTAGTGTTTACTTGCACTCGTGGTCTCACAAACTTGCATAGAATCTGATTTCTTTTAGCTTTGTGTTGTGCATGAGCAGGTGGCCAATGCGTTTGCTGGCCCTTCGCGATGCAGACAGAACAAGACAGTTCTCTAAAAAAGACAATAAAAACTTGAAGCAGCACTGTCATATTGATATCCGTAGTGTAGTGGTTATCACATTCGCTTTACACACGAAAGGGCCCCTGTTCACGTGAAACATACATTTAGCAGACACTTTTGTCCAAAGCGACTTACAATAGAGGAGGTATTCAGCGATTCAATAAGACGAGGCAATGCATTGGAGAAGTGCTATTTATTCCAAGTAACTTGTTTGTGCTCAGAGATTTTAGTGCTGGAGTAGGAGTTTTATTTTCTTTAGAGAGAGGGATATTCACCAGGGTTCAGGTTTACTCGGAAGAGATGGGTTTTAGCTGTCGTTTGAAGGATACCAGTGTATCCGTAATCTGAGCGGGAACAGAAAGACGATTCCACCAGCCTGGAACATTGAGTGAAAACATTTTGGAAAGTGACTTATAGCCTATCTGCGATGGGACCACAAGTTGGTGCTCACAACCTGACCAGAAGCTCCAGTGATTACCACCATCGCTTTTACAAGCTGTTGAAAACTAGGTGGAAACATGCAGATTTGCATTTATGGACATTCTGAATTGGCTTTCTGCTGTCTGGATGGTTCACGCAACAACGTCCTTGCTCCGAGCTAGGCAAATGGTGTGTATGCTAAAACCCGCAGGGAGCTTGTCACACTGAGTAGGCTTTGTCCGCTTGATTGACAAAATCGTGCACATTGTGTTATCCTTGCAGGCCAAACTTCCCTGCTAAAATCACTTGTGGGGTTTCTGTAGTGTAGTGGTCATCACGTTCGCCTAACACGCGAAACGTCCTCGGTTCGAAACCGAGCAGAAACAGCGCTGTCCTTTTGGCAAGAAAATAATAGCAATAAGAGTCACCTCATGACTGATTGTCAACAGGCACCCAACCAAAAAGGGTATCTGCTTCGTGTGTTTCAGTCGGTTTTCGTAGTGTAGTGGTTATCACATTCGCCTTACACGCAAAAGGTCCCCACTTCGAAACTGGGCGGAAGCATCACCTAGCTTTTATGACAGTTGTCAAATCAGGCTTCTGTTGAGCACTGACGTTCAATGAAAACATACTTTGTGCAAAACGGTATGAGGTAAAATTTGAATTTAACTAAGTGTTTACTTGCACTCGTGGTCTCACAAAGTTGCAAATAATCTGATTTCTTTTAGCTTTGTGTTGTGCATGAGTAGGTGGCCAGTGCATTTGCTGGCCCTTCGCGATGCAGACAGAACAAGACAGTTCTCTAAAAAGACAATAAAAACTTGAAGCAGCACTGTCATATTGATATCTGTAGTGTAGTGGTTATCACATTCGCTTTACACGCGAAAGGGCCCCTGTTCGCGTGAAACATACATTTAGCAGACACTTTTGTCCAAAGCGACTTACAATAGAGGAGGTATTCAGCGATTCAACAAGACGAGGCAATGCATTGGAGAAGTGCTATTTATTCCAAGTAACTTGTTTGTGCTCAGAGAATTTAGTGCTGGAGTAGGAGTTTTATTTTCTTTAGAGAAAGGGATATTCACCAGGGTTCAGGTTTACTCGGAAGAGATGGGTTTTAGCTGTCGTTTGAAGGATACCAGTGTATCCGTAATCTGAGCGGGAACAGGAAGACAATTCCACCAGCCTGGAACATTGAGTGAAAACATTTTGGAAAGTGACTTATAGCCTATCTGCGATGGGACCACAAGTTGGTGCTCACAACCTGACCAGAAGCTCCAGTGATTACCACCATCGCTTTTACAAGCTGTTGAAAACTAGGTGGAAACATGCAGATTTGCATTTATGGACATTCTGAATTGGCTTTCTGCTGTCTGGATGGTTCACGCAACAACGTCCTTGCTCCGAGCTAGGCAAATGGTGTGTATGCTAAAACCCGCAGGGAGCTTGTCACACTGAGTAGGCTTTGTCCGCTTGATTGACAAAATCGTGCACATTGTGTTATCCTTGCAGGCCAAACTTCCCTGCTAAAAACCCTTGTGGGTTTTCTGTAGTGTAGTGGTCATCACGTTCGCCTAACACGCGAAAGGTCCTCGGTTCGAGATCGAGCAGAAACAGCGCTGTCCTTTTGGCAAGAAAATAATAGCAATAAGAGTCACCTCATGACTGATTGTCAACAGGCACCCAACCAAAAAGGGTATCTGCTTCGTGTGTTTCAGTCGGTTTCCGTAGTGTAGTGGTTATCACATTCGCCTTACACGCAAAAGGTCCCCACTTCGAAACTGGGCGGAAGCATCACGTAGCTTTTATGACAGTTGTCAAATCAGGCTTCTGTTGAGCACTGACGTTCAATGAAAACATACTTTGTGCAAAACGGTATGAGGTAAAATTTGAATTTAACTAAGTGTTTACTTGCACTCGTGGTCTCACAAAGTTGCAAATAATCTGATTTCTTTTAGCTTTGTGTTGTGCATGAGTAGGTGGCCAGTGCATTTGCTGGCCCTTCGCGATGCAGACAGAACAAGACAGTTCTCTAAAAAAGACAATAAAAACTTGAAGCAGCACTGTCATATTGATATCTGTAGTGTAGTGGTTATCACATTCGCTTTACACGCGAAAGGGCCCCTGTTCGCGTGAAACATACATTTAGCAGACACTTTTGTCCAAAGCGACTTACAATAGAGGAGGTATTCAGCGATTCAACAAGACAAGGCAATGCATTGGAGAAGTGCTATTTATTCCAAGTATCTTGTTTGTGCTCAGAGAATTTAGTGCTGGAGTAGGAGTTTTATTTTCTTTAGAGAAAGGGATATTCACCAGGGTTCAGGTTTACTCGGAAGAGATGGGTTTTAGCTGTCGTTTGAAGGATACCAGTGTATCCGTAATCTGAGTGGGAACAGGAAGACGATTCCACCAGCCTGGAACATTGAGTGAAAACATTTTGGAAAGTGACTTATGGCCTATCTGCGAAGGCACCACAAGTTGGTGCTCACACCCTGACCAAAAGCTCCAGTGATTACCACCATCGCTTTTACAAGCTGTTGAAAACAAGGTGGAAACATGCAGATTTGCATTTATGGACATTCTGAATTGGCTTTCTGCTGTCTGGATGGTTCACGCAACAACGTCCTTGCTCCGAGCTAGGCAAATGGTGTGTTTGCTAAAACCTGCAGGGAGCTTGTCACACTGAGTAGGCTTTGTCTGCTTGATTGACAAAATCGTGCACATTGTGTTATCCTTGCAGGCCAAACTTCCCTGCTAAAATCACTTGTAGGGTTTCTGTAGTGTAGTGGTCATCACGTTCGCCTAACACGCGAAAGGTCCTTGGTTCGAAACCGAGCAGAAACAGCGCTGTGCTTTTGGCAAGAAAATAATAGCAATAAGAGTCACCTCATGACTGATTGTCAACAGGCACCCAACCAAAAAGGGTATCTGCTTCGTGTGTTTCAGTCGGTTTCCGTAGTGTAGTGGTTATCACATTCGCCTTACACGCAAAAGGTCCCCACTTCGAAACTGGGCGGAAGCATCACCTAGCTTTTATGACAGTTGTCAAATCAGGCTTCTGTTGAGCACTGACGTTCAATGAAAACATACTTTGTGCAAAACGGTATGAGGTAAAATTTGAATTTAACTAAGTGTTTACTTGCACTCGTGGTCTCACAAAGTTGCATAGAATCTGATTTCTCTTAGCTTTGTGTTGTGCATGAGTAGGTGGCCAGTGCATTTGCTGGCCCTTCGCGATGCAGACAGAACAAGACAGTTCTCTAAAAAAGACAATAAAAACTTGAAGCAGCACTGTCATATTGATATCTGTAGTGTAGTGGTTATCACATTCGCTTTACACGCGAAAGGGCCCCTGTTCGCGTGAAACATACATTTAGCAGACACTTTTGTCCAAAGCGACTTACAATAGAGGAGGTATTCAGCGATTCAACAAGACGAGGCAATGCATTGGAGAAGTGCTATTTATTCCAAGTAACTTGTTTGTGCTCAGAGAATTTAGTGCTGGAGTAGGAGTTTTATTTTCTTTAGAGAGAGGGATATTTACCAGGGTTCAGGTTTACTCGGAAGAGATGGGTTTTAGCTGTCGTTTGAAGGATACCAGTGTATCCGTAATCTGAGCGGGAACAGGAAGACGATTCCACCAGCCTGGAACATTGAGTGAAAACATTTTGGAGAGTGACTTATGGCCTATCTGCGATGGCACCACAAGTTGGTGCTCACACCCTGACCAGAAGCTCCAGTGATTACCACCATCGCTTTACAAGCTGTTGAAAACTAGGTGGAAACATGCAGATTTGCATTTATGGACATTCTGAATTGGCTTTCTGCTGTCTGGATGGTTCACGCAACAACGTCCTTGCTCCGAGCTAGGCAAATGGTGTGTATGCTAAAACCTGCAGGGAGCTTGTCACACTGAGTAGGCTTTGTCCACTTGATTGACAAAATCGTGCACATTGTGTTATCCTTGCAGGCCAAACTTCCCTGCTAAAAATACTTGTGGGGTTTCTGTAGTGTAGTGGTCATCACGTTTGCTTAACACGCGAAAGGTCCTCGGTTCGAAATCGAGCAGAAACAGCGCTGTCCTTTTGGCAAGAAAATAATAGCAATAAGAGTCACTTCATGACTGATTGTCAACAGGCACCCAACCAAAAAAGGTATCTGCTTCGTGTGTTTCAGTCGGTTTCCGTAGTGTAGTGGTTATCACGTTCGCCTTACACGTGAAAGGTCCCCAGTTCGAAACTGGGCGTAAACATCAACTGGCTTTTATGACAGTTGTCATACCCGGCTTCTGTTGAGCACTGACGTTCAATGAAAATAAACTTTCTGCAAAACGGTATGAGGTAAAATTTGAATTTACTTAATGTTTACTTACACTCGTGGTCTCACAAACTTGCATAGAATCTGATTTCTTTTAGCTTTCTGTTGTGCATGAGCAGGTGGCCAGTGCGTTTGCTGGCCCTTCGCGATGCAGACAGAACAAGACAGTTCTCTAAAAAAGAAAATAAAAACTTGAAGCAGCACTGTCATATTGATATCCGTAGTGTAGTGGTTATCACATTCGCTTTACATGCGAAAGGGCCCCTGTTCGCGTGAAACATACATTTAGCAGACACTTTTGTCCAAAGCGACTTACAATAGAGGAGGTATTCAGCGATTCAACAAGACGAGGCAATGCATTGGAGAAGTGCTATTTATTCCAAGTAACTTGTTTGTGCTCAGAGATTTTAGTGCTGGAGTAGGAGTTTTATTTTCTTTAGAGAGAGGGATATTCACCAGGGTTCAGGTTTACTCGGAAGAGATGGGTTTTAGCTGTCGTTTGAAGGATACCAGTGTATCCGTAATCTGAGCGGGAACAGGAAGACGATTCCACCAGCCTGGAACATTGAGTGAAAACATTTTGGAAAGTGACTTATAGCCTATCTGCGATGGGACCACAAGTTGGTGCTCACACCCTGACCAGAGGCTCCAGTGATTACCACCATCGCTTTTACAAGCTGTTGAAAACTAGGTGGAAACATGCAGATTTGCATTTATGGACATTCTGAATTGGCTTTCTGCTGTCTGGATGGTTCACGCAACAACGTCCTTGCTCCGAGCTAGGCAAATGGTGTGTTTGCTAAAACCTGCAGGGAGCTTGTCACACTGAGTAGGCTTTGTCCGCTTGATTGACAAAATCGTGCACATTGTGTTATCCTTGCAAGCCAAACTTCCATGCTAAAAACACTTTTGGGGTTTCTGTAGTGTAGTGGTCATCACGTTCGCCTAACACGCGAAAGGTCCTCGGTTCGAAACCGAGCATAAACAGCGCTGTCCTTTTGGCAAGAAAATAATAGCAATAAGAGTCACCTCATGACTGATTGTCAACAGGCACCCAACCAAAAAGGGTATCTGCTTCGTGTGTTTCAGTCGGTTTCCGTAGTGTAGTGGTTATCACATTCGCCTTACACGCGAAAGGTCCCCAGTTCGAAACTGGGCGGAAGCATCACCTAGCTTTTATGACAGTTGTCAAATCAGGCTTCTGTTGAGCACTGACGTTCAATGAAAACATACTTTGTGCAAAACGGTATGAGGTAAAATTTGAATTTAACTTAGTGTTTACTTGCACTCGTGGTCTCACAAAGTTGCATAGAATCTGATTTCTTTTAGCTTTGTGTTGTGCATGAGCAGGTGGCCAGTGCGTTTGCTGGCCCTTCGCGATGCAGACAGAACAAGACAGTTCTCTAAAAAAGACAATAAAAACTTGAAGCAGCACTGTCATATTGATATCCGTAGTGTAGTGGTTATCACATTCGCTTTACACACGAAAGGGCCCCTGTTCACGTGAAACATACATTTAGCAGACACTTTTGTCCAAAGCGACTTACAATAGAGGAAGTATTCAGCGATTCAACAAGACGAGGCAATGCATTGGAGAAGTGCTATTTATTCCCATTTAGTCCCTGGGTGGCAGTTTGGGCTCTTGAGGGCCCCTTGTCCTCCAGCTGAAGGGTCTGTGACCCCAGCAGGCTGCCCCAGAGGCCAGCTACTGTCCCTGGGAGAAAGTTTGGGCTCTTGAGGGCCCCTTGTCCTTCAGCTGAAGGGTCTCTGACCCCAGCAGGCTACCCCAGGGGCCAGCTACTGTCCCTGGGTGGCAGTTTGGCTCTTGAGGGGCCCTTGTCCTCCAGCTGAAGGGTCTGTGACCCCAGCAGGCTGCCCCAGGGGCCAGCTACTGTCCCTGGGTGGCAGTGTGGGTTCTTGAGGGCCCCTTGTCCTGCAGCTGAAGGGTCTGTGACCCCAGAAGTCTTCCCCAGGGGCCAGCTACTGTCCCTGGGTGGCAGTGTGGGCTCTTGATGGCCCCTTGTCCTCCAGCTGAGGGGTCTGTGACCCCAGCAGGCTGCCCCAGGGGCCAGCTACTGTCCCTATGTGGCAGTTTGGGCTTTTGAGGGCCCCTTGTCCTCCAGCTGAAGGGTCTGTGACCCCAGCAGGCTGCCCCAGAGGCCAGCTACTGTCCCTGGGTGGCAGTTTGGGCTCTTGAGGGCCCCTTGTCCTCCAGGTGAAGGGTCTGTGACCCCAGCAGGCTGCCCCAGGGGCCAGCTGCTGTCCCTAGGTGGCAACTTGGGCTCTTGAGGGCCCCTTGTCCTCCAGCTGAAGGGTCTGTGACCCTAGCAGGCTGCCCCAGGGCCCAGCTACTGTCCCTGGCTGGCAGTTTGGGCTCTTGAGGGCCCCTTGTTCTCCAGCTGAAGGGTCTGTGACCCCAGCAGGCTGCCCCAGGGGCCAGCTACTGTCCCTGGGTGGCAGTTTGGGCTCTTGAGGGCCCCTTGTCCTCCAGCTGAAGGGTCTGTGACCCCAGCCAGGCTGCCCCAGGGGCCAGCTAACTGTCCCTAGGTGGCAGTTTGGGCTCTTGAGGGCCCCTTGTCCTCCAGCTGAAGGGTCTGTGACCCCAGTAGGCTGCCCCAGGGGCCAGCTACTGTCCCTGGGTGGCTGTTTGGGCTCTTGAGGGCCCCTTGTCCTCCAACTGAAGGATCTGTGACCCCAGCAGGCTGCCCCAGGGGCCAGCTACTGTCCCTGGGTGGCAGTTTGGGCTCTTGAGGGCCCCTTGTCCTCCAGCTGAAGGGTCTGTGACCCCAGCAGGCTGCCCCAGGGTCCAGCTGCTCTCCCTAGGTGGCGGTTTGGGCTCTTGAGGGGCCAGCTACTATCCCTGGGTTTCAGTTTGGGCTCTTGAGGGCCCTTTGTCCTCCAGCTGAAGGGTCTGTGACCCAAGCCAGGCTGCCCCAGGGGCCAGCTATTGTCCCTAGGTGGCAGTAGGGGCTCTTGAGGGCCCCTTGTCCTCCAGGTGAAGGGTTTGTGACTCCAGCAGATGCCCCAGGGGCCAGCTGCTGTCCCTAGGTGGCAGTTTGGGCTCTTGAGGGCCCCATGTACTCCAGGAGAAGGGTTTGTGACCCCAGCAGATGCCCCAGGGGCCAGCTGCTGTCCCCAGGTGGCAGTTTGGGCTCTTGAGGGCCCCTTGAACTCCAGCTGAAGGGTCTTTGACCCTAGCAGACTGACCCATGGCCCAGCTACTGTCCCTGGGTGGCAGTTTGGGCTCTTGAGGGCCCCTTGTCCTCCAGCTGAAGGGTCTGTGACCCCAGCAGGCTGCCCCAGGGGCCAGCTATTTTCCCTAGGTGGCAGTAGGGGCTCTTGAGGGCCCCTTGTCCTCCAGCTGAAGGGTCTGTGACCCCAGCAGGCTGCCCCAGGGTCCAGCTGCTCTCCCTAGGTGGCAGTTTGGGCTCTTGAGGGGCCAGCTACTATCCCTGGGTTTCAGTTTGGGCTCTTGAGGGCCCTTTGTCCTCCAGCTGAAGGGTCTGTGACCCAAGCCAGGCTGCCCCAGGGGCCAGCTATTGTCCCTAGGTGGCAGTAAGGGCTCTTGAGGGCCCCTATTCCTCCAGGTGAAGGGTTTGTGACTCCAGCAGATGCTCCAGGGGCCAGCTGCTGTCCCTAGGTGGCAGTTTGGGCTCTTGAGGGCCCCTTGTCCTCCAGCTGAAGGGTCTGTGACCCCAGCAGGCTGCCCCAGGGGCCAGCTGTTTTCCCTAGGTGGCAGTAGGGGCTCTTGAGGGCCCCTTGTCCTCCAGCTGAAGGGTCTGTGACCCCAGCAGGCTGCCCCAGGGTCCAGCTGCTCTCCCTAGGTGGCAGTTTGGGCTCTTGAGGGGCCAGCTACTATCCCTGGGTTTCAGTTTGGGCTCTTGAGGGCCCTTTGTCCTCCAGCTGAAGGGTCTGTGACCCAAGCCAGGCTGCCCCAGGGCCCAGATATTGTCCCTAGGTGGCAGTAGGGGCTCTTGAGGGCCCCTTGTCCTCCAGGTGAAGGGTTTGTGACTCCAGCAGATGCTCCAGGGGCCAGCTGCTGTCCCTAGGTGGCAGTTTGGGCTCTTGAGGGCCCCTTGAACTCCAGCTGAAGGGTCTGTGACCCTAGCAGGCTGACCCATGGCCCAGCTACTGTCCCTGGGTGGCAGTT